>NC_081559.1:138063882-138317503 GCF_022355385.1 Mustela nigripes
CCTGGGATCATGACCTGAGCCGAAGGCAGAGGCTTTAACCCACTGAGCCACCCAGGTGCCCCCTGATGACGTGATTTTTAAAAACTCATCTGTTGATACCTAGAGTAGGCAAATTCACAGAGTCATCAAGTAGATTATGGTTTACCAGGGTTGGGAGTGGGGGTGGGGAGTGAAGAAGTATATTTAATGGGTGCAGAGTTTCTGTTTGGAGTGATGAAAAGCTCTGGAAATGGGTAGTGGTGATGGTGCATAACACTGTGAGTGTACTTAACACCACTGGAATGTATGCTTGCAAATGGTTAAATTGGTAAATTGTGGTATATCTCGATTTTACCACAATCATAAAACAAAACAAAACAAAATGAAAAAATCCCTTATCTCCTGTGTTTGCCACGCCTTGGACACTATAATGGTAAACGCCTACATAGCCACGATGGTCAAGGAGCGTGGCTAATGGGCTCACTTTTCCAGCTCTGTATTTGCATATATGACGCCTTAATGATTTAACCCCAGGAAGAGACTGACGTGGGGATATCAGGATCTTAGGCAGGGCCCAAGGAAAAAAAATTGCTAACTAATTTGAGTGGAAGAATGGGCTGGGGTTGAACAGAATCTTTCCTGTTGCCCTTGAAAGCCCAGCAGTAGGTTCGGGCTTTCTTTTCCTTTGCAAAATTGGACAAGAAGTTCTGAGCCTTGGAGCTGGCCTTGGATCCCTTTGCTCTGTATCTTCCCCTTCAGCTATGTTTCCCATGTTTGGCCCAGTAATCCAATAACCAATTCCAAATTTATGTCTGTGAGCCTGGCCTGGTGCCTGTCATCTTCCAAGGAAGCACGGTCCCGTACTATGTGCTCTCTCTCTGAGGAAGACGGATCAGCAAATCGTGGACTGCAGACAGGAACTCAGGCCCCACCTCTGGCTTGTCAATTCCAAGCCCCTCGGAACCTCTGTTGAACACTGCTGCCATGGCAACCATGGGGGAAAACACCTGGCCGGGAGGGAGCCTGCCAAAGCCCACTGTAGCAACAGGGACGAAGAGGGTATTTCCGGGAGAGTCAGTGAGCAATTAGAGACGAAGGGGCCAGATCTGAGCCAGCCAGCTTGAACAGTCTGGAAGTATTTGACCCAGAGTTTAAACCAGAGAGACTGAAAATATAATAATAAAAAAAAATCATTATAATTGCTTTGTAAGTGCTAAAGCGAAGGACCCTTTTTGAAAGTTCTTTTCTCATTCTTTATTCTGGGGCATGATGACCAATAAGAACGTTGGCCTCCATTCCTGGCCCTTCATGGGGTGTATAATTACAGCAGATCCGCAGAGAGCCCCCAAACACCCTGGCCCGGCCAGGCGGAGACCAGCTGTTTGCACACAGACCTCGAAGGGAGTGATGCCTGCAGACAGTAAAGCATGTTCTCATATTAGCGTCCCGCTCGTAAGCAGGGCTGCACCAAACTGTTAACATAAGTCACAGGAGGCAAAGTGGCTTCCCTGCGTGTGTTTCTCCTCTCTGCTCTCCCCCCACGTCTTTTTTCTTTTTCTTTTTCTTTTTTTTAGCATGGAGTTTTAAATTTCACGTTCTGTGATCTAACTTCCCATTTCCCACTCACAAACAAATGACATCTGGCCACTCTCAACAATAAACTTGGAAAGATGAGACATTTCCTGTTAGTTCTCTATGTAACCCCTGCTTAAACTTTCAAATTCCTGAAAGAATTGCCTGAAAAATAAATGGATCATTAAAAAAATGGGGTGGGGGGGGCGGGGAGGGGAGGGACCTGCCACAGGCTCCTTTGACAGTTTTTACCAGCATTTTGGCGTTTTTTTTTTCTTAAACCATGTTTTAGCGCTGAAAGATTAAAATAGATTTGTTATTCTGCACAACCACCTAATGGAAATAGCAACCGAGAAAGCCTTCCACCGGGCTGTTGGCTCCAACATCGTGGCTGATCACCTAATTCCTTTAAGTGGAGGTAGAAAATATGACTTTAAGGTACTCGGCTGATTTTCAGCACCCCGCTTAGCCAGCCACGTGATTCCGAAGAAATTGCCTATGTGCAGCTACCCAGCACTTGTCACTCCCTTCAGATCTACGTTGCCAAACCGGAACTTCCTTCCTCATCTTCAATGGCCAGCGGGGCACGTCTTCTTGGAGGCCCTGCCCTTACATCCTCTTCAGCATGAGGGAGTCCGCTTACCCCTCGCCAATCTCCCCAAACCAGCTCCTTTCCCACACTTCCTCTTTCTCTCCGCGGTTCCAGCTCTCTGCAGGACCCAGTGGAGCAGTGACATCAGGGTGGTGTAAGCCACTCCACCCCTAGAGACAGTGACCCCTGCTAACACACAGGTGCCCCTTTGTCCCATTCCTCCAACCACCGACCTCTCTGTGCTCTAACCGCAACCCGGGCGAGTCCAGTGATTTCCTACTAGGTATCCCTCCACCACGTCCTGCCCTCACCCACCTAGAAGGTAACCAGCTCCTCTTTCTAAGGCACCATCGAAATCCCGCATGTTGGTCTCAAAGCCCTGCGATGCATTCTTAATGCTCACACAGGGCAGCGTGGGCGTCATGGGGATACCAGTCGGCCGTCGCTCTGGGTCCTGCGCCCCAGGGTCCTGCGTGGGGTTGAATGCTCTGCGGTCCTGTGTTGAGACTCTCTGAATGTTGGAGCAAGGAACCCCAATTTCCATTTTGCCTTGAGCCCTGCAAAATAGGTCATGGGTCCTGCTTCCATTGCCAAGTCCAGACTCTTCAGCTTGGCATTGAGAACTGTCGAAGTTGGCTGGCCTCTCTCTCTAGTCACACAAGTAGGTCATCAACTCTCTGCTCCAGCCTTTCTGATTGCGGGTCTGTTGAGATGGAACACTCGGGGCTCATTCCCGCTTCACCTTCTTTGCTCATTGAGTTCCTGTCTCCAACCATACCTTCCCTACACCCTTGCCCCTCTCGTGTCAACCCTACTCGTACGTCAGTATCTTCCTCCTGCCTAATTGCTCCCTTCACTCCTTTCTCCTAGCAATGATGGTCGGCCTCATCTGACTCTTGGATACTTCTTCTTTGTACTTACTTTTCTCCTTTTACTCCCTGAGCCTTGTTTTCCCAACTGGTATGTATTTGGGTTCGGGGAGCATGTCTTATGTGTCAGGGCCCTCTTTACAATGTCTCGCAGGGTACACGGAGGCTATTTTTCCCTGTTTCTAGTGAGGTGTGAGAATGTCTCTGCTTTAGGGCGTCTGGGTGGCTCAGTCAGTTGAGTGTCTGCTCCAGCCTAGGGCGCCTGGGTGGCTCAGTCAGTTGAGTGTCTGCCTTCGGCTCCAGCCGTGGTTCCAGGGCCCTGGAATCAAGCCACGCATCCACATCCGGCCTCCTGCTCAGCGGGGAATCTGCTTCTCCCTCTCTCTCGGCCCCTCCCCCCAACTCTTTCTCTCTCTCTCTCTCTCTCTCTCAAATAAATAAATAAAATTGAGGGAAAAAAAGATTGTCTCTGCTTTATAAATGAGTAACAGACACAAAATGGGTTACAACTTAGCCAAGGGAAGAGTGGAAAACTAGACTATTCCCTGAGTACCTCCATCCATTAATACAATGGTTGTGGAGTTGAGTACCTCCATCCATTAATACAATGGTTGTGGAGTGGAGTGCCTCCATCCATTAATACAATGGTTGTGGAGTGGAGTGCCTGCTTTGGGCCCCGCTGTGTTCTGCTCTGAGCAGTAGAGAGGCAGCTGGGGGAGTGGTTGCTAGCTCTCTGGGGGTCCACTACAGTTCTGCTGCTGCGCCCACAGAGGCAGGCTCTCCCCCTTTCCATGCCACCCTTAGGCTCATGGGGAACATTCTTTAACTCCCAGGTGAGGCCATCCCAGCCATGTCCTCTGGGCTCTTGGTACCCACCTCCGGGTCTCATCTCTCAGATTCCTCAAACACTCTTGTGGGATGGGCTGCCAGCTCTCCGCCTGGGACACGGCTTCTAGGAACAATGGCAGAGTGCTTTCCCCACTCAGGCTCCACTAACTCAGGAAATCTAATTCATAAGGAATTTGCCCAAATCAGTGGTTTCTGCTCCGAGTTCCCTCAAAAGCCCTGTCTTTCCGATCATTCACTCCCTGGGGCAGTGAAGGCCTCCCAGTGGCCGCTTCCTTGGGGTGCAGCGAGGGTTAAGGGGTAGAAGAAATATTGGGAAGCACATTGGTTAGCACTGTCAATCATGTTAACACCTCACACTCCTCTGTTGAACAAATACTAACAACACTCCTTCCGCGGGACAAGCCGTGTGCAGGCCGCTGGACCGACCGCATTTGCTCCAGCCCGCACCGGCCCCCGCCGGCCCCCGCCCTGTGGGCTGCACAGCACATTCAGACCTTCAGTCTAGAGGCAGGGATTCGAAGTCTCCCCTGCTCTAAGGAAACGCCTCGTCAGCGCATCTGAAAACTGCCGTCCCAAGGGAAATGACTTCTTACACACAGAGCAAGAGGAACTAATAGGCTTTTTCTTGCAAATACAGATTAAAAGGACAGCTCCTGGTGGGAACAAAAGCCCCAGGGACCACACACTTACAAACACGCACACAAATATGTGTGCTAGGATACTATAATTTCTTTGAGCTGTGGTATTCTTCCTCCTTAAAATCCCCACCTTTAGTTTGTCAGGCTTCAAGCTTTGGAAAACAACGTGGGCGCCTTTCCTTTCCTCATGCCCCTTTTTGAAAGTAAAGGGGGTGGGGAAGGGCAGTCCCTGGTGGCAGGTGTGTTTCGCCTCCCTAGGTTTCCAGTCCCAGGGGCAGGACTGGTTGTCCACTCTAGGGAAAGAAAGGGGAAGAAAATACTGGGCCAGGATGAAGAGCGGGAGCCACACGGCCCAGCCCCCACGGTCCAGCCGTGGGGTCTCGGGCCGGGGGTCACTGGTGTGGTCAGTGCCAACTGCCTAACCCTTCCTTAGATGGTGCTGAGGAAGGCGCTGCCCAGAAAGATCCTCACAGGGAGGTGGAGGGGACGCGACAACACGGGAGGCCAGCCACATTCTGAGAAGAGCGGAAAAGAGAATTGTGAAACTCCCTAATGGCCCACTACAGAAAAGAGGGATTTGCTTTTCTAATGCCACAGAATCGCATCCGGAAAACACTAATTTTTTAATTCAGATTTATTTATGATCACAAAGGAAAGGCATGTTGATTTCTCATTCTCTGGTGAAGTGTTTTTGATGGTGGGATTTTTTTTTAAAAAAGATAATATGTCATTTATTAAGCTTCGCATAGAAAAATGACTATTTTTTTTTCATGTTTATTTGGAAAAGGCTGTTTTCTTTCTCAAGAGGTTTTTACCAAACTAAAATCAGAATCCAGCCACGGAGGAAAACAAAAGCATTTGACATTCATCACTACTTGTTGAGTACCCACAGGACCCAGGGCATGGCTGGCACTGCTGCAGGTAAGACAGAGAGCCTGGATCCTCAGGGGACTTGCAGCCCACAGGGGGAGAGAGATAAATGCTCAGACTGAGTGTGAGGAAGGAGGAAGAGATGGCTAGAATTCCTGGAATAGCTTGCATAATTTGACCTGAAACTCTCCAACAGCTCCCATTTTGTTCTGAGCAGAAAGCCAAGTCTCTCAATGGCCTCCAAGGCCCTACTCCATCTGTCTGGCCCCTTTCCTCTGCGGCCCTGTCTCCTCCTCTCTCATTGCTCCCTCTTCCTCACCCCCCCCCCCCCCGCCCGCCCCGGCCCACAACACACACAGCAACCACACTGGCCTCCTCACCATTCATGGCAGCCTGGGGGCTTTCTCTCTGTCTGGAATATTCCTTGCAGAGATACACTTCCTCCTCCAGGCCTTTATTCAGGTATCACCTTCTCCATAAGGCTTTCTTCCCGCCCTCAACACACTTCATGATTCTTCCCTGCATCACAGACCTCCCAAAAGCACACGAGGTACCCTCAGGGGTCCATGGGCTCACTTTGAGAACTCCTGCATTGGAATTCCAAGGGATACTCATTAATATCCAGCTCTGTTTTAGTGGCTCTGGAGAGGAGTGTCGATCGATGCATTCAGAAAAGCAGTCAAGTGATTTTAATGATAGGGTTCAAGACCACCCTTTGCAAAAAAAAAAAAAAAAAAAAAAAAAAGAAGGGGGGGAAAGAACCAAAGAAAAAAAAAAAAAAAAAAAAAAAAAAAAGGAAGGGGAGGAAGGAAGGAAGGAAACCACTGAAAGATTTTAAATTGAAGGTGAGAGAATTAGATCAGACCTGCAGTGCAGGACCATACTCCTAACCTCCAAGAGATCATGGTGGTCTAAATCAGGGGCCAGCTAACAACCTCCTCTGAATGAAATCTGGACCTCCACCTGTTTTTATAAATAAAGTTTTATTAGAACACAGTCACACCTATTCTTTTACATAACTATGGCTGCTTTTGTGCTAGGATCACGGGGTTGAGTAGTTGTAATAGACACTGTATGGTTGGTACAGCAAAAAATCTTTACTATCTCACACTTTTCAGAAAAAGTGTGCCAATCCCTGGTCTAAACCAAAGGCTGGAAAGCAGAGAGAAAAAGCGATCAATATTTAGGGACAAGATCAGATGAATGGATGGGGTGAGGTGAGAGCGGGGAAGAGGACCTGAGCCCACAAGAGTGAGCCCTGGTCTCAATTTCAGACCACTGAGTACAGGCCGGACCGGCGATTATGATCATGTTGCTGGAACATGTATGAGGACAGTCACTATGTTTTGGAACATGCATTCCATATATTCTCCAGGCCTAACACATAGTTTCTTTCTTTCTTCTTCTTCTTCTTCTTTTAAAAGATTTTATTTATTTATTAGAGAAAGAGAGACAATGAGCAATGGGGAGTGGCAGAGGGAGAGGGAGAAGCGGACTCCCAGCTGAGCAGGGATCTCAATGTGGGGCTCCATCCCAGGACCCTGGGATCATGACCTGATCTGAAGGCAGACGCTTAACCAACTAAGCCACCCAGGTGCCCCATAACACACAGTTTCATTGTGATTTCTTGTAGTTTGTAGTTTTTCATTCAGATTTCCTGTAGAAAAGGCTGGCCTTTTCCTCTCAGAAATAAGACTAACAACATTATCAGAGGAACCCTAGGCACAAGTCTAAAATGCATTATATATACACACACACACACACATATAGTGTATTACCTCATTTATTCCCATCACCCAGTGAAAAGGTACAATTATTTTCACTTTACAGATTGGAAAAATGAGGCTTCCAGGCTAAATAAAGTGTCCAGAACCAGTATGAGTCCAGAGTTCTTAATATTGCCCTTTGCAAACATGAAGATTTACTGGGTATTTTTATGGTTTGCAAAAGCGGTTTTTGAAAGACCACTCCCAGTGACAGGTAATGGAGGATTCCATTGTTAATACGTTTCCCTCCAGAGCTGGTCTTACCTTTTGCTTCCTGTTTCAAAATCAGTTTCTGATGCATAACAAAACATGACACTTAATCCCATCTACAGTAACTGAGTATTTTTATTACCAGTTGCTGTGGAGCCTGGCCAAGGTTTATGAAAAGCTAAAGAAAAGAAGTCCCGGCCATGGGTGATTGGATCCTACTGATTGACAGTCTCAGTACCAAAGCAGGAGATCCAAAGCGGAAAACCACGGTGCTTGCCTGTCCGTACCTGAGACAGAGCCGGCCACCCCCAGGCTGATGCCAGTCTCACTGATTTTCAGCGCAGACTTCACCTTTGTCACATGAAAGCCCGAGTGCATCTCCAGGCCGGGAGGAAGGAAAACGAAATCTTCATTCGCTCATTCCCTCTATTTCTTTCCCCATCCAGCTAAAGAACACGGCAAAGCTGCTACCCAGCCGTCAAAATGAAGAGAACGGGGTTTATTCATCAGCTGACTTCAAGAAAAACAGTACAGTGATGTCCTGTTCAACTGGAATTACTGTCCTACGAAAGACTGAGACTGAAACCAAAGGAGAGGGTAGCAACAGGAAAACGGTAAAATGATGATTACCATCTTTTTAAAAACCCACAGGAGGTGACAGCTCTAGATGATACCCACTTCCAGATTTGTTGCTGTGAAGAACCTGTTCTAATAAGCGCATAGTTCTTCCCTTCCCTGGCCTCCCCCTGCTTCTCATTGCCAAGTGCGGTACAACCCAGCCTCCGTACTGTGGCCCGCAGTCCTCTGATGATCTGGCTCTCGTGTCCTTGCTGGCTTCCGTGGGATCCTCAAGACCATGACCCCTCCCCCCTCAAGGCCTTTGATCTGGGGCTTCTCCCAGGTCATGCTCCTGCTCTTGCCTTCATCCTTCTGCTCTTGGCTCCAGCTTGGCTCAAAAAGGCTACCCCGGGGGCCATGCAGTCACTCTCTCAGCGTCCTTGGCGCTCCTCGCCAGCTGCATTAAGATGCTCAGTTGCGTTTTGCGTTATATACCGGGGACCCTTGAACAGAACAGATTTGATCTACGCGGGTCCACTGAGAGGCGGATTTTTTTTTCAATAGATACAATACTGTACTGTCCATGTACTTTCTCTTTCTTACAGTTTTCTTGATAACGTTTTCTTAGCTGAACTTATTGTCAGAATACAGTATATGATGCATGTAACATACAAGATACGTGTCAGCGGACTGTTTCTGTTATTGGTCAGCCTTCTAGTCGACAGCAGGCCACTAGGAGTTCTTAAGCCTTGCCACCATTAGTAGTTCTTAAGTTCTTTTGGCTCTCCCCCAACTTTGTCTCTCATTTTTTCCATTTTTTCCATTCTTCTTCTTCTTCTTCTTTTTTTTTTTAAGATTTATTTATTTATTTATTTGACAGAGAGAGAGAGATCACAAGTAGGCAGAGAGGTAGGCAGAAAGAGAGGAGGAAGCAAGCTCCCTGCCAAGCAGAGAGCCCGATGTGGGGCTCAATCCCAGGACCCTGGGATCATAACCTGAGCTGAAGACAGAGACTTAACCCACTGAGCCACCCAGGCATCCCTCCATAAGCTCTTCTTTCAAGTTCTTCCTTGCCCGAGTCAAGTTTATATCTGACTCAGGCTAAAGAGCCAACGGGCATAGAATCCCCTGATGGAAACCAGAACTACCCCTCATGCAATAACACCAGCCCAGATGAAAAGCCCCAGTGGCCCGGGGCCCTTCCCACCAGTTCGAGCCCCGTCCGACTCATGCCTGTTCAATGGCTGTGGAGGAGCCCATGGAGGGATTGACAGTTACCTCCTCATTATAATACTGAACTCTCCACCCAAAGAGGAGCACAAGCCTCATTTACATAACACACAGTGTGTGAATAGGCATGCTTCCCTAAGGCACATGTGCAACCTTAAGCCCACCTGCATGTATGATGATACTCTCCCCTTCCTAAATACTCACCCTAGCCCTAAATACAAGGAACCCATTCACCCTTGCTTGAGGAGTCATGGTTTTGGAACTTACTGCCTGTCATCTCCTTACTTGCTGCAAATGAAGTTCCCTTTGTGCAATGACTACTTGGTGTGGTTTCTGTGACTCATCAAGGAGCAAACTCACATGACTTGGGTTACAGTAGGTTATATGGTATATAGTATATAGTATATGGTATATGGAAGAAGGTAGGGGCAGCTTTCAAATCAGTGGGGAGAAGGCAGATTATTCAATAAATAGACACATGAAAGAGACTAAAATCACCATCTCCCATCATATACACCCACTTAAGCCCTCCAACCTTCCCAAAATTCGAGATGGA
The DNA here is from genome assembly GCF_022355385.1 of Mustela nigripes. Classification (NCBI taxonomy): domain Eukaryota; kingdom Metazoa; phylum Chordata; class Mammalia; order Carnivora; family Mustelidae; genus Mustela; species Mustela nigripes. Next base: position 138,073,572 of record NC_081559.1, read on the forward strand.
TTTAAGACCTAAATGTAAAATTATGAGAAGAAAATGTAGAAATTATCATTACGACCCTACGTGAAGGATAAGTTACTTATCGCTAGGTGCTAAAAGCAATTTTCAGACCCCCAAAATAAAAAGTATGGAGTAAAAAAAGAGATATATTTCTCTACCTCAAAATAAAAAACTATACAACAAAAAACACCATAAACAATGTTAAAATATTAGCAACTCAGGGAGAAAATACTTTGCAACATATGTAGCAAACAAAAGATTAGTAAAAAGGATTAGTATAAAGAATGCTTGTAAATCATTAAGAGACAAATAATCCAATTTTAAAATGGTTAAAGAATATGACCATTGGTTTTGTTTTGTTTTGTTTTTTTAAGATTTTATTTATTTATTTGACACACAGAGATCACAAGTAGGCAGAGAGGCAGGCAGAGAGGAGGAAGCAGGCTCCCTGCTGAGCAGAGAGCCCGATTCGGGGCTTGATCCCAGGACCCTGAGACCACGACCCGAGCCAAAGGTAGAGACCTCAACCCACTGAGCCACCCAGGCGCCCCGAGCAGTAGTTTTTTAAAAGAGGATCTGTAAATGGCCAATAAACATATAAGAAGTCACTCAGTCTCATTAGCACACAGGGAAATGTAAATCAAAACAAGGAGGACCTATGTTGTATTGTGTGGTGACAGATAGAACCCACGCTCGTGGTGAGCAGAGCATAACATTAGACTTGTGGAATCACTATGTTAAAGAGGTGAAACTAACGTAACATTGTGTCAACTATACTTTAATAAAAAACAAACACACAAACAAACAAAAACCAGATGGACTGAAGTCATCCCTATGGGACTGGCAATATTTAAGTGGGATGGGCTCTAGTGTGGTGAAGATGTGGAGTAAGAGAGATCTTAGAGTGCTGTGACTGTAGATTAGATTAGTCTCACCTGGTCCTCAGGGGCAGCAATTTAACTGTATCTCATAACTCAGAGGTCCTACCGCAGGACCAGCCATTACACTTGTAGGTATCTTCTCTAGAGAAACACTTGTGCCTCCCCACAAGGAGGCATACGCAAGAGAGCCAGTGCAGCACGGCTTGCAAATGTGAGAACTATAAAAGTATACAGCAAAAGGGGGAATGCCTAAATAAAACAACACACAGGACATTCAGAGAAATGAATCACATCCATATGGATGAACCACCAGAGATAACCCCCCAAACATACTGCTTGGCGATAAAAGCAACTTTCAGATTAGATGTAGAGGGTGGTAATCATTTATATAAAAACACCTACATGAAACAAGACTGTGCCTTTTCCAGGGGTGCATATAAATGTATGTAAAGTGTTAAAAGTTGTCTGGAGGTATGCCCACCGGCTCATACCTGGGGTTTCTTCTAGAGAGAGAAGGTAGTGAGATTGTGGAAAGGTGGCTGAGGAGGGTATGAGCTATCCAGTTCTGATTCTGCACCCAGTTCTAATCAGTGGGGTTTTCCCCACTGTCAGGCAATTAACTCGATTCAGTTCTGACACTGTGTACATAGGGTCAGACCCCACAGGTCAAGCGTTCAGTCCTACAAGACTGCCACCCACCCCCCCACCCCGCAACTTCAGATGGCAGTAGCAAGTGCACATTTGTCCTCTGTGCTTCTGATCATCAGGCTACAGAATCTCCGATCTCAGTTCTCTGAACGCTATCCCTTTGGGTTTTTATGGAGGCTTCACTGCAGAGGCACAATTGACTAAATCATTGGTCGTTGGTGATTAGATTCAATCTCCAGCCCCTTCACTTCTGCTCAGAAATCAGGAGGTGGGGCTGAATGTTCCAACCCTCTAATCACATGCTTAATTCCCCAGGCAACTAGCCCCCATCCTTAGGTTACCTAGTGGCTTTCCAAAAGTCACCTTATTAGCATGCTAGACACCTTTATCCCTCTCATCACTTAGGAAATTCCAAGGGTTTTAGGAGCTCTGCGCCAGAACTAAAGACAAGGACAAATCACAGTATCACAGCAGTTCTCTGAGTTTTTGGTATCTATCATCTGTCTTCTGTGTAATTGACACAATTTAAAAAATAATTTTCATTTAAGAAAATAAACTGCTCCTCAATGAGTAAAGTACCGACATGGAGAATAAGCCATTAGACAATTTTATAACAATTTAACAATGTCCCAACATCCAAGCTCATGATCAGTGGGTTCATCTCAATAAAGAGGGCAGAGGCCATATGTTGAGCTCAGTGAGTGCTTCCTCCAGTTGGTGGCAGAAGAGAAAGGCAGAGGGATTCCAAATGAGGGAATGATTCAAGATGTCGCTGGTTGGAAGATTGAGGGGGTTACCTAAGAAGGAATGTGAACGGCCTCTAGAAGCTGGTCCTGGCTGACCTTCAGCAAGAAATGGGACATTCAGTCCTACAACCACAAGGAGCTAAATTCTGTGAACAACCTGAATGAGCCTGGAAGCAATTCTTTTCCGGAGCTTTGAGATTAGTCCAGCTGACAGCTGGGTTTCAGCCCAGAGATACCCTAGGCCTAGACCCCAGCGGGGCCCACCTGGCCTTCTGACCTACAGAAGCATATGCTAACACGTGGGTATTATTGAACAATAACAACAACAACAACAACAAAGCCAGGGTCAATAGGTTTTCTTGGGATGGGCCTTCTGCCTGTAAATTGGAAAGGTAGTACTTAAGATCTCCTCTTTCCGCTGTTTTTCTTTTAAGACTGTGGTTCTTAGCTGACTTGGAGAAGGGAGGTTGTTATCTTTCCAGGAGACAATTGAAACAGTTTTCAGGGGAAAAAAAAATGTCTGTGGGTGTTTGAGATTGTCACAAAGACTAGGAATCTCTCTGGCCATTTGCTGTAAGCACTGAAGAAGCCAAACACTAAACCACAGGCACAGACCGTCCTATGAATGATCCTGCCAGCTGAGAAACATTGTCTTTATATGTGTCAGACTGAACCTCACATGTGTAAAAAGGTTTAAGGTTTACTGTTTTTTTTTTTTTTTTTTTTTTTTTACAAACTTAACATTTGTTGTTGAGGGATTATTCCACATTTCCATGTGGGCTGCTCTTCTGTACGGATAGGACATCAACATTATCTAAGACTCACTAATGGGTGAGCCAAGCTTGCACTTTGCTCAAAATCAATAGATAGGAGAAAGGGTTAGTGCCATTGGTGGCCAGTATCACACTGAGATTACAGTCTTGTTGACTTGTGGGTTGCTGCAAATTTATGAGGAAAGCCATAGTCAGGACATCAAACAATGAGCTGCTGCTTCTGGTGTAATAGATTTGTTACTGAGTACATGTTACTGGGAATGGAAACTGGAGTCTGGAGAAGGCACCATGATACCCCGGGGTGCAGTGTGTTGGCAGCCTAAACTCAGCCCCACAATAACTCAGTCCTCACAGACAGTCGGGCCAGAGAGATTTATGGACCCCAAGGAACGCGTGCGACCAAGGCTGCTCAAAGGAGGCAATACATTGTGAGATTCTGACTGTCAAATAACATGTTGGGGTTTCTTCAGTGGTCCCAAGACTTAGAGATTACCTCTTTAACACATCAATAACTTAGCCTCTGGTTAGCAAGGTTCACTGGGGCATGACTAATCAGAGGATGAAAGTGTCTTTGTGGGGATTAACTTTAATGAAAAGAAAAGGGATAGTTATTTGGGGAGTTTGAAATCTTCCATAAATCAAAGCGAACACTGACAAAGCAGGTTCATAAGGTAAGAATGAAGCCATTGTGGGGAAAATTAAGGACCAGCTACTTTTTATATAAATCACAGGTCAGGTCTACATTGGTTGAGGATTCCATGGGAACAGGACCATTTAAAACTTCTTCAGGTGTAAAGGAATGATATTTGGGGGAAGCTTAGCCCTCCTTAAGGAAAACCAGATGGCCCTTGTCCTTGTTAACCCTTTCCACTGACTTAGGATTATCTGGCAATGGGCTCCTTGAATATTTGAGGGCGCAATCCCCACTTATTCCAAATTCAGCTCTCAAAGTACATCTTGAACCCATTCCTTACCAAGGGGCCCTATAATTTAAAGCCTATCCAGGATCATGGAAATGACTCCATGCAGCCCACCCATCACCTAAGAAGGATGATTCTGTGTCCCACTGAGAGTATAGGCATTAAAGTCATAAGAATGAGCCAGAGGTGGATTCTGCTGTAAGCAAGTAACTAAAGTTTACTCCACGAGTAACAGGGAGAATTGACTTTATATCTCTCCCAATGCGATGCATTGCAAAGGACTTAACATCAACAATGTTGTGTTGCTGCCAAAACTGTATAACCTGCTTCTGATCATGGGGAAACTACCAGATAAACCCAAGCTGAGTGAAATTCTACCGAACTGATGTGTTTTCTTAAACTTTTTTTTTTTTTTTTTTTTTTTTTTGTAGAAGACAAAGAAATTCTGAATGGCCATTCCAGATTAAAGAGCTATGACAACAAAATGTAATGCATCATCCTGGACTGGATTCTTGTCAAGACAGAAGTATTGCTAGAAACAATATTGGGACGATTAGTGAAATGTCTTTTAGTAACAGTACTGTATCAGTGTTAAATTTTCTGAATTTCATAGTTATATATAGTTATGTAAAAGATTTCCCTAGTTTCTAAGAAAGAGAAACATTTTATGGTTAAAGTTCATGATATTTGCAACTTATTCTCAAAAGGCTGAGAAAAAATTATATATGAAATCCATGTGTGTTTGTATGTATCAATTCACGGAATTTGATTTAACTACCTAATGGCATCACCATCAACATCTCAGGCTCCTTCCATTTCTTTGCATTGCCCCTGCTGGACTGGCTTCGCCTTTGTGCCTTTTTTTTTTTTTTTAAGATTTTATTTATGTATTTGGCAGATAAATCACAAGTAGGCAGAGAGGCAGGCAGAGAGAGAGAGGAGGAAACAGACTCCCCGCTGAGCAGAGAGCCTGATCCGGGGCTTGATCCAAGGACGCTGGGATCAGGACCTGAGCCAAAGGCAGAGACTTTAACCCACTGAGCCACCCAGGTGCCCCCACCTTCATGCTTTTATTGCAACTATTCCAGGTGGTGTATCCAGATAAGACAATGTGCCTAAAAGGAAGAAATAGCATCTAGTCCCATAGTGAGTCTCTCCTTTCTCATGGGAGAGATGTAACTTTCTCGGCAGTTACTTACAGATGTCCTCCCATATTTCACTAGACAGAATTGGCTTGTGTATGGGTCTTGGATCATCATCCAAAGGCAGACGGAATTAACTAGTTGGTTGGACTAACTGGTCTAGCCTACTCATCTGCGGTTAAACAGATTTCAGGAAGTCGACCATAATATATTTGTAGTCAGGGTTCTCTAGAGAAACAGAAAAATGTATATAGAGAGATATGTAAGAGGAGATGTATTATAGGAATTGGCGCATATAGTGATGGAGGTCAAAAAGTCTCAGTCAGCCGTCTAGAGGCTGGAGACCTGGTAACGCCAATGGTATAATTCAGTCTAAGTCCAAAGGCCTGTGAACCAGGAGCTCCCCTGTCCAAGAGCAGGGGATTTGTCCTTCCTTGGCCTTTTTGTGGATTGGATGCCTGTACATATGGGTGAAGGTAATCTTTTTACTCAGTCTACTGTAGAATCTCTTCCAGAAAAAAACCTCACAGACACAACCAGGAATGGTGCCAGCTATCTGGGTATCCCCCCTGGCCCAGTCAAGCTGACACGTAATACTAACCATCACAGTATTCTTTACCTCTAAGGGGAATCTACTTTGGAAAGTAATTTTTTTTCAGATACCACAGGAGGGTTCATAAATATTAAAGCCTCACATATATTTCTCCTCCTTCTAAATCAACATTGGTTACTTCTACCTTCACCAATGAAATAGCTCCTTTGTTGACTGCTCTAAGAAATAGTCTGAAAGGAAATACCACACAGCCCTAAAAGGGGGAGTGGATGTCTCTAGAGTTTTTTACTTTAAGTATACGTTCATTCATTCATTCACATATATATATATGTGTGTGTGTATGTATATATATATATATATGTGTGTGTGTGTGTGTGTGTGTGTGTGTGTGTGTATGTATAAATATATATATATTCAACAAGTATTTATTAAGCACCTACTATATTCCAGGATCAGGAATAATAATGAAAAGCTGTAGTCTCTGCTTATAAAGAATGTACACTGTGGTGGAAAAAAAGACATCCTATCAAGTATAATAAATGTCACTAATGGTAAGAATCAGAAGGAAAGACTATTAAAGACATCATAAAGGAAAATTACAACTATCTCAGATACTTGGGATTCTCATGACATTAATCATGCCATAAAATATAGGCAAGATAACCATCTTGTGTAGCATGTGTTGCAAGTGTCATCCTTTTGTTTCTTTTATGGGATTAAAATAAAATTCCTATATATATTCATATTTTACAACAGTTTAGTCCTTTCAAATAAGAAGTTAAGTGTTGGTTTTCAACCCTGACACTCTATTCCCTAAGAAGTCTTACAACACAGAAATTCATTTTAAACTATGCTTGTAGATTTTCTCCATCCAATTCCACTGGCTACTGTTAATAGTTAAAGGGGAGAGACTCTTTAGGCTTGGTTATTGATGAGCGAACATATAAGACTTACTATTTGCCAGACACTAAGTGCTTTACATATATCACTCATTTATTCCTTGCAGCAACTTTATGATATAGAGTAAGGAAACTGGGCTAGGAAGGTTTAAATAACTTGCTCAAGGTCACAGGGCAGTAAGTGATAAAGATGGGATTCAAAAAAAGTTGGCCTGGCTTCAGAGTGCATGCTTAGTTCTGCTAGGCAGTAGAGGTATGTGACCATGGGAGCTGATCTCAAGGCATATTTCAGTACCATACTCCGTTGCTCCCCTAATTCATTTCTACATATGTGTCAAGTACGTATGAAGGCAAAATCCAGGTTATTCACAGAATATTATGAGTCAAAAAAAAGAGATTACAGGGAAATATAAATTAGAAAGTATCTTGAACTGAGCCAACCTGGAAAAATATGCCATATCAGAATTTTAGTCACAACCAAAGCATGCTGGCAGAGTAATTTATGGATTTTAACACTTACCTTGAAAACGAAGAAAACTGGGTGCCTAGGTGGCTCAGTTGTCAAGCATCTGCCTTCGGCTCAGGTCATGATCCCAGGGCCCTGGGGTGGAGCCCAACATCCCTCTCCCTGCTCAGCAAGAGGCCTGCTTCTCCCTCTCTCACTCCCCCTGCTTGTGTTCCCTCTCTCACTGTGTGCTTCTCCGTCAAATAAATGAATAAAATCTTAAAAAAAAAAAAAAAAAAAGGAAAGGAAAAAAAAAAAACCTAAAAAATGGTAACTTAATTTTGTATCTTAAAAAGCCAATTCAAGCCAAAAGTAAGTCCAGGGTAAAAAACAAAAAAACAAACAAACAAACAAAAAAATGAAGCTCAGAGTAGAAATTAACAAATAGAAAAGAGAAAATTAACAGAAGAAATCAAGGAAACCAAAGTTGGTCTTCCAAAAAGACCCAGAAATTTGAGAAAATTTTAACAAAAATGACCAAGGGATTAAAAAAAAAAGGAGAGAAAGCACAAAATACCAAAATTAAAACTGTAAGTGGTATCATACCTAGAGAACCTACAGAAATTAAAAGTCTTTTAAGGGAACATTATGAACAACTTCATGCCAACAAATTAGATGATTTAGATGAAGTAGTCAAATTCCTAAAATGACTATTAAATTCCTAAAAATTATTAAAACAGATTCAAGAAGAAATTTTTAAAAATCTTAATAGAATTATAAAGTGTAAAGAAAATAAATTAGGAACTAAATATCATTACATAAAGTAAAGCTCACAGTCAAATGACTTTGTTAGCAAACTGTATCAACATTTAAAAAACAAATACCACCCTACCCAAAGTCCTTCAGAAAAATAAAGGAGGAGAAAACAACTATTAACTAATTCACCGAGGACAGTATTAATCTGATACCAAGGCCGGATAAATACATCACAAGAAAAAAAGAACTAAACAAACCAATATCCCTTATGAACAGACATAAAAATATTTAATATAATATTAGTTAACTGATTCCAGAAACATACTAAAAGAATTATGCACCCTGGGCAAGTGGGATTTATCCCAGGAATGCAAGATTGGTTTAACAACCCAAAATCAAATAATTCATGTAATATGTAAGTAGAAGACTAGACAAAGATCACATGACCATCACAACAGACTGAGCACATGACTAAATCCAATGCCCATTAATGATGAAAACTCTTGACAAACTAGGTATAGAAAGAATGTCCTCAGTCTGATAAAGGCACCAACAAAAACTAACAGCATGCTTTTTAGTTAGTGCCAAAAAACTGAATGCTTTCCCCTAAGATTGGGAATAATGCTAAGCTAAATAAGCCAGTCAAAGACAAATACCATATGATTTCACTCATATGTGGAATTTAAGAAACAAAACAAAGAAAAAAGAGACAAACCAAAAAGTACTCTTAACTGTGGAGAGCAAACGGATGGTTACCAGAGAGAGGGGTGGGAGGGAGGAGGGGTATGAGGATTAAAGAGCGCATTTGTCACGATGAGGACCGAGTTATGTATAGAATTGTTGAGTCACTATATTATGCCCCTAAAACTAATATAACACTGTGTGTTAACTGCACTGGAATTTTTAAAAAATTAATTGAAAAAACATACTTGTAAGGAAAGAAAAAAAATGTTAATTAAAATTTTTGAAAAAAGGCTGGGAATAATGCAATAAAGTCTGCTGTCACCACTTCTGTTCAAATGAAGGTTGTAGCCAGTGCAGTAAGACATGACAAATAAAATACAGACTGGGAAGGAAGAGACAAAACTCTCCTTGTTTGCAAGCATCCGTATGGAAAAGCGAAGGTCCTAAAACAAATTTTTAAAAATCTTAATAGAAATTTTGAAATTTCTTTGAAAAGCTTTGAAATTTCTTTGAAAAGCTTTGAAAATATCAAAGCTTGCTATATAAAGCTTAATCTTAAAAATTATTATATGAAATCTACAGCAGTCAAGAATACATGGTATTGGCATAATGATGAACATACAGATCAACAGAACAGAAAAGAAATTCGATAAATAAACCCTTACATATATGGTCAATTGATTTTCAAAATGTGTCAAAGCAATTCAGTGGGGGAAAGCATGGGCTTTTCAAGAATTGGTACTGGGCCAGTAGAATATCTAAATGCAAACACATGAATTTAGACCTTTATGCAACTCACAAACATTAACTCAAAGTGGATGATAGATACACTAATATGTAAGAGCTGAGCCTATAAAATTTCCAGAAGAAAACATATGAAAAAATCTTTTTGACTTGGGATTTTGAAAAGATTCATAGATAGGTCACCAAAAACATGATCCAACTGTTATAAAAAATACAAATAAATAAATAAATAATGTGAGCCATAAAAGAAAAATATTGGTAAATTGGACTACATCCAGAATATATAAAGAACTCTTAAAACTCAACAATAAGAAGCAACTGAAATGTCCATCAATGGATGAAAGGATAATGGAAGGGCTCCTGGGTGGCTCAGTCAACTAAGTGTCTCCTTTCAGCTCAGGTCATGATCCCAGGGTCCTTGGATCGAGCCCCTCACTGGGCTGCTCAGCTGGGGATCCTGCTTCTCCCTCTCCCTCTACTTGCTGCTCTGCCTACTTGTGCTCTCTAGCTCTCCGTCAAATAAATAAATAAAATCTTTTTTTAAAAAAAGGATAAATAAAATGCAGTATGCAGATAAAGTGGAATGTTATTAGCCTTAAAAAGGAAAGAAATGCCAACACATGCCACAACAAGAATATCCTTGAAGATGCTATGTTTTTTTTTTTTTTTAAAGATTTTATTTATTTATTTATTTGACAGAGAGAGACCACAAGTAGGCAGAGAGGCAGGCAGAGAGAGAGAGGAGGAAGCAGGCTCCCTGCCGAGCAGAGAGCCCGATGTGGGACTTGATCCCAGGACCCTGAGATCATGACCTGAGCCGAAGGCAGTGGCTTAACCCACTGAGCCACCCAGGCGCCCTGAAGATGCTATGTTAAGTGAGATAAACCACGAAAGGACAAGTATTGTATGATTCCATTCATATGAGATTCCTCGAGTAGTCAGATTCACAGAGACAGAAAGCAGAATGGTGGTTGCCAGGAGCTGGGGAGAGGGATGGATAAGGAGTCAGTGTTTAATGGGTACAGAGCTTCAACTGGGAATATGGAAAAAAGCTCTGCAGATAAATGTCAGTGATGGCTGCACAACAAGGTAAATAAATATACCTAATGACAAATGTATGGTTAAAATGGTAAATTTTTTGTAATGTGTATTTTATAACTTCAAAAAGACAAAAAGGAAAACTCAATAGTAAGAGGACAAGCAACCCAATTTTTTTTTGAAGGTTTTATTTTATTTATTTGATGGAGAGAATGCAAGAGAGGGAGCACAAGCAAGGGGAGAGAGAGAGGGAGAAGCAGGCTCCCAAGGATCAGGGAGACAGATGCGGGGCTCGATCCCAGGACTCTGGGATCATGACCTGAACTGAAGGCAGACGATAACAACTGAGCCACCCAAGCAGCCCAAGAAACCCCAATTTTTTTTTTTTAAGAATTTTATTTATTTGACAGAGAGGGATCACAAGCAGGCAGAGAAGCAGAGAGGCAGGCAGAGAGAGAAGAGGAAGCAGGCTCCCCACCAAGCAAAGAGCCAGATGCAGGGCTTGATCCCAGGACTCCGAGATCATGACCTGAGCTGAAGGTAGAGGCTTAACCCAGGCGCCCTAAGAAACCCAATTTTTAAGATGGTCAAACATTTACATAGATAATCAGTACAAATGATTAATAAGCCCAGGAAAAGCTGATCATTTCCATGAGCCATCATGGAAATGCAAATGAAAACCACAACAGGCTACCACTCCACACCTACTATAATAGCTATAATTCCAAAGAGTAACACCACCAAGTGTTGGTAAGTATGCGTAGAAACTGGAATTTTCATACATTGCTGATGTAAATATAGAATTATACAGCCAGACTTTGGGAAATGGTCAGACAATTTTTTAAAAATTTGAACATATGCTTGCTGTATAACCCAGAAATTCCAATACTAGGTATCTACCCAAGAAAATCCGTTCACGCAAACCTGTATAAACGGCATCATTCATAACAGACCCCAAAACAGAAACAACCCAAGTGTTCATCAGCAGAACAGAGGCACAACAATATGTGTGCATCCATGTAATAAACAATAGTGATAAAAATAAATAGACTATTGCAACATGTGGTATGAACTGGAAGATCCAGCAGGCAATCCCAAGTGAGGAGTTTCACCCGTTGAGGGATTGTCCTCTCTCTCTGTCAACCATCTCATTTCATTTTATTTTTCTTTTCTTTCCTTTTCTTTCTTTCTTTCTTTCTTTCTTTCTTTCTTTCTTTCTTTCTTTCTTTTTTTGTTAAGACTTTGTTTATTTGTCGAGAGAAGGAACACAAGCAGGGGGAGTGGGAGAGGGAGAAGCAGGCTTCCCGCTGAGCCGGGAACCCAGTTCAGGGCTCGATCCCAGGACTCTGAAATCATGACCTGAGCCGAAGGCAGATGAGGAAACAATTAAGCCACCCAGGCGCCCCAAGCATTTCACTTCTTAGAAATCACAGGGTTAAGTGTGCACGACTCCTGACTCCTGCAATTATTCTGTGGGTTTGAAACTGAGTGTGTTTTACCAGGCCAAGAGCCCGCCTCTGGCACCTCTGAGGGCTCTTTCTCACTATTCATTTCACTCAGTTGTTATTTTTTCCTTTCTGTATTCAGTGGCTTTATAATGTTCCAAAATTTTCCATGAAGATAATTTCCAGAAGAATGAGCTACCAGGTTTGGATAGCAAGCTCACCGGCTCACTTACCACCCCTGCAGGACTAGCCTGGCTGACCTTGTCACTTAGGAGACATGCCCAGGCCTGGGGATCCCACCAACCACACCCCTCCAAGTCTCCGTAAGGAGAAGCCAGAAAAACCACCTCCATCTCCCCCTCCTCCAGCTGGGTCCCAGCCCTCCTCACTTCCCAGCCTAAAGCAGCCATACAGCAGGGTATCCTGGGCTCTGTGAACAATGCTTTCAAGTGGACAAGGTGTAGGTACTCGGTGGAGGCCTGGCTCAGGCCAGCATACTAGGCTAAACCTTACCCTCAGCAGGACTCTAGTCCCATGCCCAAATCCAGTCCCACACCTATATTTTTAAATCAAGATTTATTAGCACATGACCATGTTCATTCATTTACATATTGTCTATGGCTGCGTTCACACTAAAGTGTCACACTTGAGTAGTTTTGACAGCGTTGCCCACAGAGATATTTACTATTTGGTCTTTTACAGAACGAATTTGCTCACCTTCTACCCCATCCCCCAATGGCCATGACTCTGTCTACCTTTTGAGAGGAGGGCTGGTATCAGACCTGTCACCAGGGGAGATATTGTAAACACAGACTTCTGGGGGGCACCAGTGTCCAACTCTTGATCGCAGCTCCGGTCATGATCTCAGGATCATGGGATCGAGTCTCATGTTGGGCCCCATGCTGGACGGGAAGTCTGCTTGACATCTTGAGATTCTCTCTCTTCCCCTCCCCCTCCTCACATGTGCTTGCTCACTTGTGCTCTCTCTCTCTCTCTCTCTCTCTCTGTAGGATAAATTTTAAAATCCTACATTAAAAAAAAAAAAAAAAAATTCCAGGTGCCTTGGTCATGTCCCAGAATAGCTAAGTCAGAATCTCTGGGAAGGGGACCCAGGCATCAGCATCTTTAAAAGTTTCCCAAGTGATTCCAATGCGTAGCCCTGTTTGGGAATCACTGAAGAGAGTTTTATCCAGGGATGCTGGGAGGGACAGCTGGTTCTTTTTCTTGTTCGTTTGTTTATTGGTGCTATGTCATTTACAACTTTTAAAGGTCAGATCAAAATCAGATACATCACAGACTCTAATGCAAAATCTACATGAATTTTCAGATATTTTCTATTTGCAATGAACTGCTTGCCACTTTAGGTCACACGCAGCTATCAAGGGAAGCCATATCCCATGTGAAAGCATCTTGCACTTGGGAAGAAGCCAAAGTGGGGCTGCGGTGTCCCCAGTAATCTTTATCTGAATTTCGCCGTGAACTCGCTTCTGATGCAACCACTGATTGCATCTCCAGGGCCTCCTCCTCCCAAAAGCAGCTATGAATTAACTTCCTCAAAAGTGTACCTGGATCCAGTTCTTTCCTCTGCTGGCCGTGCCACGGCTGTCTCCCCCGGCCCCGCAGTGGCCTCCTGATGAGAATTCTGGCTGCATTCCTTACCCATAACAAGACTGATTTTATGAAATTTGACTGTGTCTCTTTCTGGCCTTAAACACTTGATGGCTTCACCCAGACTGCACCCAGAGGGAAACTGAAACTCTTGACTTGGTTAACAAGTCCTGCCCACCGCCCACCTGTCCAACCTTAGGTGTGACTTTCACCCTTCACCCCTGGCTTCCCTTGGCTCCTGAAAGAACCCGAGCACAGCCCCACTGAAGGCCTTTGATCCACCTCAGTGATCCTCCCCACACAGAGTCACCCTTCAGGATTTAGCTGACAATGTCTCCCCAGGCGGGCCTTCCCCAACACCCGGCCTGAGGCAAGCACTCCCTACCCCAAGTAACTCTCTACTGAGTCTCCCCTTTCATTTTGTCCCTTTAGGATAAATATCACTGCTTGTGATTTTTTTTTTTAAGATTTTATTTATTTATTTGACAGAGAGAGATTCACACACAGAGAGGAACACAAGCAGGGGGAGTGGGAGAGGCAGAAGCAGGCTTCCCACTGAGCAGGCAGCCCAACGCTCGATGCTCAATCCCAGGAATCTGGGATCCTGACCTGAGCTGAAAGTAGACACTTAATGACTGAGCCACCCAGGCACCCCTGTAATCTTTTCTTCCTTCCTTCCTCCCTCCCCTTCCATCTCTTCCTTCTCTTTATTTTTCTTTCTTTCTTCTTTCATTCATTCTTTCTTTCTTCCTGATTCATCTATTCTTCTAGAATCTAAGTTCCTTTAGAAGAGAGACGGAGTCATTTGAGACTCCACTGTGTGCCCAGAACCAAACCCCCATGGTAGGTGCTCAAGAACTATTTATCGTGTTGAGATTAGTTTAGTGTTCCTATCAGCCAGCCCTGGTTTCTCTCTCTCATCCACACAGATGGCATGTCATCCAGGGGTTGGAATGCCCATGCCCAGAGGGTAGGAGTGAATGGGAGACGGCCTCTGAGGGGCCAGCAGTCACTCATTCCTGCCAGCTGTCACCATGTACGTCCATGGTTGCTGGACCTTCCAACATTTCAAGAGATGTAGACAATCTAGATCTTATGTGATTTTAAAACATTGGCAACTGAACTAAACTAAGCTTAAAACACACACACACACACACACACACACACACACACATACACACACACACACAAAATAAAAAAACAACCAACCCTCTGGGAGGCCAAGCAAAACACATAGCACATCTGTGGGCTGGATCCAGCCCGAGGGCTGCCCGTTTTCAACCTCTGCTGAATTCCAGATGGGCGAACTCTCTGGTTCTCCTCTGATCTTCCAGCTCAGTTACCCTATCAAAGGGAGGAATGAGGTTAGATGTGGTTTGGATTATCAGTGTTTCCTAAGAAAAGATAGTTCTTTGAAGCATGAATTCAACTGTGGACTTCAAGGGCTGTAGGCCCAGCAATGGAGTGAGCTAGCCAGTCTGCCACTCACTCAGCGTTCCTGCGTACCTGCTGGTGCCAAGGACAGAGCAGCCTTTTGGCCACAGGCTGGAGATCAAAGTCTTGGGCCACCTGCTTGCAGCCAGCCCCACCACTGCCCTTCCTCATTTGGCCCTCCCTGACCAGCCCTCTAGGAGCTCCCGCTGCGCTCCCCATGTCTGGCTTGCCTCACCAACCTCCTCCTGGTCCCCAGAAACCTGTTCGCCCCAGAGAACACCACCTCCTCCCTTGCAGGCCCATTGGCCGGCCCTCCCGGACAACAGCCACACCAAGGGTGAGCAAGGTGGTTTGACTGGCGGCCAGCACTGTTTTCTTTCATTCTGCTTTGCTTTACGATGTCTCATCCCATATCCATCTGTCCATCCCTCTCTTCATCCATCAGTCCACTTTCCTTTCTGATGTATTTCAAAGTGAACTGCAGACATTGGTGTGCTCTGACTTGCACATGGTTAATATTCAACCTTTGTCACTGTGTTTTGAGATAAAAATTGACCGATAAAATGTACAACCCTTAAGTATATAATTTTGAGGTTGGACAGATGCATAGGCCTGAGCAACCCAAACCCTTATCAAGGCACAGAATAGTACCATCAACCCAGAGCACTCCCTCATGTCCCCTTCTCGGCCACTGTCCCCACCTGCCCCTCAGAAGCCAGCCCTGCTCCAACCATTTTCACCATGGATGAGTTCACCTATTCCCAAATTTCACAGAAATGAAATCATGGAGCGTTGACTATTTCGTGCAAGGCTTTACTCAGGGAAATGCATTTGAGGTTCGTCCAAATGATGAATGTGTATGACCCATTATATGTTTATCTAATTTCCTATTGATGGGTATGTGCACAGCTTACAGTTTTCGGCGAGTACAAATAAAGTCGCCGTGAGCATCCTTGTACAGGCATTTTGGTGTCCTTTTATTTCTCTTGGGTAAACACCGAGGGGTGGGAGCAGATGCACGTGTACCCTGGCTTTAACCAGGGTTTCAACTTGATCCAACGATATCAGCAATCGCCACTGAATTTCTCCAAGGGCCACACCTGGATGGATATGTCCAGAAAATGAAAGATAGACCTTGCCTTCAGATAGCCTGCTGTCCAGTGAGGGCGACAGACATGCACCTATGGCCACTTCAATGACACCTTTGGGCCATGGGTTGCCCCACCTGCTTGGGAGAGAGTGAGTGAGGCAGCCCAACAGTGCCCTACGTTTGGGCAGGTAGAAGTTGAAGCATCCGGGAGGGCTTCAAGCAGGAGGCAGGATGTGAGCTGCACCCGGAAAGTGAGCATATGTGAGACAAGAGGAGATGAGGAAAACACGAGGGCAGGACAGGGTCAGATGTCTTCCTCGGAAGAGGAAGAAAAGACAAGCTGGCCGGGCCTAGAAGGGCCTGGAGAGAAAAGAAACATCAAATCAGGCGGCAGGATGTTTGGGGCTCTGATCATTGCCGATCAGGCCACAGAGGTTCAGGTTTTCAAGGGTTCTCCCCCTTTCTCTTTTGGGGCTCAGTGAGCTGGGTTACCAATAATTTTAGCCCCAAACAATACTCCGAAAATCCAGACACAACTGAGGAATTTTAAATTTCTTCGGGATTTCCATTTGCAGAAAATCGGGCATGTCATTCCAATACTGCTCTAGTGATGTTCCAGTTTCACTTTGCAGTTTCTCGGTTCAGTGGCTACCCTTCGTAGGAGCTGCACAGAGTAGGACGTCGCTGGTCCGAGGACCAGGTGGTCACTGTCAGTGTTCCTTACGTGCCCGATTTGTGACTTTGCAGGCCAGGCCCTCTGCCCTGTGCTGCCTACAGTTCTGAAGGCAGGGAAAGCAGGCTTCGGGCCACGTTAAGAGAGTGCCCTTTCAACACCCGTGTTCTACCCTCAGCAGCCTGGCCCATGAGACCACACAACCCAAATGGGCTGGCAGCAGCTCGGGGTTCCCAAGTGACAAGAAGGAGTCTGCGCTTCCTGTGTATTGCACTCTTTTCTAGTAGGACAAACCATCTCCTGACAAGAACATGTCTCCACTGCTTATGATCTGTATATCTTTTCCAGACCTCACAAGGGCACTACCCAGGATGAGGCTTGGGTCTCTGACTCACAACTCTACAAAGACGACCCGATGGCCTCAGGCAGGAGAAAAATCTGTTGACCAGCTCTTGTGGCTCTTGCTGCATACTTGGGTTGTCAAGCCTCCAAACTGGCCTCTGTGTGGGACTAAAAGTCCCATTAAAAAATGGGCAGAAGACATGAACAGACATGTCTCCAAAAAAGACATCCAGATGGCCAACAGACACATAAAAAGATGCTCAGCCTCACTCATCATCAGGGAAATACAAATCAAAACCACAATGAGATATCACCTCACACTTGTCAGAATGGCTAAAATCAAAACCACAAAAAACAAGTGTTGGCGAGGATGTGGACAAAAAGGAACCCTCATGCACTGTTGGAGGGAATGCAAGCTGGTGTGGCCACTGTGGAAAACAGTACAGAAATTCCTCAAAAAGTTAAAAATTGAGCTAACCTATTATCCAGTAATTACACTACTATTTACCCAAAAAGGCAGAAACCTTAGTTTAAGGGATACATGCACTCCTTTGTTTATTGCAACATTATTTACAATAAGCATGTTATGGAAGCAGCCCAAGTGGCCATTGACAGATGGATAAAGATGTAATATATATTATATATACATAATATATATATTTTATATGTGTGTATATATGTATACATACATATACATATACATGATGTATATATGTATACATATAAAAAATAGTTTATTTACATATATAATGGAATATTATTCAGCCACGAAAAAGAATGAAATCTTGCCCTTTGTAATAATGTAGGTGGAGCTAGAGAGTATTATGCTAAGGGAAATGATGAGTCAGTTGGAGAAAGACAAATGTCATATGATCTCACTCATATGTGGAATTTAAGAAAGAAAACAAACAAATGAAGACAAAGAGAGAGAGAGAGAAACCAAGAAACAGACTCTGAACTATAGAGAACAAACTATGGTTACTAGAGGGGAGGTGGGGGGATGGGCAGAATAAATGAAGGGGATTAAGAGTACACTTACCATGATAAGTACTGAGTAATGCATAGAATCATTTAATTACTATATTGTACATCTGAAACTAACATAACACTGTATGCTAACTATGCTGGAATTTTTTTTCTAAGTTAATATATAGTTAATATATATATATTTTTAGTGTGGCAGATGCTCGCCTGAGAAGCAATGGAGAACCACAGTGGGAGCAACCTCAGCTCTGTGGGCCATTGTCCTGCATTTCCTCTCCTTTGACATTGGGAGACACAGCTTGCTGAGAGAGCTCAAATAGCCCCTGGGCACAAATCTCAGCTGTAGGCATGTCAGGTGGTGGAGAGAGCACTTGCCTAGAGAGCCCAGGGGGCCAGGCAGCCCACAGCTGGAGGGTAGCTCGTACAGAATCAAGGTGCCTTTGGGATTTCCTCTCCCCTGCTCCTGGAGCATGAGTCCTGGTGTGTTTGGCATTTCTAGTTTAGGCCCTGAAAGTCCCATGTCCCAGGACATCCCTGTCCTGGGCAAATGCTATAAATAACAGTGGTCCTATGCAGCACTTCTCTCTGAATGAAGTTTGGGTTTCCACGATGCTGGTTAAAAGCGTTCTCCGGAGCCACCTCATGGCCCAGCCAGGGCAGAGGGCTCCAGAAATATGGCTGCCGGTCAAGGAGGAGGAGCCAGGGCCTTGGGTTTCAGCTGCAAAGATGGTTTCTAGATCAGGTGCCACAGTAATTGGTGAGGCAACAGTTCTCCCGTGGCTGTTTTATTTGCGATTTCAGAGGGAGCGAATGTTATACGTGCAGTGAGCCTGGATCTCTGATGTAGTGGGAAGTCACATCAGCATCCTCCTTCAGACGGTTTGGTTCTGGGTGAGGCTAGTAGCATTTGTCCCCTTCTCCCACCCAGAAGAAAGAGGATGCAGCTTTGTAGGGTGCTGCGTTGCACCTGCAGGGTCCAAAGGAGACACCTTGGCTAGGCAGTTTTTATTTCTAGAAGTGCATTCTCTTGTCTGACTGTTCTGGTCCACTGGATTTGAAGGATCTGAGATTCTTCCTACTTTTGTCCTTCAAATATGTGAGGGCTGCTCCTCCAGGAGAGATATGGAAGCCATTACCCTGTGGTTGGGCCTCTGCAATGCTAGTCTCTTGAGCCACTGTCTTCCTGAGGTGCCACAGAAGTCTGCGAAGTCCCATTGTTCTACGGGTGTTGGGCCAAACTGTCTGCAACAGACCTCATAGTGTAAACATACCCATGCCAGACTCAGGGTTCTAGGAACTCCCTCTCATCTAGGTCACCCCCCTGGCCTGATATTGCAACAATGTGCCATTGATAGTGTCATTGATTGTCCCTCAAGGATGTGTGGCTGAGCTCAGTGCTGACGGCTCTGAGACGACTGTGGGCATCTGTCCTCCACCACCCAGGCTAGCCAAGACACACAATGTGTTCTTCGTTACAGACTGCACAGGGGGTCTGAATTACAAGGAAATAATTCAATCTATCAGGCTAGGGTGAAACTGCCAACCAAAAGAACAATTTATGAGATCATCCAAACCTGGATGAGAAATTAATTCCATACACGATAACTCACCACAGACCACCTTGTTTAATTTTATTTTTTTTTCCTGGTAATAAGATCTTCCTGCTATCACTTATGTTCTTGACAATATGAAAACAATATAACCATCATGCTAGAAACTGCTTTAAATCTGAAATACAGAAAGTTATAACAGTAGTATGAGTTTAAAGAGAATTTTGTCAGTTCTAAATGAATTTATTTGAGTTAAAGAGTCTTAGCATGCTTATTAACAATGATCACAACCAGTAAGAAAAGTGAAACTTTGGCCATGGTAATTGACCCAGAACTTTCTTTTCTTTCTTTCTTTCTTTCTTTTTCTTTTTCTTTTTCTTTCTTTCTTTCTTTCTTTCTTTTTTTTTTTTTTTTTTTTGACCCAGAGCTTTCTGAGCCATTCTTGTTTCAATCTCAAAACTCTGCTTCACAGGACCACGATCGCCCAGCAAATTGGCATTGACTCTGTGCTCCCAGGAGACCAAAAGGAATATACTTCAGGCTTTTGTCATACTATCCCTGAGAAACTCATGACTGAAATTTTGGGAAAAATTAATACAGATGAAATAATAGTCAAGGCCATAAGATTGTATGTCATGGTGCCCTGGAGCTCAGGCTTAATATCAACCAGAGGGTTTGGAATAGGGTTGCAGGGATAAGCGGGGCTCACAGTGGAGCAGGAGCCTGGGAGACTTGAATCAGTGGTGCAGAATCAAGCCACAAACACACGGCTATCGGGATCAAGTGTCATATCATGGAACAAAATTAGCCCTCAGTGCAAGAAAGAATGGGAGCTTAGCAATCTGGGCCCACCTAGTGCTGGCATCTGGCCCTCTCTTGTGGAGACTAACCAGAAAAAAAAAAATGAATGCTGTGTTCAGCTGACTGTGTAAAAATGGCCCCAACCCCAAGGGGCTCTAATCACTCATTTGGAGAAGACCCCTCATCATCAGTTGGATTTTCCCAGTCCCTCTGTGCCCCAGCCCCATGTTGAGACATTCACTCTACTTTGTATACTGACCACAAGGAGACAGACAGAGGAAACAAGGAGCTCCCACCTTGTTTGGCAACTTGTAAGGGATTGTGAAAAGGGTTCTAGGTAGCAAAGAGGGAAGCTAATGGCTAATTTAGGGTTTGCTCTTGATTGTTTACCTAGAAATTGGGTTCAAGTCCATGGAAACTATAAATGAAAACTGTCCCAGTTCTCTACTGCTGCATAACAAACCAGCCCAAACTTAGTGACAGAAAGCAACTTTTGCATTATTTCTTACAATGCTGTTGATGGGTTGACTGGGCATCCCTGAGTGGAACTTCTGCTCCACATGATGGTGGCTGGGGTAGTGGTCATCTGAGGCTTTGTTGGGCTGGAACATCCAAGAGGGCCTGGGCACACAGCTGGTAGTTGATGTTGGCTGTCAATTCAGAGCTCAGCTAAGACTTGACCAAAGTGCCTATAGTGTAGTCTTTCCCTATGGCTTGGACATCTCACAGCATGGTGGCTGGGTTCCAAGCGTGACAATCAAAAGAGACAATGGCCCACTAGGGAGGAAGCAGGAGGCTAGACCCAGAAGGCTAGGCCTTGAACTGTCACGAAGTCACTTCCACCAGATTCAATTACAGGGCCAACCCAGATTCAAGGGGAGGGGAAATAAACTCCACTTCTCACTAGTGAGAGAGACATTTTATAGCCATCTTTAATTTACCACTAACACCTAATTAGAGCCTTTCCACATAAGACACCATATCCCAGACTGTGCCCACCCCCACTCTATCCTCACTGCCTTGGTCCCCTACACAGCTCTTACCAAGAACCCCACACAAGGCTAACTACCAAGGAAATTTAAACCAATATCCTCTGATTCCTGGCTCTTCTCTTGAAACAGAAGCCCTGTTCTTAGAAGGCAAATAAAAGCTAAGTCCACCAGCCTACCAGAAGAATGGACAAGTTACTGCCAAGGTGGGAAGGGGCCTCTAATAGGGAGCACCTCTTTGGAGAAGCATCTACAGGCTAGACACCAAATGCCCATCTGCTATTGCTCCGTCTTCAGAGGTAGCCAGCACACTCACTAGTCACAGGTCCTTGGAGAGCAGGCTGATCAGAATGAGACTGGCTAGTTTGCAAACTCCCATGGGCACTGTCTCCTTTTATTGCACTGACAGCGCCCAAGCAGACGCCATCTTTGGATGGTGAGTGGGCAGAGATCATGGACAACAGCATTCTTTCTTCACTAAATATTTGGATACACGTTGCCAAATTGTTCTCTAGAAAAGATGTACCAATTCACAGTCCTTGAATCTAGTGCAATAGTATGTCAAGTATCCAGAAGACAATAGACTCAGGATTTTGCTTGAGGAGCTGTCTAGCCCTTCAAAAAGAGAGAGGCTGCCCTTCCTTGCGTCCTCCTCTTCCTCCTTCCTGAACAAGGCTGTCAAAGGTCATCCATGACCTCCTGGTGCCAGATCTTATGGGCTCTTTCCTTGCTTACTCACTTCCTCACTGTGGCAACCAACACTTTTGTCCCTGCCATCCTCCCCTGGCCATCCTTTTCTTATGTCTTGCATTCTTTCTCAGACTTCCACATGCACTTTTCTCTCAGCCTACCTCTACTTCCCAAGGCTTTGCCTTGGCCTTTTTTTTTTTTTTCCTTCTCTTGTTCTAGTGACTCTATCTGGAGGATTTTTTTAGATTACATGTCACTGATAACCACCCATGTGCTTGTTCCTCACAAACACCTTCTCTTCCTCTTAAATGTCTTTCCTGATGTTGACATTACATATTCAATTACCAATTGAAGATCTTTCTCTGGCTGTCCTGCAGGCATGCCAGACTCAACAAGTTCATGAATGACTTGCTCTTCCCCTGTACTCCCTATCTTAGCGGATAATACTGCCATTTACCCAGCTTCCTAGGCCAAGACACTCAGGCGGGCTCTGCCTGAATGAAAATGCCTCACGTCTCCCCAACATCCATGTGGCTGAATCTACCTTCTTTATGCTTCCTGTTCTCCTTCCCTATTGCTACTGCCCTCATTCAGACCCTCAACTATATTGTAAATACCCTTTACTACAGGGCTGCCTGGGTCCCTCAGTCATTAGGTGTCTGCCTTCAGCTCAGGTCATGATCCCAGGGTCCTGGAATTGAGTCCCACCCTTGGCTCCCTGCTCAGCAGTGAGCCTGCTTCTCTCTCTGCTCCTCCCCCCTGCTTGTGCTCTCTCTCTGACAAATAAATAAAATCTTTTTTAAAAAACCACATAAATAAATAAATAATGACTTTTACTACCCATCATATGGGACATCCTGAGTCTCTCCTTCTCTTTCTCATGGTGGCATTTGAGGAAATGATTTTAAAGCATCGATGTTAAAACAAACAAACAAACAAAAGCATCGATGTAGTGCTGGTATGCTTGTAACCAGACAGAACAGAAGGAATAAGCTGCTTTTTCATACTGGCCAGGAGGGACAGGCTATTTTATACAGTTCTTTGTCTCTTTACTTCCAAAAAAATTATACCAACAGAAGGCAAGCTTAGCTTTGGTCTAATATTTCAGAGTCACCTTACCAGCTTTGGCTGCCCTGACTTCTGGGGATGTGTTTGCCTTTCTGGGTCACTGGTGGGCTTCTTCTGCCATCTCTTCCTGGCATCCTGAGGAGTCTAGAGCAAGAGGTGTGTCATGAGATATGTGGGGGATGTGTAATCCCTTTGTCAGAAATAATTCTCCGACCTGTGGATCATTCTCACCAAACACGTCCCAGGAGGCATTAGGAGCCACAGATACAGGGCTTTGTGGAGAAGACATCTCAAAGAAGATCCTGTTGTATGAGTAGCCCATGAGTGCTTCCTGTAGGTCTCTGAGGCTATTCAGTTTGGGGTAACATTTACTTGTGTGCATGTTTTATAGCTGTCTTTAAGAAACCAAAACCTCATGATGCAAAACAGGACTATGCCTTATTCATCTTGGCCTCTTTCTCTTCTCAGCATTTATAACATCTGGCACACAGTAGTTGATCAATAATTATTGATTAATTCATTGATCGGCTCTTGGTCAATAATAACTCATGTTTATTGAGTCCATGCTCTCTGCCACATATGGCTCAAAACACTTTACATGTATTAACTCATAAAATTAATTTATTTAATCCACATAACAACACTGCCATTCTTAACAGTTAAAGAAGGTGAGGTTTGAAAAAGGTAAGGGAACTTACCTACACATCCGTAAGGAGTTAGTGGAAAAGCCAAGAGTTGAGCATAGACAGTCTGACTCCTGAATCCTGACTCTTAACCATACCCAGCACTGCTTTCTTGACAAAAGGTGGATCAAGATTGTAAATCAGTAGTTCATAAGGTTGTTGGTGATGAAGGTGGTGGTTGTGAGGAGATGGTAGCTCATAAAGCCTCAGATATCCAGGGGATTTGCCCCAGAAAAAGGAAACATGCAAAATGGATTCCTACAGCACCTTGGTTATGAGTTGGACAGGCCAGATCACCAAATCAAGGGGAGCAGGATTCCAAGGTAGACATTCTTTTTTATTCTAAAACCCGGGTCATTGGCCCGAGTTTCCTCACAGTGCTTCCTATAAGCATTGTGGGAGCAGCAGAGGCTGAAATCAATTCCTAATTTGGTACATCTATATCTGTCTTCTTGCATTTTCTCTCACTACCTTGTTGCCATCCATTTGACCAATTACACTGGAAGTTCTTTGAGGACAGACATCTTTAAGTTTCAGTTGGTTCCTCATAAGACTGATTTCATATTTGCTAATTGATTAATAGGTTGGAATTTGGTTAAGGTTAGAGACTAGAAGGCAAGATATGTTTACTCAGATATTTCCAGGCCAGTGGTCTGTTCTAAGATGGAGGGAGTGGCTGTCGTGGAGCTGAGCACTCAAACAGCTGTGGCCCATTTTGTGGTGGTGACTATGGAAGTGACTGGTTCCAGGCAAAAACAGAGGTTCTGACCTTCTCTGATATCAGCTATGGCCAAAGGGCCAACTTCTCCTTGAAGTTCACTTGTAGGTCTCGGCTTTGCCTGGAGCTTATTAATCATCTTGAGTTGGTGAGAGATCAAGTTCCTTCCTCTGCACTCAAAGGATGAGGAAGGACCAGTGACCAAACACCTTTCTGGAAAATTACTACCCATGTAGAAGATTTAAGGGCAGGCTCGAGGGGAAACAGAAGATTTTGACTACTTATTCCTTAAGCTAAGGGGCAGGCATTTAAAGACTTACCTGTAGGGAACACTTAGTCTGTTCTGGTCATAAATGTCTTCTCCAGAACTTCCCATTTCCTCATCCTTTTCCAGTGCAGTGTGGCTTTCTCACCCAATTCAAATTTCTGATCCTATTTTCTGCCTCCTCCCACCCACTTAAACAACCAAATCTCCTCCCTTCTTTGGGCTTCCTTGAAAACTTATGAGTAAAATTCAAAAGAAAATCAGACCAAGAATGCTTCCATCTCTACCCACCTGCTTTGTAAAAACCAGAAATCCCTTTACAGTTAAAATCCTCTCATGATTACAAAAGCAGGGAAGGAGCCTTTTGTCTTCCGGTTTTATAGAAATCACTGAGGACAGATGACTACTCATTGCCTAAGTTTCTCATTATGTGTGTTACAGGAAAGGAGGCTTTTAAAAACATACTAATTGGCATCACTAGAAAGTTTTCATTTTTTATCTTATGTAGCTTTAGGACTTATTCAGGAAAGCTTTGTGGGTCATCAGACCCTTGAAACTGAAGACTTGAAAGGACTATAGAAAACCAAACAAAACGGTACAACCTTCACAAACCTGAGACCAGTCTATGACATTTGGAAGACTGTTATTAAAGCTTCACTGTTTACATTAAAAGTAAGAACTGGCACATGATTATAACGAGCCTTGCCCCCTGGGGAGCAGTCAAGACAGATATCTATTGGATTGTCTCATAAGACAGTCATTCTTCTCTGATGACTACCCTACCCTGCTCCACAGGGGTAGAATGAGGCGGCCATATTTGTACAATGTGGGCCAGAGGTGAACACCTGGTCTGAGGTGGGCCAGTCAGGGGTTCCTTCCTTTGATTTAAGGAATGAAATCCAAAGAGGGATTCATTGTTCTTCAGGTGGTTGTTAACTTGGGTCCTCTTTGTAGCCATGTTCTCTGATATGTGTTCTTAAGAAGCAGGAGCTGGTGTGGAGAGAGATGATTCAGACATTCGGAGGGAGGAGGGGTATTAAGAGACAGGGAGAAAGAGAGCTTCCTGGTTTCCTCATAGCCTTCTACTTCCTGGCTCCAGTTTGTGTCTGCATTTCTGCCCTTAGGTTCTGTGAAACACCACCATACCTTTAAAACAAGCTTCCCATCGCTGGTTTGAATAGGTTTCTACAGCTTACAACCAACAGACTCCAAATTGACAGAACAGTGGTATTTTCCTTGTAGGTATTTGATTAAAAATCCATACATTAGAAGTCAAATTTGAAGGTGCCTGGGTGGCTCAGTGGGTTAAGCTGTTGCCTTCGGCTCGGGTCATGATCTCAGGGTCCTGGGATCGAGTCTCGTGTCGGGCTCTCTGCTCAGCGGGGAGTCTGCTTCTTCCTCTCTCTGCCTGCCTCTCTGCCTACTAGTGATCTCTCTCTGTCAAATAAATAAATAAAATTTTTTAAAAAAGTCAAATTTGAATATAGGCATACCACTAGTAATAGAGGTATGAATGGTAGTGCAAATTTAGAGCGTAATGCTCTTAGGGGCCATCATTTTATAGATGTGGAAACTGGGGCTCGAGAAAGCTAGATCCCTTGCCAGGGTCCCATCTGTGTCTGAACCCGGTCTCTGGACACTTGACTCTTAGGCTCTGGCTCTTTCTCTACAACCCACTGAATCTGACTGAAAGATTGTATTTACTTTCACAACTTGTGCACATTTAAAAAGTAGGCCACAGACTCTGGCATATTCTTGCCCCTGTTGTTTTTGGATGAGAAGCTGAAACCTGAAGACGTTAAATGACTTCGACAAGTCTACACATTCACAAAAGGGCAACTGGAACTTGTTCCAGGGCAGGAGACTCTATCCGAGAGGCCAGACTTCTTCGTCCAGGTCACTGCTGATCCAGTTAGACCCACAAATCCATCAGGGCAGGGGCTTTAGGGTGGTTCATCTGCTCAATAAACATTTACATACCCAAATGGGCACTGTTCCCAGGCTGGGAGATATGGTCGGGGGTGGTCTGTCTCCTGAGTGTAGGGAGGGTGTCTTAAAGAGCTTCTTCACCTGCTATATGTATGTTTGAGGCTGAAGGGTGGGGACTGTCCGTGGACATTGTGGGCCGTGGGCGGTGGAGGAGAGATAAGATAATACTGCTAAAGGGAAAGCAGACGGTGGCTTTTCGACAGTGTCACCTGAATAGAGTACGCAGCCCAAAGCATGTAATAGGGGCGAGGGAAGAAGAAGTGACTGATGGGGACAAGCAGGTGAACACCAAGCCCCAGTGTGATGGTTGTAAGAACAAAATGCTCCATTCTCTGTGCTCATTTCCTTGTGGGTCTTTCCCTCCAGCTAGAATGTGGGTCCTTCAGGGGGAAGAAGTTTCATTTGTTTATTTATTTTCTGCATTCCCAGCATACATCAGAGTGCGCTGGGAGCCAAGGGAGCATTGAGCTATGTTAAGAAGTTAGAACATAGAGGAGAGCTTCCCTAATGAGATAATTTTTAAATGAGTCTTGGCAAGGTGAGATTGAACTTGGGTGGTGTCTGCCAGAAATAGACAGTGGGCTTGACAGAGTGTAAGGAAGTCTTTGCTTTGAACCATGTGTTACAAGGTTCCTCGTCAGGAGCCCCGTATCTGTGATTATGGAAATGTAGGAATGTATCTGGGAGTGTGGACTGGCATTAACTCTGCTAGCCTAGGGAAGGGATATAAATGCAGAAATGGGAAGATGGGTAGGATAGTACAGTGGGTTTCCATGGGTCCAAAGTCCTCTGAAGTGAGGGTGTTTTGGAACCCACCATGTTTTAAATTAAAAATGCCACAGTCACCCTGGGGTTGGAGGTATAATAATGTTAGCAACGGGAACGTCATCCATGATCATGAGTGACTGTCTCTGTGTTGTGTTAAGCAGTGAGATTTAAAGTTTATTTCTTTAACAATCTTATCTATCCCTTCGGTAAATCATTCATTCACCTATTTTTGCATGTATTCAATGTATCATTTATACCTTTATCAGGTACCTATATCATGGTGCGGTAAGTGAGGGGAAACTCAAAGACAAATTCATAGACGATTTTGCCATTAATGACTTTTTAGCTCTGTGTGCAAAACTGTTCGGTTTTCTATCATTCTTGGCCATAATGATAACAAGTAGCCTTTGGACCTTAAAAGGTACAGAACAAACTGGGCAGTGACCACATACCTGCAGTGGGAAGAAAACACTAACCAACAGGTCTGGACCACATTTCCAAGGTCACCAGGAGTCCTGAAAACTTTCGTATAATACATGGATTTTTTTCCATTCATCTATTTTTATTTTATGGTGCAGGAATTTGTTGGAAGCTATGGACAACAATAACAAAACTCACTGTTGAGAAGGTTGGCTGGGAAGAAGAACGCTAGGACGACTCAGATACATCACCCCAGGAAAGGGAGGAATATCTTGTGGTAGCCTGGTTGGTGGTGTCTCACCATCGATCTTTGGCAGGTTGTACTGGAAAGGGATGGTCAGAGTTCCAAAGTGCAATATTATATTTCCAATTAAAATGTAAAAACAAAGCTTTCTCATAAAGCACATTGGCCTCAGCCCTGGGAAGTGACTACAAAGCCCATTGCTGATTGAGAAAAGCTGAAAGCAGACACTGTAATTGATAAAGGAGATAAGTCAATCTGTGTCCTTTAAAGAATAATGAGTTCCATTTTTCATCAAAAAGATCTCGTTGTGCCGAAGAAACATTCTTTCAATAAATCTACTTAATGGTTTCCCCTCTAATGATATATAACATTGTGCTTTGGAATGAGCTTGGAGCATCCTAGTGGGTTCCTGGAAGGGTCTGCAGGCCACCCAATATTTGCATTGCTAATCCAACCCAAAGAAAACCCGAAAGGTTCCCAGACAGGGCTGCGTTGTGGGGGAGGGGGCGCAATATCTAAAAGCTTGCCCAGGCTCTTCAAGCAGGTGGATGGGATGAAATTTTTAGATCATTACCCCACCATTAAAGTTGAGGTCCTATGCAAATTTGCACCCCACCTCCACCCCACCATGCCCACCACCACCCTGGTGTGTTAGGGATACCTCAGCTCTGAGGGTGACTGTTTAAGGTTTCCCGTATTTGGGTGGTGAGAACCCATGAGCTTGTTTGTTCCCTGGGGGGCTCACCGCTCTCCAACAACCCTGACAGCCTTGGGCCCTTGGTGTTGCTCTTGACTGTGGGCTGCAGGAGGTAGTCCCTGTTTATTGTGTTTGGTAAACTGAAGATCCACTTTGAAGACCCGGCCTGAAGGAGTGCTGTGTCCAGGCCCATCCCCCTCCCCGACCGCCCCCCACCCCCAGAGTAAGGGAAGGATCCAGGGCCCTCTGCACCCTGGTGCTAGGCAGCAGGACATGTTGCTCAGCTTGGCTTACCTTGCGACCCCCCAACTTTACAAACGCGCTGTTATTTCCACAAGGACCCAGCTTTATGTAACAAGACCCATTTCCTCCAAGGGCACCCAGCCCTCCCAATACTGGCGGACTTCCCCACATGGGAATCATTAAAAACAACCCTCGAGTTATTTCCTTATGTTGCTGTTTGTTTATTCTCTAGTCGCGTGTGAGTCAGCCCGATCATGATTTGTGGTGGTTTTGCTTATGAAATCTTACATAATTATATTTCTCTTGTCATGTTGGGTCGAGCCGTGAGCCCATCGAGTGTTTTCTCATTGCACAACGTGGGCGAATCAATACGGAGAAAGGCTGAACAATGAGGTGACGTGGGCCGGTCGGGAAGCCGGCTCCGAGTCACCCGGGAGGGGGCCCCACGGTGGCGCGAGGGGCCCGGGCGCCCCGTCTGAGGCCACCAGGGCACCCCCCACCCCCAAACAACACCATGGGCTGACGAGGCTGGGTGGCGGCCTTCGGGATGGGGCTCGCTGAGGTGAGAGTTGAGAGGAGAGCCAGGGAACGAAAGAACAACAATGACAACACTTCACACAGAAACCGACCAAATGTTTACTGCATTCGCTACACGCCGGATTCCAACATGCTGGTCCAGAGCGTGGCTGGCTACAAGCTGGCAAGACGGTGACGGCTCCTCCAACAGGCTGTCCCTTCCCCGCCATGTACATGATTTAGTTTGATCCCACTCACTGTCCCAAGTCCAGAGGCGGTTAAGAACGCGCTCTATGCAAAACAGTGAGGGGCTACGACACACGGATGAGGGTGGTTGCGATTTCCACGGCAGGACGTGGAACCCGGAGAAATGGTTTGTGGAGGCCAGACGCCTCCTCAGTGGCTATAGGACTGATGGAGCTCCAGACCCACAACTGGTTGTTTTGTTGAATTCCTCGAGTATACTGAAACTAGTGGTTCCTAACATTATTTCATATTTTAAATAAAATATCAGACCTGATTCCAACCTCGTTTGCTTGCATACATCTCTGAGGCGTGCGCCTTAAAAGTTATTCCTATGGATACAGGATGAAGATTACAAATATCGGCAGAAAAAGAGGAACCGTGTGACTCTATATGAAGACAACGACCATCACATTCCACAGCACGTCATGGGTTAATCTCTGAATCATCAAGCATTATTTAAAAACAGGAGAGATAGAGAGAGAGAGAATAGAACTGAACACAAGCGCCACGACAAAAAACAATCCTAACAACAGAACCAAACCCAATTTCCCTATTAATTCTTTAAAATTTTTACCTCTGTTTCTAACACTTCTCATTAATTGTTATTTTAAGCTCCAGTAGCAGGATCAGATTTCTGCTGCCTCTGGGCAAATGAGTTATGATCTGATCTCAGGTTCCAAGGGAGATGCTCAAAGTTTTATTTCCCCCCCGGTTGAGTAAACAGTACTATGCATATTATCGCTTGTGTTAGAATAGTGTTGTCTTCACATAAGACTCAAATAATGGTATTAGTCATTCATTTCCTTGAACACAGACACCCTCATGCGTGCTGACAGGTTTATAAGGATGTGGTGGCAGCCGCGGTCCTGGGAGCTGCTAGATGACCGACTTTGATTTCTTGCAGTCCTGAGCGATGGAGCCCGGGTGTGTCTGGTTATTGTCCGCTTTCTCTCCCAGATGCTGGGCTTGTCTGGAAGATTAATACATTAACAAGAGCTGAAGGCCCAGGGTTGCACGTCTTCAGACATGTTTATTAGCAGATGGCACACGGGATTCAAAGGTCACCACAAAAGTGACATTTTAAAGTGAAACAACAATATTTATGTTCAGATAGTCTACTGATGAGATCATGTGGAAATGTTTTTGATTAAATTAGCTTATAAATGGTTGCCAATCTATAGACAACTTAAAATGCCAGCTCTGTTTACCAAATGTGCTCTTCTCACGCTCTCCCCGTTTACATATTAACGACCAACGGCCAAGGGCTGTTGGTTGTTAACCAGGAGGATCGATATATCCGGTTTTTACTTCCTGGGTTATCTATTTTTTTTTTTTTCCCATTCTCAAAAATGTTATTTCCTCTTCTGTGTGTTTGGAAATCTCACTTGCAATTATTAATTGTTTGGAAAGTGTTCGGATTCCACTACGGTAATGCAATTGCGTTCTGATTCTCTAGTGTAAATTGGGCTTCTGAGAAAGACCTAACCTTCAGGCTCTCAGGTAAGACCTGATGTTCAGTATCATAAAAAGGCTGTGAGCTGGATTCAGAAATACTCGCTCCAGCTGCCTTCTCGCCCTGCAGCCCTTGGGAGCCACGCTTGGGTGGCAATGTCTGCTTGTGTCTCTACAACACTACGAACAACAAAATGCGGTCAAGGAGAGGAAACACCTCATCTGGGCTGCTTTTTCTTTCTTCTCTCTTGTGCCCATGGCTTAGCAGGAGTGTGAGTGAAAATCTTTACCTTGGAAAGTGGTTTAGCTAGAAGAAAGCTCAAAGGTATGAAGCCAAACCGATGTTTTAAGAGAGTTGTGCAAGTCTCTGTAGTCAGCAAAACTCACATAAATTTTTCCAACAAAGGCATTAAAATGCAGAAATAATGATCAGTTAGTAGATTAAAACTTTCACGGACATATTATGGGAAAGGAAAATGACCCTATATGCTACTGTTTCTCATTTATTTACATTTTTTCTCATATTTACAAAATAAATGTTTCTCATTTATTTACATTTAATTGTGTTATGAATAACTTTGTAAGACACAGATATCATTGTCCTGAGGGGTTCTTTTAACCTTAGTGTCATCGATATCTCATTTTTCTGTACAGTTACAAAATTAGAAATGAATGAATACAGCAGAAGAGTTACTCACTTTTCAAGAGAACCTTTTTCAATATTCATTGCCCCTTCCATTGGATCCAGTCCTTGTTCAGAAAACTGTTTCAAGGCACTTAAAGCTGCCTAGAAATGAAAACAAACACACAAACAAGGAGATCCATTCACTGACTTCAACGTTAATAAACAGGTTAAGTATAAAAGAGCTGAGATGTACACTTAAGACTATCATTTTCATTGGTCTAAATAAATGCTTTTTTGCATCATTTAGCAAAATTACATCTGAAAGGCTATATTATCATGAGCAATGTATATACCAGGAGGGATTTACGTCTGTGGAGGGAGGAGGTGGGGAGAGGAACCCCCAAAGTCTCATGCCCAGTCCCTCATCGGCGATTTTGTTAAGTCACAGAGTTTTTAATCTGCAAATGTAAAAACACCTAGTTTAAGCCTCTTGCAGTCTGACAACGACTTCGCATAATTTCTCCTCACATTACCAAAACTACCCTTCCGAGGCGAGCCCATCAGATTTCCCCAGCTGAGGTACTCTTCCCAAAGTCAGCACGAAGGTCTTGTTCCATTTTATATTTCACCAAGTCACGGGAAGTGAGCAGAGAAGTGGACCCAAGACACTCGTGCATATCGAGGGGGTGGCAGGATGGTATTCTGCGAGGAGAGAGAAAATGTGTGCTCCTCGGGGCCCCGGGGAGGCAGGCCTGGCCACAGCAGAGCCTCCCGAGGTGTTGATTTGCCCGTCATGCGTGGGACGCTGAAGAGTGTCGACAGGCTGGCGGAGCCTCGCTGGATAGCTGGGAGGCTCCAAAAATGCGATGCTGATAAGATCTACATAACTTGTTGACACTCTTGTGCACGTTCCAAACTGTTATTTCTTCAAATAAGAATTTGGTTCTTCTTCCCCTCCCCCACATGGCACCACTCTAAAGCTCCATTAGAAGGGCTTTGTTGAGTCTGAGATAGGTGTGAGCAGCTAGGGCTGTTTGAATCCTCGACATCCCGCTGGGTCACACTTTGGTCATCTGCGTCTTCTCAACTGCCTTTGAGAAAGGGCTAACTAACCCTTGCAGTTTCCCAAATGTTTATCTGCCAAGGGCCCCTCTGGGGTAGCTAAGTGTGTGATCCCTTGTAAACGTCATTGTTCGTAACAGAGTTTCTGATTTTAATTTTTAAGGTAATAAGGTAATTCCTTTAGAGTAGTTTCAGGTTTACAGGAGAAGCAAGCAGGGATGTCAGTGCTGGACCCCACTGGTTCAGGCCCCTGCTCAAGGCGTACAGCAGGCTGACAGAGGCCTAGGTGGCGGCTACGCGCTCCTACCAGTTGGGTAGAAGTGCGGCTCTCTCACTGGGATACCATTACTGCTTGAATTGTACCCCTCCCCCCAAAATCTATATATTGAAATTCTGACCCCCAATACCTTCAAATTGTGGCCTTATTTGAAAATAGGGTCTTTGAAGTTTTCAGGGAGATGAAGTCCTACTGGAACAGGGTAGGCCCAAATCCAATATGACCAATGTCCATACAAGAAGGGGAACTCTGTGTGTGGACACGCACATACAGGAAGAATATCACATGGAGGCAAGAGATTGCAGTGATACAACGAAAGCCAAAGGACATCAGTGATCACCAGCAAACTGCCAGACACTATGGAGAGGCCTGGAACAGAGTCTCCCTCACCGCCCTGAGAGGGAACCATCAACACTTTGGGTTCAGACCTCCAACCTCCAGAAACTGTGGGAAGATATTTTGCTGTTGATTAAACCGCTCGGTTTGTGGGATTTCATTATGAGAACTCTCACAAATGAATATAGGTCCATCATAATTCCTCCTTAAGCAAAGTAGAACCTCTTTCTCCGGTGATGTTTCCTTTTATTATCTTTGTATTATAAAAATAGTTTTCATTACAGGACAATCGGAATAGATATAAGCCAAAAAGAAATGCGGAAATAGTCACCATCCCACCCACCCATTTCCCACTTGCTACAATGTTTCCATGTGCTTTCCTATCTCTTCCCCACATGCACATGCTTTCACCTCGATCATATCTTGACACTGTTTTATAATCTGCTCTTTCCATTGAACACAAGCAGTTTTGCAAGTCAATAGAGAAATGTCAATGGCATCATTTTGCCTGACTGCCCAGCCTGTTGACTTGATATGTCCTCTTCTACTTAGCCGGTTCCTACAGTTGGACATTTCAGACACTCCCAATATTGAAGCTGTTGTTAAAGCTGCATCCAGCTTTCTGATGGTTAAGATTTTTGTGTACCATCTCAATAATTTCCTTATGATAAATTCCTAGAAATTGAATTTCTAGGCCAAAACACAGGCACATGTTTAAAGCTCTGACCTAAAAATAAACAAACAAACAAACAAACCAACAATCAAATAAATAATAAATAAATATCTGACAGGCGCTTTCCCTCTGCCCTCAGAGAGGTTGTGAGCACAGCAGCAGTGTTCTTCTAGGTGCTTTTGGAATTAACCTCTCAGAACCACTTTGTGGGGCACTCAAGCAAACCAGTTTTGTCATCTTATGGCCCCACCTTCTTTTCATTTGTCCATCCTGACCATGTATTCTAGTCACTGGATTTGGCTTTGAGTAATTTTGGTGGCTTTCAAAAATTAAGCTGACTCTGAAAAGACCCAGATTTGGACAACTCCCCTCCCCCAGAGGAAGTCTGCAGCCGGATTTGGCTTTCGTTGAGATTCATTCAACTGAGTGACAGCTGAGGTCCTTCCCAGTCTTGAAATGCTGAGGTGCTGGATGGACTTCCTAGGTGCCTGGCTGTGAACAGCCCCGTGGGTGTGCACACTCCCAAGGGCTTGTTACATGAGCCTGAGCTCTGGAGGCCTGCCTCATGCATACGTGTATGGGGTGAGGCACTGGGCCCACTCACTGCTAAGCTCTCCAGACCAGTCCATGCCTGACCTTTCCAGATAGCCTGACTTTATGGGGAGGGCATTAATGAACTTACAGGTCTTGGTATATTCAACAATTTTGAACAGATGAACCACTCTTTTTTCTGATCCTGTAGTATGTGAATTATTGTCAGGAATGCTAGTTTTTATCAATTTCTTCCCAAACGAACTATTGTGGAGGGCTGTTCAGTACCCCCAAACTTAAACTGGCCATGTGATATTGCTGCCTGAGACCTATAAGAGCGCCAGGGCTTCTCGGTCCTGTTTTACTCCCAACAAGGTCAAAATGGCAATCAAAAACAACTTTAAAAACAATTTTCAAAAGTCATTCATAGCCTAATTGTAGCTCATTTTCCGTAGTTGTTTTTGGGGTACTTGCTGCCTGAATGCCCGGAACCAAATGTCTTGCTTCACTAAGTCCAAGAGCCAGTGACACCTGCTCTGTTCCATCCAACAGGAGATGCACACAGGAGACGCAGGCCAGGTCTCAGGGAGCAGGTTCAGTGTTTTAGCTCTTGCAAAAGCTCCTGGATGATTTTATCAACATGTCAAGCAGGTCCCCGTGAACTTTCAAAATGCCTGTCATCACTCAAAGTATGTACTGAAGGCTGGAATGGCGGCGTGCTCTTTCACTCAATGCCACGGACAGATTTTCAGAATTCTTGCGTGGCTTCTTCCCTCCCAAAGTATGCTTAAAGGCTTCCAAATAACATTCCCTTATTTATCTGATGAGATAATTCAACCCACATCTTATTGATAATCCTGAATACAATTGCTTATAATTAGGAGAGGACTTCTTACTAATTTATAAAAAGACAATGAAGGTGATTTATCTTCTCTGTAAACAGCAGTAGCTACCATTTGATGAACATCACTCTGCCATAGTCATGAGACGGGGGCCTTTACCTGAGTGACAGCAGGTGTTTCCACAGCCCCGCAGGCAGGTCCTCCCCGGGAGGAATTCAGTAACCTACTCCAGGTCACACAGGTAGCGAATGGCAGAGCAGAGATTTGAACCCAGATTTGCACATTCTTGACCACATCCCCTCAATTCCTTCAAGCCAATTTCAGCATGACTTTTTCCAATATCATTATTACCAGCTTACTCTTATTCCTTCCTCCATACTCATTCTATTAATTATTCCCCACAATAGTTACTGGAGGTCAGCTCATATAATTATCCCCATTTTCTAGAGAAGGGGTTTGTTGTCTTGTGGGGACCACGGGGAGCTGCCAGTCTCCAGCCTTCTTGTGGTCCCTAGGTTGACTTCTGAGGGCTTGTTCGGCGCTTCTCTGACTCTTGTAGTTTGGTCTAAAATTGAATTGCTATAGGAATTATTTTATCGCTTAGGATTACCCCACGACACCCCAACAAGGTAACTTAACTGTCATTTCTTAACATTCTCGAGGGTACTAAGTCTGCTCACTTTATTTGCCCCTCCCATCTTGTTCTGAGAAGGTTCATTCCTCACCTGCATGGGGTTGTCCGAAGGAGGGAAAAACAAGCTGCAGGGTTTAGCTGGGCCCCTGGGCTGTAGGGTCCTGCAGCAAGAGGAGGTGCTGGGATTGCAAAGGTGAACGGACAGAGAAAGGACAGAGGGCTCGGCAGTGATTTATAGTGAGCGATAAGCCAACTATGTTTAGGAAAGCTGAGATGGGCAGGGGCTGTCGACCAGGTGCCTCCTCCCACAGGTCCTAGCAGAACACTGGCCGCGCTGCTTCCTCTCTCGCCGGTCCGTGAGCTCAGCTGGGGAGCTCCCCCCCTACCCCCAGTTCATCGGAACACCGCCTTCCCAGAGAGGATACTTGACAGATGAAAAGATGCCATCTGGGAGATGGGCGTGCTTCACTTTCTACAGCAAATCGGCTCCCAGAATACGATAATGCAGCAATGCCCGAAATAGCCCCCTTCATTTAGCAAGACTCCATTATCAATCATTCCAAAGAACAATGTATAATGGAATGGCTTTGTGAACAAATGCTGAAAGTGAACAGTCCGCAAAAACATTTTCCTACGCACAGCCGAATCTGTCCAGAAGATGGTAAAATCAACAAAATCTCCATGTTTAAACTATTCCAACAGAATAAATTGTTACTTGCTAGAGGCCCGTTGTTTAAAAAAAAAAAAAAAAAGTAAGAACAGATTATAAAAATGCTACATAATAGTAAAGGACACTGGAGTGAGAGCGAAATCAAATAACTCTCATTTGGAGAGACCTCTAAAGCCTGAGTACGGAGCTACCGAGAGGGTAAATAGAGAAGAAGAGGCCCTGCCTGTCTCCGTTCACCCCGTCAGCCTGGACGGTCTGCTGGGTGATCCCTGTGAACTAATGCTAGGGAATCGTGGGAAGGAGGCAAATCTGGGTGCTTAATGAGGAACATCCTGAAATGATGCTTAAATCCAAGTTGTGCAACTTCCCACACACCGGGGATTTGAGAATTTCAAAGATGCACTAACGTAAGTAGCCAGAATCCTCCATGCGGCTGCAGCCGCAGACAAATAGACAACTCAGTGATTTCATTTCCAAGGTCAGAAAATGTTTCCTACCAAATCAAGACAAACTCGCTCAGCATCCACGCGTATGTCACTGCAGTCTACCACGCGGAATCTCGAACTTCAGCTTTATGACCATTTATGTGTTCCGGGATTCCAAAAAAGAAGGAGGAGGAGGAGGAGGAGGGGCAGGAGGAGGAAGACTGGTGGTGGACGGGGAGGGGAGGGGAGAAGAAGAGGAGGAGGAAGAAAGAAAAGGAAAGAAAAACGAAGAAAAGGTATATTCAAAGCTATTCATGTAGCTTGGTTTGAAAGGAGAAAAATTTTTAAAAAATTTTAAAGAAGTGGATGACATTTCCTTTTCTTATTCCTGTCTTTTAAGCTCAACACTTGTATCCATTTGAGTGCGTGCGTGCATGTGTGTGTGTGTGTGTGTGTGTGTGTGTGTTTCCCTTAAAAGAAAGCATCTACATAGATACGTAGAAATATTTTGGTCCCCAACAGATTTTACAACTGTTTTGTGAGGAAAGCCCCACAGGTTCTTGAACAGATGTCGCTACCATTTCATGGATCACTTGTTTTGTGCGTAGTTATAGCAATGCCAGAAACAAGATGCCAGGAAGATACTTTCCATGCCTGTTTGCTGGTCTTGGTTTGCACGCTTGCACGCGCGCCTGTGTGTATGTGTGTGTGTGTGTGTGTCTGTTATGTCCGCACAATGGAGGTGAGACTTCCCAGCCATTTCTGCAATTTCTAACTTTCCTCTCATCAGCAATGAGCAAATTGTGTTGAAACCAGTGCCTGTTCTTCCTGCTTTCTTCTTCAAGAGTTACATTTTAATGTAACAGCATTAAAACATTTTTTGAGAGACAACAATGGTCCTTGTTAGCAAAAATGAGAATTTTAGCTCATCCTTTTATGACACACTGTTCTTCTTGTGGTGTTTAAACACAGTGTCCAGTGGATTCTTTTATTTCCTTTTTTTTCTCCTCATTTCACACTTTTCCCACCAATTTTACGTCCTGAATCCCAGAAACAGGCTGTTCCCATTAAAGTCGAGGCAGTCACACATGCCTGAATGTGGCCTTCATTTTAAGTCAGTGTTCAGGGTTTGTTTTGTTTTGCCTTTTTCCCCGAAGTGCTTGCTCATGTGGCGCTCTTCCTGGGAGCAGCTCTAACGGCTAGATTCCTTTCAAAATGCACACAGTGGTCATATGTGCAGCTCACTAAATAGGTCTTCTTAAATGAGAAAATGATGGGGCTTCAAACAGCAAATGCCTTTCTTTGCAGCTGAGGACTCCCCCAACTTCTCATCCCAACAGTCTTCAAGACTGGCTCTCTACTGAATCATTTCAGTGGCTGAAAACCAGCAGGTTCATCCATAAGCTTAAGGATTATTGCCCCAAGAATGTGAATTTTAACATCCCTATGCTATCATTTTCTGGCTTTGAAAGGTCTGTAACAAAACACAAGTCTCTCTTTCTTTAAAATAAAAGATACCAAAGAGAAAAAATTGTAATTCTAAATTGGATCCTCAGTCTACCACAATGCAGATGAATCAAAGATAGGACTTCAAAAATAAAATGAAAAAGGATTACACTGAGCTTTAATTAAACCATTTGCTGCCCTGATTCTAACAGTTTCATAGAACCTGCACTTTTCATTTATGCTCAGACAGTCCTATTGGTTCGTGTCATTTCCATAAAATTGGTACTTTATGAATGGCTTACTGTTGGAACAAAGGGATGTCAGCCTGCTTAGATGATGGCTATTTATTGTAAAAAACAACAACAACAACAAAAAACAACAACAACAACAAAAAAGGCAGGTGGTGGTCTGAAGACACGCAAGTTTTAGGCAATCTACCAAAGCAGAGAACAGAAATTTTCATTCTAGAATTAGGGAAACGGCTACAAACTTGGGCACTCGGACTACACACTTAGGCATCTTCTATACTGGGTGGTCAGGCTCTTACATTGGGTGATCCATGTCAGCCTTGACAACGATACAGAGTCAAGCTTAAGGCAGGATTGACAGAGCCGAGGAACATTCGCGTGTGTTTAGGACAAACATCCATGATGCCATGTCTACTCTAACCACATTGGTTTTGTTCTACCAACATCATTCCTTTCAGAATTCCTGCGTTGTCCAACAAAAAGTCCCCTCTGTAATGATATGTTACCACAACATGCTGCTGGGTGCAAAGGCAGGTGTCCATGAGTGGCAGCAGTGTCACTTGTGCTTGGCAGGATGATGCCTCCCCTCCCCCTCCACCAAGAAATGTCCGTGTCCTCACCCCCAGAATGTGCGTATGTTACCTCACATGGGAAAAAGTGGTTCCACACATGAGATTGAAGTATAAATACATGGAGATGGGAAGATTATTCTGGATTACCCAGATGAGTCCCATCTAATCACGTGAGTTCTTAAAATCAGAGAATCCTTCCTGGCTTGGCTGAGAGAGGATGAGACATCTAGGAAGAAATGGTCAGAGTGATGTGGTTAGTTTTGGAGACAGAAGAAGGGGAACACAAGCCAAGGAAAGTAGGGGGTCTCTAGAAGCTGGAAAAGGCAAAAAAGCAAAACGACCAATTCTCCCCTCAAACCAAAACCAAAACCAAACCAAAAAACTGCTGATGCCTTGATTTTAGGCTAGGGAGAGCCCTGTCTGACTTCTCATCTATTTAACTCTAAGATAATGCGTTTGTGTGGTTAACCCACTAAGTCTAGTCATTGGCCAAAGCAACAAGAGAAACTCATCTACTCTTCCTCTCACCTTGACAAGGAAGGGTGGGGAGCATGGTGTTCGCAGTCTCTCAGGCCTCGACTAAAATGCCAGCCCTACTGTAGGCCGGCTGTGTGTCTATGCAAGCTACTGTACCTCTCTGAGCTTCTTAGGCTTAATTCCTGGACTATAAACGAGAGCTTTCATTACACACCTTTCTGTTTTTGTGGGTTTTTTTTTTTTTTAATTTTTAAAAGATCTTTCTTTATTTATTTGTCAGAGAGAGAAAGAGAAAGAGAGCGCACAAGCAGGGGGAGCAGCAGCTACAGAGAGAAGCAGGCTCCCTACGGAGCAGAGAGCCCAACGTGGGACTTGATCCCAGGACCCCAGGATCATGACCTGCGCTGAAGGCTGATGCTTAACTGACTGAGCTACCCAGGCATACCATACCTTTCTCTGTTGAGACCAATCTCTATCTCCATGTTCATTTATGCCCCCATTTCTTATATATTTCTATTACTTTTTCTAGTGGATTGCTTACCCATCTCTCTTCCTAAGAGAACTCTAACATTATACCCACTCCTTAATCAAAAGCCATTAAGAACTTCCAGCCACCAAATAACATTCTGTATCCTTGGCCTGACATCCATCAGCTGGCCCCATTCTACTCTACAATTGCATTTATTGCAATTTCATTACAGCGTGTTTCCCAGAGTGTGACGCCCAGATCAACAGATCAGTCACCAGCCTCAGGAACACCTGGCAGTATTATCAAGAGCTCCCCAGCCAGCTGGCCTGGAGACACACCAACATTGCAGAAGCCCCACCCACATGGATCTCCTGCCCTGGTCTGATGGGTCTACCTCTTGTCTGCTGAAAATATCTGAGTTTTCTTACCTCCACACCTTTGCTCCTGAAGTCTTTCATCTTCCCAGGGTGGACTGCCCTGATTTCCAGCCTGTCTCCCACCTATGAACTTCTGACGGCCCTTGCCATCTGCCTCCTTGAACTGTGGGCTATCTTCAATGTGTTTGTGTCCTGTCTCAAATAGTTGGTCGGCCCTTGGCCAGCCAAGCCATTTTCCTGTTGGAGATCAGCACAGTATGTTCATAGAACATCTTCAAGGAATATTCCTTGGTTGATTGTTTGTTGGTTTCCATCTGAAGCTCCCTAAGACAGACAAGTACTTACAGACACATTTCTGCTTTCTGTTTTCTCTCTATTCTCTGAGTCGGCATCTTGCTCCTGCTTGCTTTTTCTCACTTCAGGACATTCTTTAAAGGTTCTCTCCTATGAGCCTCTCTCTCCACCTTTTACACACCCCATCCCACCCCCACCCATGGCCTCTCCATCTATAGACAATATGCTGTAGGACAAACAGTCCCAGGAAAGCAGAACTGGGTGGTCTCTATCATCCATGTGAGAAAAGGTTCTCCTGTCCCACAGTCTACCTGCAAGGATTATAGATGATGGCTAGTGACTTTTTGAAATGTCAATCATTTGGGTTTTGGCTTCTGTCCTCTTTGGGGTCTGTAACTAATGCTTCCCCTTCCCTGGGCCAGTGTGAGGTCTATGAAGAAAGTTCCTGGGAAACCTTCCCCGGGAAGACCCATAATGGGAGCTTTGCTTGAGACCTTCAAGGCGGCATCCTGAAATAAAGGACCAGAGGGGAGTCTCTTCCACCCAAGGAGAGCCTGGTTCTAGAGAGCAATGGTGCCTGAATTCTGCCCTGCCCCAAAGGTTCCTTTGGTACTTGATGGTTCTTTAATATTCTTCTCCAAAGAGAAGGAGAAGCATTGCCCCTGAACATGGGCACACACTGCTCTGTCTATACAGAAATTCCAGCTAGGTTTGAGTATGTAATTGAAAAAGACATACAGTTATTCCATAATTTTAAAAAATTCTTTATTTTTTGTTATTTTCTTGTTTTTTGTTATTTCATAATTTTTACTGCATTTCATGTGCTCTTGCATTGCATGGCTATAGGGGCAGTTGGGAACAATAGGGAGTGATGGTCAAACAATATAACTTATAAAGTTCTGTTTAATTTTGGATTATAGTTGTACCGAAATAGAGTCCAAGGTGGTAATGGCACGTGCGTTGTAGGCCTTGCTGGTTCCCTTAATGTGTGAGGCAGGCAGAAGCCCGATTTCTTTTCTTGGGGCATTTGGTGGCCATCCTGGCATTTGGTGGTCTCCTTATCCTCACACTTTCAAACATTCACAAAGTAGAAAGGATAGTATACTGAACCCCCACACACCTACCACTCAGATTAAGAATGCTCAGTATTTTTGCCAGTCTGGTTTCATGTATCTTCATGTTTTCCCAGAGGACTCCAAATCAGGTATCAGAAAAGACACATGCCATGATCACACCTAACAAAATTAAGAACAAATCCTTTCTATCATCTAAATACCCACGTTATGTAAAACTTTTCCTGATAGTCTCAAAGATGTCTTTTAAAGTTGGTTTTTGAATCTACATCCCAACAGTTCACGCATTGTATTTGAATCATCTTTTAAGATTGAGGAGTCTCATGGAATGCAGAATAACGGCAAAGCTGTCCAGGACCTACTCCCCACCGGGACCCGGGGAGGGGACAATGAGCCTACCTTGCCAGGAGGGACCCCTCTAACCAAAGTCCTAAGTCCTCTTTAACCTCAGGGTTCCTTGGCCAGTGCCGGCCAGAGAGGGACATGTGACCGTGCAAGAAGGCTCAGATGGATGTGACCTTATAGGCTTGGAAGGGCGAGTTAGCTAAGGCCATGGAGCAAGGAATGAGAGGAGCTGACAGAAGCTAGACAAGTCCAAGAGATGGATTCTCTTCCAGAGCCTCCAAAAAGGAACACAATGCTGCCAATGCCTTGATTTTAACCACTGACTTCTGACTACAGACTGAGAAGAGACCCTGGTGTTTGAAGCCACCAGTCCTTGAGAAGGAGACTGAAAGTCACATGGAGCTGTGAAGGGCTGATGCCCTGCTCTCTCCTGAGACCAGCTGGTGTTGGGCCCAAGAAGGCGAGGCCAGGGCCTGACTGAGACAACTGCGGGAGGGAAGGTTGGGCTGCAGGAAGAAGGGGGCCAGCTACATTGGGTGCTTTCTTGGGGCACTGGTTCTCTGCTGGCCACATCAGGCAGGACAGAAGGAGCCCCTCACCATACTCCAAGCAAGCTGTGCTCTAAGGAAAGTCACTCATCACTGAAAACCTGCAAAGACCTCCCCCACCCTTAGGGACCTAGGTACCCTCTCCTCTTCACCCTGAGTGCTCTGTGTTCACCTCCTTTCTGTTCCTTGGCCTGGACAAGTTCTTTCTCACCTTGGGGATTCAGGCTGACTAGCCTCTGTGGCCACCTCTTCTCATGACT
This sequence comes from Mustela nigripes, assembly GCF_022355385.1. Taxonomy (NCBI): domain Eukaryota; kingdom Metazoa; phylum Chordata; class Mammalia; order Carnivora; family Mustelidae; genus Mustela; species Mustela nigripes. Next base: position 138,116,897 of record NC_081559.1, read on the forward strand.
GAGAAGCCTTCAGATCTTGGCTCCACAGTGGAACTGAACACCCCAGCTAGATCACTGCCTCCTCCAACCCTCCCGTGTAGGGTGGTGGGGGAGCAGTAGAAAGGGAGGGGATATCGAGCCAGCAACAGAGGCTGAGGACTTGTCTAGGTGGGATGGTGAGTGGTGACTCCTGGCTGGACTCAGCAGGGAGAACTGACCTCAACATGGGGACCATTTAGGTGAGGGCAAGATCAGAAGCTAAACTAATCCAGGGTCACTGTCAAAGGTGGAACCCAGATAGGCTGGGACCCCATACTCACTGGGCTCACCAGAACCTATACATGAATGTATGTTAATCAGCAACCTCATATTTTTTTCTAAGATTAATAGATTAGGTTTTGGGGGTACTTCTAACCCTCTTGCTCTTCCTCTTAGGTCACTGGGAACCTCTTCTTAGTTTCCTCAACTGCTGACTTTTGCCTTGCCCGGACTTTTAAGTCCATCCCTGGGCCTCTTATCTTCTCTACCATTATTTTCTCCCTAGATGATTTCACTGAGGCCTATGACTCAAATCCCTTATAAACATTGATGGCCCCCAATTCCTATCTTCAGCCTGGCCTTCTGCCATAGAGTTCTCAAATACAACTGCCCAGGGGATTTCTCCCCTTAGGTGTGTAAAAGGCATTTAAAATCTGCCAAGACCCGAATTCAAGATTATCATCTTCCAAACCCTCCTCTCCCAGGACATGTAACCCTCATTCAACCAGTGGCTCTTACAAAAAACATTAGGAATCAACCTCACTCACCTCTCACATCTGACCCATTATCAAGTTCTGTTGGTTCCTCTTTGAAATGCATCCAGAATCCAAATATGTCTTGCTACCTGCTCTCCTGCCATTCTTAGGTCACTGTCATCTCTCAGCAAGACTCACGCCATTGCATCCTAACCGTATTTCCCTGTATCTATGCTCACCTAAAGCCATTTCTTCAAATATACCTTAAGTGATAGGTGGGAAACGTAGATGAGAACAGGTCAAGATCCTGCTCAAAACCCTCCAGGAGTTTCTGGTTGCTCTCCGTACAAAACACCAATTTCTGATTTGATCCAAACCCCTAGGTGACCCTAACCCACTTATATTTTCCTTACCATGCTGCCCATACCCACGGAGCTCCAGCCATGCCAGCATATCTCCTTTTTGTAGAACACCCCGAGTTCATTCCTGTCTTAAGGATTTTCATATGCTTTCCCTAGACCTGGGGTTGTTTCCCCAGTTATTCCCATGGGCTCTTTCCCTCACTCCATCTGGTTCTCTACTCAGGTGTCACTCATTGTGACCACAAGACCTAGATGAGCTGCACCTGCCCATCCTAGCCAGGTGTTCTCGCAGCTCCTCACGCTGTCTCCTTTTCCGTGCTTACTGCTCCTAAATCAGTATACGTTCAATAAATATTTATTAATGACTTGAAAGAATGAATGAATAAATAATTAAAGACAGTGGCCATTTTCAAGAATACCTACATGCCCTATATATTTTTTTTTATTAATTCTCAGAAGTTCCCTATGGAAATTAGGGAGTAGATCATTTCCCCTATTTATTGAAACCTAGAAGTTACCATTCATTTAATGTTTAAAGAATGATTATTCAGGGGGAATGAGTAGGTGCTAAATGTTAGTCTTTTAAATGGAGAAAGTGAAGTATAACGAGAGGTCTCCAAAGTAAGTGTGCTCATGTGTTGTAAACTTACTGTACACCAACCATTGCAATTTTGGAAGGAACTTTATTGGAATTAACTCTAATTTTTTTCTAGAAAGTGTTCCTTCCTTTTTCAAACTAAGAGAAATGTAAAGTCACTATAAAGTTCAAGTAAACTATATCTTCTTTTTCTGACTATCACTGAAAGAAAAGCATATTGCTGCTAATAGCACACTTGGTTTGATAACTTTTAGAAACTCCAGTAAAAGTAATTTTTAAAGTTTATGGTTAAATAATCATCTCAAAGGAAAACTAGTATCTTGATTTCCTAAAAACACCTTCATTTAGACAATATAATCAAAAAAAGAGACTGACTTTGTGTTAAATAATAATGATTACAAATGGTCCTCTTCATCTACCTCCACCCGCAAATGAGAAGAAATTTAGTATACTTCTGGGGATATGCTTTAGGTCTGCCAAATACTTAAGTAAAAAATTCTCCTAAGTTGTTTCAAGAAACTGCTGGTATTCTAACAGCTCCACACATTCTAATGTATCCAAACACAATTTTTTTTTTTTCTAATTGCTTGGCTGCAGACGAAGATGTAAGGTTTTAAGTATAAGAATTTATGTGATGATCAGTGATGGAATCCTAATCCATCTTAAGCTGTAAGCATGACAACTGGCAGTTCCCAACGTGTATTAAGAGCAGAGAATTTTTTTCTCTTGCCTGAGGGTACATTCCCTTTCAAAAGCAAAATACTTTTCTTCATTTGCTTTCTAAAGCTATCACATTAAACTCTACTCTTAACGGTTAATCTTTTAAGGAGGTAAGATAGATTGGAGAGAGAATCTGTGATAGATTTATAAATTGGGGGCAAAATGTAACACAAGGCATTCCAATACGCAATTTCAAATCAAAACCTTAACTTGGGCAAGGGACATTATATCAGCCAACAACATTCTTTAGAAATGCCTGACATTCAGTTGGATAGAATTATATATTGAAATAGATTGTAGGCATATTGTGAATGTTTTTGCTCTAGCATCTGGTAGCATCAAAGCCCAGGAGGAAGAGTGGGTGACCATGCCAGAATTTAAAAGCTGCCTTTTGGATGAATATGTGGAAAGGATATAAATTAAGTTATCAAAAGGCTAGAAGAATTTGCTGAAAGTGGGGGAGGGTGCTAAAAGCAATAAGCCATTTGGAATTTGATAGCATGCAACTCTCATGCTTTGTGTAGCTAGTATTGTTAGCCAAGTAAAGATAAAAGGGTATTTCAAAAGAGAAAAATTAATGAATGAGGACAAGCATAAAAAGCAACAACGCAATACCTGATCTATAAAAGTTAAGTAGTACTTATGGTATCTGAGATCCAGTGTGGGATGAGCCCCCAGGGAAATCAGGCACCTCCTCTATGACGTCTTTGGAAGAGAGCAGTGACTTGTGATTTCTGTGTTCTGTGTATTAGTCAAGATAAGCTAACTGTTGAACAAATACCCCAGAATCTCAACACTCATGAAAAGACCAATTGGGTGTTCCTGGGCTGTGGATCCTAGTCAAGCAGGGTCCCAGGCCCCTTCCATCTTGTGACTCTGCCCTCTTCTAGGCTAGCATTTTGGTCCTCTCCTTTCAACCAGTGGATGGGAAAATAAAACGGAAGGCAGTGTGTAGGAGGACTTCAGGAAAGCACTCATCCTCCATTGACCAGAACCTGGTGACATTATTACACCTAACTCCATGACTACACCCATCTCCACCCTGGATACTAAATCTGGCAATGCCTTGGGGAGAAGAGGAAGCAGGTGTGGTGGTATCATGTCACTGCACTCACTTGCTGAGGCATCTACACATCTCTCTTCTCACGTTAAGTTGTAAGTCTCCAGAGTAGGGTAGAATTCAGTCTTATCTGTTCTGGTAGCTGTAGCAAGAGCTCTAACATAGAGTTAATTCTCCGTTTGTAGTCAGGGGATATGGGGTGCCACGTGCACAGAGTGAACCTGGAGATGTTAAGACTGGTCGTCTGTGCTCTAATATTGCCAAGAAATGCCTGGATTTTTCTCCCTTCCTGAAGATGGCCTCTCTGTGTAGATATTTCCAGAGGATACAGGGACCACATGCCAGCAGTGGGCATGGGGCACCAACTTTGTTAATTCTCATCGTGTCTTTGTACAAGAAGCCTTCACAGGAGAAAATCCGCGTACCCTTCACCTCTCAGAAGGCACTTGAGTGGAAGAGAGGTTGGATTCCTGAAAGACAAATGATAGGGTGGCGGGTTTCTAGTGAACCCCGATCTCAAGAATAAAAAGGAAACCAAAATCTTCCCCAAGGATAAACCTGACTTCCTTATCAACTGAGAAGGAGGCCAGAAGTTATAGGTGAATAAGCAGGACTATAGAACATTATGAAAATCTAGAACCTTATTCTTTCTAGTCTCCATTCGGTTTCAGGTAAAGCAAGAGCAGCCCCTGTGTGGCTACTAAAGGACTAGTATCTAGAATATATAAAGGATTTTCAAACCCAACAGTAAAAACCAAACAATCCAACTGGAAGATGGGCAAAGGACTTGAAGAGATGGTTCACCAAGGAGGGTTTACAGATGGCAATTAATCGTGTGAATAGATGCTCCACATCACTAGCCATTAAGACCACAAGCTTATTAAAACAGCTAAATTAAACAGTAGTGACTATATCAAATGCTGGAGAGGATTCAGAGAAACTGGATATCGTACACATTTTTGATGAGAATGTAAATATGGATCAGCTACTCTGGGAAATAGTTTGACAATTTCATAAAAGTGAAACAAACTTACCATACAATGCTCCTATCACACTCTTGGGCATTTATCTCAGAGAAATGAAAATCTATGTCCACACCAAAACCGGTACACAAATATTTCTAACAGTTTCATCTGTAATAGTCAACAATTGGAAACTACCCAAATACCCCACAATAGATGGGCTATTAAATAAACTGGTGTCTCCACACCATGGGATAACTCAATATGACTGTACAAGTAACAGGAACGAACAATTGGTCCACACAATTTGGATGGATCTTAAGGGCATCAGGCTGAGTGAAGGTCACTTACTGTATGATTGTATTTATGTAACATTCTCAAAATGAGAGAAGTGAAGAGATACAGAAGACATTGGTGGTTGCCAAGGGTTAGTGATGGCATGGGAGGAGGAGTGGGAAGAAGGTAAGACTAGACTGTACAGGGATAGCACCAGGGAAATCTCGGTAAAGATGGACAAGTTCTCCATCTGGATCTCAGTGGTGGTTACGTGAGTCTATACGTGTGGGAACTGGCATCGCCCTATCATACACACATGGTACCAATAGCATCCTCTTGGCTTGGATATTGTGCTATAGATAAATAAAATGGGACCACTGCAGGACAAAGTACACATGACCACTCTGTACTACTCTTGCAACTTCCTGTGAATCTATAACTATTTGAAAATAAAATAAAGTAAGATAAAAATTAAAAACAAAATTAGTACAGTGCTTTTTGGAAAAAAAAGTAGTATTTTTAATTTTAAAATGAATCATTCTTATCGTAAAACTTTGAAAAATACTTAAATGTTAAGACAAGTTCCTTGTATTGTCTCACCCTTCAATCAACTCCAATCCCACACTCCAGAGAAATAACTGCTATTAATATTTTGTCTGTGTTTTCCCAGGTATTTTATTTGTTATATTCTTATATATACATCCATGGACTTTTTGTCTTTTCCTCAAATGGAATCCCTATGCTGCTTCTTCTGAATATAATAATAAGACACCTCGGACATCTTTTCATGTCACCCAAACTGGCCCTATTTTATTCTTTTTAATAGAGGCATCATATTCTCCTACACAGTTGTGCCATAATCTATTTAATTAGTTTCTTACTAATAGGCACTTAGACTGCTTCTAGCTCTTAAAAATAAGGTTCCTGAGGATATTCTTGTACATATAATTTGTGCAAATACATCTATAAGATAAATTTAAAATTTTCTTTATTGTCAAATTGCTTTCTGAAAAAGTTGTAACAAGTTTTGGGTACCAGCTGCCTGAAAGAGAACAGGAAGGTCGGCTGAGTCTCCAGGGCTTGGAAGGGGAGAGAAGCACAGGAGCTGCCCCTGGCAGGGGAGGTGGGCTTCCTTGAAGAATAGCTCTGCCACCCACCTCCCCGTGTGGGGAAGCCATATTTACTGGAAGTTAGCATGGTTTTTCTCTTTCCTCCTACTCCTGGGTGGCTGGATGACACTTCATCCCTACGTAGAAATGAAGTGAGAGGGTCTATCTTACCATTCTCTGGGAAACGTGAGCCTAACTGGTCTTCCCTCTCAAGACACGCTATTATAGTCCCATGAGCTTCAACACTGCACTTAGAGCATCTAGTGCTGGGGCTGTCAGCTGCCACCTTCCAACTTCTCTGCATCAAAATAAATACTAAAAATTCAATTCCCTCTCTAAAATCCTTGGGCATCTCAGAGGACTTTCCAGGGAATGCCAGTTTCAGGATTTAGAGGGATGTATTTAAAGAATTCATTTATGGTGTTAAAATCTTCCCTTTAACAAAAAGCAACACTCATGGTCATGTTACGACCATCACAAAAATCAGTAAAAACTTCATTTTTTCAATATTATTTTAGCAAATACCCGGTCTTATCCAGTCCAGTCGCTCTAATCTGAGCCTCTTACGGCTCCCTGTTGTCAGTGGAAGAGTTGAGTGTGGCAGTGTGACTCCCAGTGACTTCACGATGGCATGTCTCTCCAAGTTTTAGCTTCCGCTAGTCCCCTTCTTCCTCTTATTTCATTTTTTCTGCAGCTTCAACTTGCTCGTAGTTGCCCTACATGCATCATGTTCTTCCTTACCTCTGTGCTCTTCTCCTTCCAATATTTCTGCTTGCACCCAAATGGCCTCCTCACTGGTCTTGACCTCACAGGCATTTCTTCCAAACCCAACTGAGACATCTCTCCTCTAGGAAGCTGGCCTATAGCCTTTTACTAGGCCCACATCTCTGTTCTCTGCAGACACCTACCACTTCCTACACCATACTAAAATGATCTACTTGTCTGTCTACTGTGGCAGACTAGGAGCTCTTCAAAACTATAGGCCGTATCTTCTTACTCAGGTTTTCATACCCAGTACCTAGCAGAGCAGGAGCTTACCACGTCTGTGCAGTGATGCTGAATTTCTGCCACAACACACGAGTTTGACTTGAGTTTGAGAACTAAGGGCATGGACATGTTCCTTCGCTCTCCCCCTAGTCTGTTTTTGTGTGAACACTGAGCACGGGATAATTTTTGGCATTGGGAAGTAGATGTGAGAAATCTGGATTCCTTGACCTATTCTAGCTCTGTCCCTCTTCTATATTTTGGTAAAATAAGTAGTGTTCAAGGTAAGGGATTTGCTTAAAATAATATGGAAGCACCTTTTCTGACTTACTGAAGAACAAGTATCAGCAAGTCCAGCACCGTGATTCCTTCTCAGGAGTCATTGGGTCTAGAGCTCCATCGTCCCAAGTTGCCTACTACCTTGGGGGACAGTCACCTGACCCACCTGTAGGGTTGGCAGGTCCTGCTGATGGGACATTGATGCAGCTGCCTTGAGCTGAACCTGTTGGAGCACCTGTGGGTCTCCCTGTGTTTATAAAAACAGGCTATATAAACATTTTTGCACCTGTTTATTTTTAAAAAGTTATGTGTTTGGCAGGATTTGGCCTTATTAACTGCCACAGGTTGGCACAGTTAAACAAGAGAGGGTGAGTATAGTTTCTTCCATCCCTCATTGCCAGAAGGGAGCTATACTGACCAAAGGACCCGCTGGGTCACAGCCATCCCTCCTAGAACCTGGCATGATGCTGGGTCAGAGGCCCATTCCCAACACAGTTCCAGTCTGACTTAGCATTGGACTAGCACCGGTGGGAAGTGATGGGACTCTCCTGGGGAGGACCCTGGGCAAAACTCCGAAACAGTCCTCTCCCTCCTAACTCCAGCATCAATGAGTTCTACACTAGAGAGAGTAAAGTTTGGCAACATCATCTTAGTTTATAGGAACTCATGGATCAAGAATCATTTGGGGGGGAAATTCCACATATATATTTTTTAAACGTTTGCTAAAAGAAAGCACAGGTCTGCAAAGGGTGGAGGATCATTGCCCTGGACCCGAGCCCACCGTTTGCAGAGGAACGTGCTTCTCAGAGAGGTCCTGGGACTCCTCTAAGGTCACAGAGCTGGTAAATGGCCCGCCCTGGCCTTGAACCCAGAATATCTTCAGCATGAGGACAATCTGGCTGGAAGATGCTACGTGCACTTGTTTAGCTGATCCTTATGGCATGCCGGGTCCCAGGACCTGTGCCAAGTGCTGTGCCAGGCTCTGGGAACACAAAGATGAAGAAAAGACAACCCTCCCCCGAGTGAGCGGGGAGCACAGAAACATGCGGCAGTGACACTTGTGCAGCCAGCCATTGGCGGTGGAGGGGGGGGCAGGAGGGTGCTCAAGGGGGCCCTGCAGCCTGGCGGGGACAGGGAAGTCTTCTGGGGAGCCATGCAGCCCAAGCATTTGCAGAGGATGAGGAGATGTGGGAGAGAGGCATCCAACATCGGGCCCAGAATGGCAGAGGCACCAGGATGAGAGGCAGCGTGCCTTTCTGTCTGTGTCCCACACGGAGGCACAGCTGTTCCTAGAGCAGTGAGAGGGAATGGGGCCTGTCTTCCCAAGAAGCTGAGGAGATGTGGTACAACAAAGTACCACAGACCAGGTGGCCTACGCCAGGTGATCTTCGCACGGCTCTGGAGGCTGAAGTCTGAGATGAAGGTGGCGGCAGGGCCCGTTTCTCCTGAGGCCTCGCTCCCCAGCTTGCAGATAGCTGCTTTCTCGCTGTGTCTTCCGATGGTCTTTTTTCTGAGCATGTGCATCCCTGGTGTGTGTCTCTGTGTCCTAATCTCCTCTTCTTATAGGGATACCGGTCAGTCTGCCCACCCTAATGGTCCATTTTAATCTAATTGCCTCCCTTAAAGCCCCTCTCCCTAAACACTGTCACCTTCTGAGGTATTGGGGATGAGCCTTCAACATTTGAATTTGAAGGGAATTTTTTTTTTGACATTTTAACAGTTTATTTTGAAGGTCATTTAAAAACAAAGTTAAAGACAATCTGAGAAAAAATTGCACAGAATATACTCATTAAATAAGTATGATGATTAAATCAAAATAAGGAATATATGTTTTCTTCTGTAATTCCGGAAATAAGTTCTGTTGTCCTGACGGTTCTTATACTTCCAAAAACGGGGGGAAAATCGTGGCAATTAAAGCCGCCTCTTAATCATGTAAATCTACAGTAGAAATCAAAATTTTCTGTTCTTCCCAAATCAAGCTTATAAGCAAATACCCAGCTTATAAGGGCCATTGTGTCATTTCAAACTGTAGTGGGGGCAGTGGCATGCCCACTTCTGTGTTTTCAAAGGACCCACCTGCCCACAGCTGGAGGGTGGCAGTGGCAGGGAGACCAGTTGGAATGGACATTCCAATGGAGGCCATTGGAATGGACAAAGTGTCTTCCCCTCCTGCCTGACCTGATGTCTCTGCGGATCTTACACCATGACACCCCTCGTTCCACTGCTTTTTCCGGGCAGAGGCCTTCACTCTTGTTGGGCCCAGAAGGGCTGACTGGTTGGGGTGTGGAGAGGCCTTTCCCTCGTGCCCCCTCACTGCCCACTGCTGCCAGGCCTCTGCTCTGACCTGATCTGCTGGCACCTTCCACAAACACTGAAGGAAGCACCACCTTCCCTCTGGGGCTGCAGGGCGGCCAAACACCTTCCAAGTCACTCAGCGCGGGACAAGGGCCAAAGGAGAGGCCGAGGCTCCTGGAGGCAAGGGGCTGATTGAGAAATAGAACCACAGTCCACAGCTGCTGGTTAGAAGACGGCATCCTCATCCTCACCGAGGTTCAACTGGGGCCCATGCATTTAGGGACTCTGTGACTTTAGACAGGGAGGACGTCACATGTTCTGGGTGTGTATTAGCTTCTAATGGAAACTTAGCACTTCTTTAGGCAAAATATTAAAAATACTGGACTTACAGCAGACGTATAGTTGTTACACCAATTGCTAGATCTTGTTAGTCCACGTGCTAATAAATCCATTTATTACTACAGCACATATTTATTCTGAAATATTTACTCTCACATAACACAAATACTCCTAAAACATTTGATCAAAATGTTCAATGTAGGAACATTGAAAATGTTCATATATTGAAATATGAAATTATATTTCAATATAATTTGTTGAAATCTTGTATATTTTTACTTTATTATTACTTATGTAGTTTAGAAATACTCTTCCACAAAGAGGTCTACAGGTTTCACCAGAGTGCCCAGAGGGGCCATTGCTCAAAAGAGGTTAAGGACCTCTGCTTGACCAAGTCCACAGATGAGAAGGAGAGTTCAGAGAGAGGAAACTAAGTATCCATTTTACCCTCCGTGAATGAGACATTTTGGGGGCTAGGACGTCAGAGGATTTAAACTGCTCCTGGGCTAGAAAGTTTAGGGCTTGCAGTTATAATACAGATAAAGAAAGATATCTGTATTTCTCTGAAGAAAATTGTTGTTTGACTTTCAGTATCTTTTTGAACACAAGCCCACATCTGAAAATACGGACCGTCTGCGTAGTGCTGCCCATCACAGGGACCTCTGCTCTTGATCTTGGATGTGTGCATTTAAGACCTACCAGCACATGCTCAAGCAGGAGAAGGTGCTGGAGTGGGGGACATGGCTACAATCATCCCTGCGTGTGCGCTGTCTTGGCTCCCAGCTCGCTGTCTGCTGTTATTGTTCTCTCTCGAGATACCACAGGGTGTGGTGGCCCGGGGACTCTTTGTCACCACCCCTCAAGGGGATGATGACGCAAGAAGGTGACGGCATCTGCAGTTACCAAGCACCCTCTTGCTCCTCTAACATGTTTGTGTATCACGCATCCAGATTCCGGCACGCAAGGCTGTGGCGAGCAGGCACGGCAGGCATCGTGCCAGGAAAATGCCGAGAGGCCCGGTTATCCGTGTGCCGATCCCTTGTGCCATGGTTGGCAGGCATCCTGCCACATTTCTCTCCCAAAGTAACTGAGTAAATGTGAGCCTCAAACGGGACCCTCTCATTCCCAGCGGCTTTCATTATTTCGTGCTTTCGACTTTGGAGATGTCGTCTTTGCTCGTCCCACTTGAACCTACCGCCGTCGGCTCCTTTAATAGGGGTGTCTATAAAGAACTGCCCTGAAATATGCTTTTCCAGTGCACTTAATGTCTTTCCAATTAAATCCAGATGTGAAAAGCTGAAGGAGCAGTTCTCAGGACCGAACAAGATGACATAAATCTTGCAGCTGACAGAGATCCCACTGAGCTCGGTTGGGGAAACTCACAGAGAACTTGTTTGGGTCCAGAAAGGCGGCTGGTTATAAAGACAGATGTGTACACTCTGAGTCCAAAAAATATGCTGAGAGAGAAAACGCTCTTCCAACACAGTGCCTACAAATAGGGCTGGAGGCATGAAGCAGGTTGGTTTCGCTCCCCCTCCCACACTCGCAGCTAGATCAAAGGAGGTGATTGAAAAGGCTTTGCTAGAAAACAGACCAACTCAGCGATGCTTCCTGGTCTCCTTAATTGCTCTTCTCAGGGAGAGGAAGGTGGGCACTCCTGACAGACCTTTGCTGGAAGAGAACAAGGGCTGTTTGTGCAGCTGAGGGTTTGGCTTTTATTTTTTTAATTATCAGGTTTTGTACACTTTCCAGAAAGTTCCTTTTAAAAATAGTATAGTCTTCCTTCTCTTCTCCAGATGCTAGGAAGTGCAGGTTCAACCCAAACCGTGTCTATTTCAAAGGGACACAAAAACCCGGGGCTGGAGTTCAAGGAGTTTGGTGGCATGCTGCCCAAGGACTCAAGGCTTGGGTTTTCTCTTACCCTCCCAGTAATTTTGTTTTTAAAGCTTGGAAAACAAATTCCACTGAGGGATCAGCTTCTGCAGGACGTAGCAATGGAGAAGGGCGGGCGGGCAGTGGAAGCAAGGACCTGGGTGCAGGGAATGAGCCTAGACTGGAGCCAGTGTGGTCAGTTAGATGGACAGGTGCACCGCGGACAAACAGCTCCCTGATGCATCCAGAAGCCTCACCTCCTAGAGTTTCAGTTTCACGGGAGAGCAGGGCGATTTTTTCCTCTCAGGAGCCTGCCCAGTTATCCACTGCTTCCTCTCTCCCCTTTTTCTGCCAGGATGGCAGCTCCGTGACAGGACAGCAGGTGTGGGCAGCTCACAAGGGCTTGGACAGAGCCACTCCTGCGAACCTCACCTGGGTCGGGAACCAGCGTGGGGAGGAGCCTTGTCCCCTCTCAACTGAAACGTTTGGCTTTTTCCTGCCACGCATCCTGTGTAAAGCCCCGATGAGAGTGCATTTCATTGACAATTTTATGACCCTGACCATTTCCCCTTGTAACCGTATCTTTAAAATGGCTCCTTGTCTTCAGGTGGATGAGATCAGGGCTGTGTTCTTCCCTCCACTTCCTGCTGCTAAAACGTCTCTGCCTTGAACAATGGCACTAAAGTATCAGAAAGTGAGTCTGGGTCGCAGAACTGTGCATGTAACTTTGACCACTTTTATTTTCCATCTTGAGATAAAAGCCAAAACATGTTTTTTAAATTTATGTTTTACATCATTCATTGGGTATTACTTTTCTGAGTGAATTCTAAGTATTGTAAAGATGTCTTCAAAGATAGACAACTTTAACTGGAAAGAAATTAATGCAAATTACAGCGTATCGCAGTGACATGCTAATTTATAGCACCGTAAAGGTACAGTTCAAAGCTCGAATGAGCCAGAGCGAAGTTGGTGGATTGATGGTTTGCAGTAAGAAAGGTTCAGAAACAATAAAATGTAGCCAGGATTTTAGTTTGGAAATGAACGAAAAGGTGCATTTGTTCCAAGTTACTGAGCTTTTAATTTAGATCTGCTATTAAAACCTAATGCATTTTGTATTTGTGGTTAGTAAATGACCCTATCTCAGTGTCTTCTAGGAGAAATTGCAAAAGAGCCTGAATAATTTTCAAAGATAAGACTCACAGCTGCAGGTTCCTTAGCAAAAATGTAATCTCTGTATCTCACCTTTAACATGAGAAAAAAGCAGAAATGTAAAAACAAACAAACAAAAAAAGATACACCTATAGTTATTTATTCTTTTGTGGTTAGCAATTGTTGTAAAAGGGAAAACATATTTCCATGGAGACAAAATTCACCCGTTAATAGCATATAAAGTACTGTATATTCATATTCCATTGCTGGCAAGGATTTGCCCCAAACATTTGAATCGGAGCAAGATCATAAAAGCTATCATCTGATATTTTTTTCATGATTACATAAGCATGGATTTCCATTTCTTTGCTCAGTATTCTACACCTAAGGTGCAAATATATTCGGAAAACATACTCTTTAGAACCTGAGCTCTGTCTGGAAAGAACTGAGAGGCACTTGGCTACCCAAACCGAGCTGATAAAACCTGGCAATAGAGCTTGTCACAGCCCAAGTGCTTTGGGCCTGAGTAGATAAACCAGTTTGAAAATGGATAGGTCTTTTTAGAAATCAGAAGGAGATTTTTTTTTTTCTTTTAAGAGGCAATGAATTCTGAGTGTAGGTAGATTTTTTCATTGTATACCAACAAGAAATATCAACTCTGGTTTGGTAACACCGATAACATGTTTCTAAAAGACACCGAGCAGCTGATTAGGCAAGAAGTCTTTTTTCTTAATTTCTCTTTTCTTTTTTTAGCAGGCAATGGTCCTAGGTGTGCCAGAACAGCCAGGCACTATCTCCCCACCGGGGGTGTAAATCCTCTGAGGACCTGCCCTCGAAGCCGCCTGGTCCTAGAGAGCCCTGTGCCTTCACTCAGGGTGTGTGTCTGCATAGCCTGAAAACAAATGGGCGCTTGCCCTGGAAAGCTGTTTTCCTCTTCCTTGAGACCATCTGATTCTAAATACACTATTTAGAGAAAAGAAACCCAGAATATTAGATTATTTAAGAATTAGTTATCTTTAATAAATAAGCAATCTATGAAACAGAGGTTATTGAATTTGTTTCTCAGTAGCACAAGTTATCAGACAGGAATTCTGCTCAGCAGCCCAAAGGAGCAGCGGGAGTCAGCACTACCAGCTGCGTGTTAGTTTTAAAAATGCCACCCGTTCATAAAGTTGCGTTTTACTGCATATGGTGAGAAGCATTAAACAGTAACTGTGATGTAACACCCACTGGACATGTTTAAAATTTGCAGAACCCTAAAGAATAATATTTCATCTTGGATTATCGGGTTGCCTGTTTCACTTGTAGACGCGACCTCGTGAAAAAAATGTTCTGTAGATGTACCTTCAACTCACATGTTAATTTATGCTTTTCTCTCTCTCTCTCGCTCTCTCTTTTTAACCCTTTCATTGCCCCACCGCTTCACCCCTCTCCTCTTTCCCCTGACAACCACTAATCTGTTTTATCAAAGTTCTGGTTTTTTTTTTTTTTAGATTCTTCATATACATGATATCACACAGTATCTGTCTTTCTCTTTCTGACTTACTTCACTTAGCTAATGCCCTCAACGTCCATCCATGTTGTTGCAAATGCTAGGATTTCCTTTTTGTTTTTAATGGCTGAAGAGAATACCTAATTGCGTATAGATACCACATTTCCTTTATCAGGTCAACCATCGATGGATACTTAGATTGTTTCCATGTCGTGGTGATTGTAAATAATGCTGCAATGAACATGGGGGTGCAGATGTCTTTTCAAGATAGTGATGCTGTTTCTTCTGGATCAATACCACGGAGAGTTGCTGGATCACAGTTCTATTTTTTTATTTTTTGAGGAACCTCCACACTGTCCTCCATAGTGCCAGCACTCACTTACATTCCCGCCAACAGTGCAAGAGGGTTCTCTTTTCTCCTTGTGCTTTCTATGTATCCTTCTCAATAGTATCTTGGTAAAGTGGATTTCAAAGACACCTTCCTCTGATTTTTATTTGTACCTGTACTGAAGGATATTTTTCTAACCCCTAACTCAATGGCAGCAATAGGGAAAGAAAGTGAAGACCAGAACCCACAGGAACGGGGTTCTGGGTCACTTTGTGCCAAGAGTACCTGCCAGTCACTTCCCCAGCTGCTCCCTTCCTCAGCGTGACAAATGCAGTAACAGTCCATGATGACATCTTACATTTGAATGGCACTTAACCTTTTATTATTTTTAAAGAGCGAAGACAAAGAGTATGCGACAAGGAAAGGACTAATGGGGAAATCTTACAGAGGCAATTCAGTATCGGGATGCCTGGGTGGCTCAGTCGGTTAAGCATCTGCCTTCAGCTCAGGTCACGATCCCAGAGTCTTGGGATCCAGGCTTGCCTTGGGCTCCTTGTTCAGCTGGGGCTTCTCACTCTCTCTCTGCCTCCCTTCTGGCTTGTCCCCAACCCCCTCTCTCAAATAAACAAATAAAATCTTAAAAAAAAAAAAAAAGGCAATTCACTATCATCTCAGGTCACTGAGCTGTAGAAGTTCTAGATGTATAGTCTATAGATTATTTTAATGTACAAGCACCACATCAAGGACCACAGCAAAGCCGGCAGTGAGACCACACTCCCCGCTCCCCAGGGGACAGTGACGCTGCGGGAGAGCTGCAAACCGCACAGGTCTGTGATTGTTAGCACTGATAGGTGGGTGCCTGGGAAACAGCACTCTTGTCAGGAGGACGAAACCCTCCCCAGGCTAGCAGAGGAGTGGTTGGGGCAGTTCTTCCAAGCCAGCTCATGCTTAGACATAGGATTCAGCCTCAACTGGAGATGGAAATATTCAGCCAGGTGATCCCACTCAGTGTTTGCAGCATGACACTGGAATTCTCCCATGTGCAAATCCACCAAACACATGCCTTTCTGCAGGCAGAGGGGCCATCTGGATCCCATCTCCTCGTACAAAGGTGCAGGTCATGAAGGCCACTGCCCGCGCTGCTTGGGCTGGGCCTGGGACCCGGGGCTATCTACTGGTGGGGAAGTTTCCTCATGTAAAGGTTCGGAAAGGAGGCAGCACTGATTCAGAGAACTTCACAGCTTTAGTCTCTGGTCCAACCACTACTCTCCACCCCGTGACCAGGGTAGAGGGTCCAGGAGCCAGGACCACAGGTCAGAAGTCAAAGGTCAAGAGGCCCACGAGGCTCATTCTAGCTACGGTAGACAATGCAGGCTCTTTAGCAGATCTTCCTTGATCTAGAATATTCCCAGCGGTTGCGGGACAGCCACAGTTTGAGGCAGGCCCCTGCAGCCCAAACCAGGAATGGGAGACAGCCCTCACAGCTCCCACAGACAGGCGCAGGGGGTGCCTGGTGCCTTTGCTTAGGTTATTCCCTCTGCCTAGAGGGCCCTTCCCACCTGTCTTCACCTGGAAAACCACTGCTCATTATTTACGCTTCAACAAAGCTGTCATTTCCTCCCTGAATGCTCCCCAAATTCCCCGAGGGCGAGTTGTTCTGCCTTTTGTACTTCCAGAATGCTTTGCCCATATCTCCATTACGGATTTTTTTTTTTTTTTAATCACATCCACGATATGTGAGACCACATGCCACCAGGCCATGAGCTACTCAAGGTCAGGGGTTATGGTGTATGTATCTCTCTAGCCCTAGCACAAACCCAAAATATATAGGATATTCAATAAATATTGGATGGATGGATGGATGGATGGATGGATGGATGGATGGATGGTGAGCAGCTGAGGCTCGGTGTATGAAGGTATCAACTAAACTTGGAGGCTGAAGGTATCAACGAAATCAAAGTTCACTGGCTGTTTTTAGTCTAAGAAGATGGGTTCGATGTCTAGGAGAACGTCAGAAAGGAAACCAAGTATTGGCACATATCAGTTGCAAAGATGCCTCTCTCCAGTGGGCAGGATCCGGTCGGCAGTAAAACAAAAACTCTTACAATATTCAGATCTGTGAGTAGCATGCATTTCAGTCTGGTTGCCATGGAGCGTTGTTGAATTAAATGTTAAGTAGGGCATAATTACTGCATGAGATTAGGCACAAAAGGGCAATCTAAAATATACAGTGTGGTCTATTTAAAACAGATCCCAGTTGGTGGTATAGAGGACTTTAAATAGGACCTATTTAAAATAGGTGAGCCTGAATCCAGGGTAAGAAATGGAACCTCTCATCTTGCATTACACAGAGAAAGAATAACAGAAATCGGCCCAGAGTTATCAATCATTCATTCCATCCGGCGTCTTTTGAATACACCCTCCATGCACAACGTGGTCTCTGCTTTACGGAGGGCATAAAGAAATAGGAAATGTGCATGCGAACGTGGAAGAATCGTCAGGTGGGAGTGAGAGGAAGCGGGAGGGACGGGGCCACGCAGCCACCGGCAGGAATGAGCGTGGGGCCTGCAGCTGGAGGTCTTGGAGGCTTTCCATCCCAGTGCATCTCACCAGATAGCCTTCCTCTTCCTGCTACTCATCCGTGGGTCACCTGGCCGGATACAATCCTACATTTTTAGAGTCACTGACATTTTCTTCATAACAACAGCTATACTTTTCCCTCAAATATGCATAATTTATGCATAAACACATTTGGACATCTATTCAAAAACGGAAAAAGGACCGGGGCTGCCAAATTCAACTTTGAGGAGTTATTACAGAACAATTTTACTTCGTAGTGAATCACTTACATTATACTGAAAACCACATTTACCAAAGGAAACCAAGGTCCTTTTCTGTTTGTTCCCAAATCTTTGATTCTCTGGTTTGATAAATGTATTGAGATCTGAGCTTGTTAATGACTGACTTCCTTTCTTCCTTTATCCAAGTTTCCTTCCTTCCTCCCTCATTCCTTCCTTCCTTTCTCTCTCTCTCTCCCTTCCTTCCTCTTTCTTTTTTTTTCTAGCCCAGACATCTTTCTTTAATTTGCATTGGGTACTCTTTGAAATGCTATGATTTTTCCTCATGGGTGCATTTTATCTATGAATTAAGATTTTCTTCATAATCCCCCCTGGCTTTTTCTTGCTAATCAAGCGCACTGACAGGTATGAAAACAACTGCCGTGCAGTCAGATACCTGTTTTTCCAGTGGAAAAAGGCAAGAATATTGAGAAAGAAATCTCAACAACCGAAAGAGCATTCCCTGTTCAATATTACCATCTAAATGCTGGTGCATCCCTAAATAAGACTGTAGGTTGGTGTCTGGGCAAGGGGTCTTTGGAGGCTGCACGGCCCTCCCAGGGAGCCGATTCTGGGGAGGGAAAAGGGCCGGGAAGCCCGAGCCACGGGCAGCGAGGACCCCAGGCAGCTTCCGCAGCCCCGAGGTGATGACACGTGTGGTTGGGTCTTCATCTCAAATGAACCATTCATGCTTAGGCACCCTCTCATATTTCCATTTGTAATGTTGTCATAAAGGAATTTCATTTTATACTTTCCAGACTAATGACTTGGTACAAAAAAGATATGCTGCTAAAATGAGAGGACGGGGGAGGAAAAGAATTCTTACAGACATTGTGAATCAGCAATGCAATAGGCCGAGAAGAGTTATGCCGTGACTTTGATCTTCCCCGGCTCTGTGACTCTGAGGCTTTGCTTACAACTTACTCAATCTGATCTTTAAATACCACTCTTAGGTTTTCTCTTTGGTGTAACCTTTGTCTGACTTTTCTTTCTACAAAGATATCCTTATTTTAGCTATTTTAATTTATCAGATTTCCAATAGGATAGGCATGATATGCAAAGTACTGAACAACAGGTTAACACGGTTAACAGATTACTATGGGCACTGACCAAGCAGACTGCCAGTCTGGCCTGGGGCAGGGTCTGAGACACCCCTGTTGTACTAAGTGTGACTTCCCTTAGTTGCTGGGTTTTGGGGAGAGGAGGTGAGGGGGGTCGGTCTCAAAGAGGAGCCTAGGCAGCCACGGGGTTGGCAGAGGGCACTGAGAGCTCTAAGCCATGGCTCTTTACCAATGGGTATGGAAGAATTTCAATATTTTAACAACCAGTATGGGCATAGGAGAGCATACTAACACCGATCTGATGAACATCATCCCCATTAAGATCTATCCTGAAATTTCCTTCCCAGGAACCTCATAGGAAGAACTGCGATTTAATTAAAATTCTCAGCTTTACTTCCATAAAATAAAATTGGCTCTAGCACCGCCTTGGAATTTTGGTTTTCACAGTTATAGCTTTCCTCATTAGACAGTTCAGCTTCAGGGTAATGTATCTGAATCTCATGGTTTCTACTCTGATTCCAATTCAATATTCTAAGATAGTGAGGAATATTTATTTTTATTCCTGCTTTCATTTTCATGTATAAATGCCTTCTTACTTTATCAATCTTTGGACTTAAGCCTGTCTAGTAAGTTTATAGAGACAAGAAAAAGAGAAAAAAAGAGCCTCCACTTTCATTAACAGTTGCCAGACATTCTTTCCCAATACTTGTCAAGCAAAACTCAAGGGAAAATGTTAAACATTGAGAACAAAATTATACCCCCTGAAAAGTAGCTATAGAATGTTCTTTTAAAAAAAAAAAAAAACTTTACTGACTTGAATTTTATCTCTAACTGTAAAAATTTTGGCTCATTCTGAACGCCTTTAACAAAGATATAAGAAAATTAGCTCTTGTTACACGAAGCTGATTTTCATCAAGTGTATTCTCAAAAAGGGAAACCAGAATTTTATCCTGCTATATTCAGAACCAAAGTGCTGTAAACCAAGCTCTGAATACAGAAAGAACAGGAGGAAGTTGATGCTGGTCAGTGGGTGGATGGCATTGGAGAAGGGCAATAACACTTGACATTAATTATACATCGTCCCACCCGGTCCTAGTTGGGGTATTTGCCAAGAAGTTCTTACATTCCTGTGGCCGGGGAACAGGGCCACACTAGAGTTTCATGGAAAACAACAGTGCATTATTAAACATTTTAATCACTCCAGCTCCCTGCAACGACTAAAAAATCTAACAAAAATTTTCACTGAATGGAAGCCTACTTTTGTCAAAGTAATCAAATTTTGACTTTAAAGTTTTTTTTTCCCTCAAAGATGTTTCGTATGGTCACTTTTCTCTCATGACTAATGACTGCTGATTTAATATTAACTTGCTAAGGTTCTTATACCATAATGATATATGCAAAGACACAGGGGCACCTGGGTGGCTCAGTCTGTTGAGCGTCTGCCTTTGGCTAAGGTCATGATCCCAGGGTTCTGGGACGGGGCCCTGCGCTGAGCCCCCTACTCAGTGGGGAGCCTGCTTCTCCTTCTCCCTCTATGCTCTCTCTTGCTCTCATTCCCTCTCAAGTGAATAAATAAAATCTTAAAAAAAAAAAAGATATGCAAGGACATAATTTGTACACACGCAAAAAAACGTACAGAGAATGCTGTTACCTTGCCAGTGTATAGTCACAGAAGAGAAGCAGAACTCCTCCTCACCTAGCATGAAAAAACTTAATTTCCAACAAATACCAAGCATGTGAGCCATTTCAGATGGGCTTTATTATCATATTTGTATGAAAGAGCCATCCTTTTCCACTCTATAGAAATAGCTTTAGAGAATATATTTTCCATACGGAAATTGGAAATCCGTAAATCCTTCCTGAGAGCCATCTGAATGTCCAGGGATTTGTTTTGTTTTGTTTGTTTTAAAGGGGGGACTTTAACTAGTTGAGAGGCACTCTGGTTTCTGGAGCTGCATTTTTATCCTCTCCCTGTCAGGAAGTGGGACCTCCTACACGAAGTCTGCTCTCATTAAGATGATCCCCCCCCACCCCCAGAGACCTCAAACTGTGGCCCTAGTATGTGCAGAGCTCCCACTGAAATAAAAACTGTTCCTCAGACGCAGGCAGTACTGCCCCCAGATATTGCCACGTCCCACACAGGCTGCTGTCATTACACCCACGCCGTTGTCACAACACCCAACGGGCTGTTACTCAGGGCTCTGGTATGCTGCCGAATATATGTATTAAATAGGAATTTCAAAAACATATTTCAGGAATACTTGTCCTTGGCTCCGCAACTTCACTTGCTCAATGTGGCCGCTGTCTCTGGAGGAGCGACTTCTCTCGAGCATGGCTGGCGGAGACGCTTGAGGGCTCTCGGCCTCGCAGAGGAAGTCAGAGGAATGTGGCCAGAGCAGTGCAGGCCGGCGCTGACCTGGACTGCTCCCCTTCTCTCAGGCCATTCGTACAGGTCAGCACAGCTCGCTTCACCCTCATCCTCTACTCGGCAGTGGTCCCCAACCCAAGCTCAAACTCGGTTCCAGTTTTGTGTCCTCATCTTCTAGCCGGAGGAAGCTGACCGGCTGTGTGTCTGGCAGACGTTCTCACGACTCTGCCTTGATGCTGTAGAGGCTCGCCTCCGTATTGAACCAAGCAAGAACGCGAAGGAAAAGGGCATTGTTGTTATTTTGACTGAGGTGATCTGGGAAGGTTCATCTGCTCCAAGTTAGAAAACGGACAGGATTTGATAGAACAAATGCTTAAATCAATATTTAAGGGTTTTAATTCGTGTTAAACATGTATGCTAAATTACCACAGGGGATGAGAGAAGTTCTGAACAAGTTTAAAACCATATGATATTTAGCTTAAGAATTCCATTTCACCTTCCCTAAAAATGGTCACAAATACGTCAGCAGTGGTAACGGATGGCCAAGTAGTAATGACAAAGGGCTTTTGAGGAACTTAAGGGAGGGGGGATGATTTTTGTCCTCTGCTAAGGTTTCAGCACTCTTAGATTCATGGTCTTCTAGACTTGAGGCATCTTGTGGTGTTCCCTGGTTGCTTTGGGCTGGGGGGCTCAGTTGTGGTGACGACAAAACATTGGTTGCTTCCAGGATGAGAGCCATGATTATTTAGTGCCCTACTCAGTCCATAGCTTTGTTTTCACCATCACACTGATGTCATCAGGAGCTCTAAGACTGTTCTAATATATTGAGGATATGTTTGTTGCATTCCACAAATTTCCAATATGCTTCTGAGAGGGATTTGTTCCAAATGACTTAGCTGCTGACACTAGGATCTGCTTTGGACTGGGAGTCTGGACTATAGCTCTGAGCTCTAGTTTTTGGGGTGCACCTACTCTCTTACCCCCCTCTCCCCCTACTCCTTTCCTTCTTTCAGTTGAAGGAGTCACTGAAAAACTGTGTGCCAGTTTCTTTGGTATGTAGTAAGTGATTATATGGGCTATGAGGTCAGACTGACTTGGCCTGGCATCTGGCTAAGAGAATGGGAAAATGGCTTCCTTTCTGAGTCTCAGGGTCTTCAATGAGTTTCACCAAATGAGATAATGCAAGCAAAGTATTTACCACAGTGCCTGGCACATGGATGTGTCCGACACAGGAGATCTCACGCTTACACAGATGTACACGACAGACCACAAACAGCTCGTGGGCTAGTGGGGAAGGAAAACACGAAACAGTCCATTTCAATACTTCTGATAAATGCTACTTTTAAAGGGATGATGCTGATCCCAGCTTTGTAATTGGGTGGAGGTGAGACTCAGAGGAGGAACACAGGAATTGATACCTGAGCTCTATCTTACTGTATAAACTGGGGAAGACACCCTCTCACTGGTTTGGGAGGAAAATTGGAAACCTGGTGGAATCATAATTAATTTGGCAAACATGGGGTGCCTAACACGTAATTTCTTCTGTGTATTGGCAAGCGCTTTGGTATGCTAGGGAGAAGATGCCACTTACATCATGTCATTGTGGTGGCAGCCAGTGAGGTCAACAGATAGCGTAAGCAGGGCAGTGAGTAGGAGGAGGATGGAGACCGTGCAGGATGGGAGAATGAGGTGGGGAGAGGCAGAGTCAGGTAGGGACCCAGCCACAGGCTTTCACACATCTGTGGAATGCATAGGAGCCCTTAAACTTGGATGCTGCAGGGCTGGAACTGGACCAGTCCCCCAGAACAGCACACTTGGGTCTCTGCTTAGCCACAGTGTCACACCGCGAGTTTGGTGCCATTGTCCCCAGCATCTCTTCCCCCCACCCCCACCCCTCCCCGGTCAATCCGACTTCCCTGCTTCCTTGTCTGGTTGATTACCTAACCCAAGCCTCACACATCACCTCCTCTGTCAGTCTTTTCAACCACTACCACCCTGTCCCATTTATAATGGTTATTTGACCACATGTGCTAATAAATAACAAAAAATTTTAAACCTAAAAGATATTTTCTTTATTCCTCTGGCATCTATGACTTCAAGTGTCACTTGTGATATGCCAAAATGTAGTCAACTTAATGTCTTTATGATACCTAGTATTTAAAAGAATGCAATTTATTTGAATGCCTTTGGAATGTATACAATCAATTGGTTAGTAGGAACTATGGCAGGAGCACCTGGCTGGCTCAGTTGGTAGAGCATGGGACTCTGGATCTTGGGGTTGTGAGTTCAAGCCCCACATGGGGTATAAAGCTCAGTTAAAGATAAATAAATAAACACAAATTTTAAGATAAAGTTAAGGAGCTGCCTGGGTGGCTCAGTGGGTTAAGCCTCTGCCTTCAGCTCAGGTCATGATCTCAGGGAGCCCGCTTCCTCCTCTCTCTCTCTCTCTCTCTCTCTCTCTGCTTGCCTCTCTGCCTACTTGTTATTTCTCTCTGTCAAATAAATAAAATCTTTAAAAAAAAAATCAAGTTAAAAAAAGGAAAAGACTATGGCATTCCAGAGTGCACAGCTAATGACAGTGAAGAAACTTCTCTGAGGACTGTTTGCACAATAGGTAATTAACTTGAAGGTAGTCATAGTAAGAAGCAATGAGAAGGTTCCTTTTTTCCCCTTCGTCTGCCTCTGTGTCTGCTTTTATGCCTATCTATACCATTTGTTGAGCCAAAATGGAAAAGTGGGTCTAATAGAAATGGCTTTGACTCCTTGCCATGTGATCATGGACAACTTAGTTACATTACAACAATTGCTAGAGAGTGATAAGACTAATACGGTCTAGTTTTATCTTACTTTATGCCTTATCGAAGCAATACGCTGGCCTTTGAAAATGAAAATGGCACATAGATCTTTACATGTGGCAGTACACATGAGGTAGGCTTTTACTGGCTCATTTGTACTCTTTCCAGACCTGCTTTGAATGAGCAAGATGCGAATAAAAAATGGCTTTTATAACAATATTGTCTAGAAAGATTGTATTCCTCATATCTATTTCATTTTACATCTGCCCATTTCCGAAGAGTAAATACACTTTATGCATGAATTTCCGAGTACTTGATTGTAAAGAATATTGCTTCATAAGAAAGACTATAGAAAAATAAACCACCGTAATTTTTATGTAAGCTGATGACACAAAACAAATGTTCACAGTTCAGGTTTCTGAGGCTTTCTAAGTGGTCAAGACCTTAGTCTGATACTCTTCCCACGACTCTGTTAAAAGTTTATTTCTTGATGTGCCATCCAAGATTCAGGACACTTACTTTTATGGGAAGCATGTTCAGGAAAAGGAGTCGAAGTATCTACTCCATTCATGAAGGAGACTTTCAAGAAGGTAATTTCCTTTGGCTCTGATTTATCCCATATCTGGGATGAATACAAGTTTGATTTGTGCAAAATAACTTCTGATCAGGGAGCAACTGCAGGGAACATTTGTGAGCTGAACGAGATAAGGAAAGTACCTTCGGTGTCAGTGAATTGATTTGGAATATTTTTCATTTTAACCTTCCATGCAGGTTCCTTAAACTTGTATGTGCACTGAAGAGGAAGTGGGGGGTTGGTGGCCTTGAAATCAAGACAATGGTGTATCCAGAGCCTTCCCACCCAAGGCCAGATTTGTTGTGAAACATCTTTATTCCACCATTTTACCCCCCTTTTTGATAGTGGTTTTGAGCAACACTTTCCAAGTTGCCTGAAAATTGATTGCAATTTCTCGCTTTTGAATGAAACTTTTGTGGGATATTGCCTGAAGCAGAGAGCCCTGGTTTGGTTTGGTTTGGTTTTTTTTCACACAAGAAGCATGCTGGCAGACAGACCAGGCAGAACCCTGTTTCAAGAGGCTACTTGATCTTCTAAGCTCACACGGAGCAGTAAAGCTGGTTCTCAGACGTCTCCATTTTCTCCCTGAATCCTTTCTGAATGAAGGTTCTTGCGGCTGCTTACTATTCTTTTAGAGGGTGACACCCATTCTCTATTCTCCTCCACTTTGAATATCATTTTTCAAGCTTTCTGGGAAGCGCTGTTACACTTCTATGAAGAGACTCCAACTGCCAATCTTGAAATATTCTTTGAAACCAGTAACACCAGGTGCTCTGTTGGAGAAGGAGAGGAGGCAGCTCCATAGAATATACAATACAACATTTGTTCGCCGGGAGCATTGGATTTACACACACACACACACACACAACTGCAGCCTAAATAGCTCAGTGTTTCTCTTGAAACACTCCGACGGTTCAGGAAAGGCAAGGAAACTTTCAAAAACAAAGTATTTTAAAAAATGGAAACAGAAGAATCAAAGGAAACGCTATAAAAAAGAGCCCGAGTCAAACACGGCTTATATTTACATGCTTAACAGAACGGAAGTTGGGAAGTGAGATGAAGTTATACCATCAACCTGCAAGTAAGAATGAACTCTTTCAGAATGATGAAAGATCTACTCTTTGTAAGCCATTTGAGAGGGGGTGGATTTGTTTTTGTGATATCATTTTAGGAAGATACTGCTAAAATGAGATCATTGCTCACTGGAAGATGCCACTGATTTCTCAGCATAATTTGTGTATGGAGCCAAAGTCAATGGAAGAATAAACATCAATTTGGTGTTTTCTACTCTTGTCAAGAAACTGTTTATTGTCCTTTTGAAATTTCATAGAGTCTTGCTCTTCAAAGAGCAGAGATCCGCAAAGGAGGAAATTCAGGTCGCAGAGACGACCCCCACCCCAGCCCACACTCAGCGACAGCCTGGGTTTGACCCCTCCAGCTCCCAGCCACTCGAGCAGTGTGGCCAAACAGGCCTGGGCTATCCTAGCCCATGGTCACCAGTTTAAAACATGATAAACATCAGGGTGTCAGGGTGGCTCAGTGGGTTAAAGCCTCTGCCTTCAGCTCGGGTCATGATCTCAGGGTCCTGGGATTGGGCCCCGCATCAGGCTCTCTCTCTGCCTGCCTCTCTGCTTACCTGTGATCTCTGTCCGTCAAATAAATAAATAAAATCTATAAAAAACAACAACAATGTGATAAACATCAAATCCTTTTGGATGTGTATTGATGTTTTCTAGCACATATGACAATTTTTGTTTGTTTTACTTTATAATTGTTTTATTCAAAGCAAATTTTAAAACATAATTTTTTTCTTTAAAAATGGGGATTTAAAAAATATTTTTAAATATTTAAGTGGATTTTTTTAAAACTACAGTTCCTTTATGCTATACTACAATATAGCCCACCCTCATTGTGCAGTTTCTGTATTTAAATAGCAATGTATTTGACCAGAAAATTGTATTAGGCTGACCCATTTATTTTTTATCTCTTAATTATTTCTTCAAACTTATTATCTCTTCTAAAACAAGTGTGGGTTGCTACATGTCTCTTTTCTTTCTTTCTTTCTTTTTTATTCATTTATTTGACAGAGAGAGATCACAAGCAGGCAGAGAGAGAGGAGGAAGCAGGCTCCCCGCTGAGCAGAGAGCCCGATGCGGGGCTCAATCCCAGGACTCTGAGATCATAACCCGAGCCGAAGGCAGTGGCTTAACCCACTGAGCCACCCAGGTGCCCCACTACATGTCTCTTTTGAGGCAGGTGGTTAACTTCCCTTCCTGCTTTCAGAGGACAATGTTTTAAAATTTCTCTTCTCCTAAACTTTCACAGGTATGGCTGCTTTTGATTTGTTGTGATGGATATTAGATACCGATAGCCCTGTATATCCATCCGAGCCTTGCCTTGATGTAATCCGTTGTGTGTGTGCACACATGTATGCGTGTGTGTATTTACTGCTTAATTATACCACAGTGGAATTAACATCCCCCTTTGTATCTCTATTGCTATTTCCTTACCTCTGCCTTTGAAGGCAGTGTGTGCTAGGGTAGAGTTAGGCCCAAATGCTCTCATGTCAATCTCTTGACTAATTCAGCAAACTCTAGGGAAGCATTCTTGCATTTTAGAGCAGCATATCAAGAGACCTCTCAAACCTGAATGGCGATCCCCAAATTACATTACTTTAAACCCAAACACCATGATGTATTCTCATAACTGTCTTTCTGGGTTTCAGGTTCATGAAGTGACCCAATCATCTTTCCTATTTCTATGTTCTGTTCATTTTAATGTGGCTAAGGGGTGTGAGTCCTTCCTTCTTTACAATGGAGTTCTGGGTCTTTAAAGACCTAAGTTTGCCAGCTATTCTATCCCAAGTCTTTGCAATAAAATGCCTCAGGAAGAGAGGTGAAAGGGCTGGAGAAACGCCTTTCTGCCCTCTGGCTTATTAGAGAGGAGGAAGGGCTTCTCCACAGGATGAAAGAAATAATCCAGGAAGGAAGCCAGGAAGAAAAGGGGGTGGAGGGAAACTTAAGCCAGTGTCAAGAGGTTGGTGAATGGAAGAATGTGACACAGAAGAGAAGAATGGAGAAGCCACTCTCATAATCCTCACCATCCACCCCCGAAGGCCTATTTCACGGGCTGCTTCTCCCCGGAGCCACCCCTCCTCTCCCAGCCCCCCTTCTCCCACCACTGCAATCCAGAATGTTTTATCTGCATCTCCCTTAGAGTCCTCACCAATTTCTACTTTGTGTTGTGTTTGTGCGATCTCCTGTAAGCTCTCCATTCATTCAACATGGAATAAACAATCACTGAGCACCTTCCTTGATGGCAGGCACTTGGCTAGGTGTCAGGGATATGAAGATGATTGAGACATGATCCCTGCCCTCAGGAGGCTCACGGTCCTGGCCTGGCCCTTGCCTACAGCACCAGGCACAACCTCTGCCTACTCCACCATCTTGTTCCTATGTCATTTCTCTGTCAGTGCAGGCCCTCTTGCCTGAAATGTTCTCTCTTTCCTTTTCCTTGTTTGTCTTTTGAGGTTCAGGCACAGACTCTTCAGGGAGGTTTTCTTGAACTGCCAGGCTGAGTTCCCACAGCATATGTACACTTTCCTTTTAGCACTTCTCATAAATTGAAGTTTTCTTTGCAAATCTGTCTCCCCCAGTGCAATCAGGGCAGGCACCTTGCCTTCTGATCTTTGATTCTCTAGGCTCAAGTGCAACACCTGTTGAGTAGTAGATACCCATTAAATATAAGCTGAATAAGTAACTGATTAGCCCAGTTCATAATATTCTCTTAGGTGAGGTTAGAAAGATATCACTTATCCCTTTTTATAGGAAGGGATGGTATAATGGACTGAGAATCTGTGTTCCCACTGTCCCAAAATTTATATGTTGAAGCCTACTCCCTAGTGTGATACTATTTGGATGTGGGGCCTTTGGAAGG
This sequence comes from Mustela nigripes, assembly GCF_022355385.1. Lineage (NCBI taxonomy): Eukaryota > Metazoa > Chordata > Mammalia > Carnivora > Mustelidae > Mustela > Mustela nigripes. The sequence goes on from NC_081559.1 coordinate 138,145,006, forward strand.
TGATTAGATCATGATGGTGGAGCCCTCGTGGTTGGGATTAGTGCCCTTACAGGAAGAAACACAAAAGAGAGACTCTTTCTCTGCCAAATGAGGACACAGCAAGAAGACAGCCGTCTGCAAACCAGAAAGAGAGTCCTCATCAGACATAGACCAGACTGGCACTCTGCTCTATGACTTTTCAGCCTCTAGAACTATGACAAATTTCTTTATTTAAGCCAGCAGCCTATATAGTACTTTATGAAAAAAGCCCAAACTCACTAAGACAAATGGAGAGGACAAATGACCTGACTCCAAATACAAGTGATGGTAGGGCTGGGCAAGATGCCACATTTTCTGCTCTATCCATGAGACTAAGTAAATTTGCTATTAGAAAAAGATATGCCTTTCCCCCTCTGTGTCAGCTTAGGAGGAATATTTGGATGGGAGATAAAAAGACAACGGGACAGACATGGCAGGAGACCATGGGTGAAACACACCCATTTTCTGTGGTCCTTAGAGAATATAGGATGAGAGTTAGTGCTGTTGCATGTATTCTATCCCTGGTCAGTTCAAGAAAGGAAAAGAATATGGGTCAAAGGAAGCAAGGAAGCAAGGTAGAAAGCAGATCCACAAGTGAGTACCGGTCCTGGGCAAGAACACACATGCAAATGTACCCAGACAAAGGGTACCCGTGTGGAATCAGACCAAAGCTGGAATAAAAACCAAGCTGCTTGGGGAGTAAAGCTGTGATCCCGGAAAAATGGAAACAGCTCGACAGATTTATGAATGAATTTCTAATGTGCAGATACCTTTGACCTCCATACGAGGGTAACCAGCGGGAGCACAAAGCAGTGGGAGGGGCCCGACTGGCCCATCTGAATCCGGAGGTCCTGGGGTTGGGTCTCTGTCCTACAGCTGGCAGGCTCCGTCACTTCCGGCAAGTCGCTTAACGTCTCTGAACCTGAGCTTCCTCGCGAGATGATATGACGCTGTATTTTTATAGGGTTGCTGTGAGGACTGACTCTCCTTTTAATAAGAAGTTCGGATTCGATCTTCGAATGATTACATTCACGACTGGATTAGGTTGTCCTCGAGTTTCCCCAAAAGCTTCTAGGCCTGTAAGTCTCAAAAGTAAGGTTTCGGTTCTTCAGCTCCCCCAGCGGCAAGGGAGTTTGGACAACAACTACTTGTGGGGCTTTGGTGGTGGTTGTTTTTTCTCCCCTTCTATGAGATGAAACATTTAAGGCAGAAGGGGGTTAGGAAAGGCTTTGGGACCAGCCAACTTGAGCCACAGCACGCAAGCGCCGGTGGCAAGCGCACGCGCACGCGCACAAACACACAGAAGCAAGGGGTCATGGGACAAACAAAGTTAAGCAGTAGCTTGGGATGAGGAATCTAAATAGTAGATTAAGTGTAAGGGACGGTGGCATGGAATAGCCCATTAAGAGAAACTGCTGAAGCAGTCCCACACTGGTTTCCAGGAATAACTCCTAGGCATATTTCCAACAAAACTGAGTAGGAGATGGAGTTGCTGCTTTTAGGATCTCCCTTTTTCATTACCTGAAGCCACCATTTGCTTTCAGTTTTCACTTCTCCCCTTTATCCTCAACTCTAATTATTTTTAATACCCCTAAATCAGCACTCTCTAATGCGATTTTAGGGTGAGCTCCATTTTCCAGGGCTTTCTCTTTCTCTTGCTTATCCCCAATATCAATTATCCTATGTTTAAATTTCTTAGATTCCAATGATTGATTATTGCCTCTATGGTGGAAGGAAGGAAGGAGGCAGACAGGCAGGCAGACAGGAAGAAAGACAGGAAGAAACAAATTCAAGCTAAGATGGGTTACCCCTCTCTAATATTTACATTTTAATAGCAGCTGTTAATGTCTAAATGAAAAATCAACAGGTAGTATAGGCATGATTTGGAGCATTGAAGGTCAGGACCAGTGGAAGAGAGATTTTCAGACTAGGGGACCTTGCTTTAAGCTGACGCATTATTACACCCCCTACATTGGCTAAGCTAAAGGCTAACCCTTCTAACAAAATCCCAGAGCTGAGATGCAGGAAGGGAATGCAGAATGGATTTGCCATTAATTGGTGTGTGGTGTGATAGGACAGGGTGGTGGTGTACCAGAACTGGGTGGGGAAGGACAGATCTGTCAAAACACTAGAAGAAAAACTGATGTGCGAAGAAAAGATGACACAGGGTTTAAAATAAAGCTCGATAAAAAGCTACCCAGTTAGGTAACACCCAATCAAAACAGTGCCGCTAATGGACTAATTACTAGCAGAAAGATACAACTGTGAATGGGGTGGGTCTTGGGGATGGGGTATAAGGAGAATAGGAGTGAGAGAGAGTCTACTGAAGATAAATAAAAGTTAACTTTACATTAAAGGACACACCAGGCACAATTAAAGAAATTGTCTTTGCTTAGTCTTCTGTAAATTATCTTCTTTTCTTTCCCCCTTTGTACTTAGCTACAAGTGTGTGCTATTAGAAAGTCATCAATAAAAAAATAAGGGTAGATAAAGTAGGGAATAATTACTCACTATATAAAATACCGACTTTATAAAAAGAATTCTTGAGTTTTTAAGTGCTATTTAAAATACAATCCAAATATCCAAGATCTTTTTTTAAAATGAACAGAACCTGCTTTTAAGAATTCTATTTCATAAGGAAAGGCCAGCCCATGTAATAGGAAATAAAGCTTTCAGTTGATTTAGTTCCGCATTAAGGAAAAAAAAACAAAAAACAAAAAACAAAACCAAGAAACACACAGTGCTAATAGATAAAGGAGATGGAAAAATGCAGCCCACCTTCAGCTGTCATAAGGGGTCATTTTATACGCAGTGCCAGGAAGCTCCTGTTTCACCAAGAAGGATTCATTAAGTAGAGTGAAAGTCAATAAAAATGAGTTTTATGAAAAAGAACTGATGTAATTAAAGGTATTAGTGAAAACTAGCCCAGTTATGAAGGGGAAATGACTCAGCAGCTGTCTAAGAAATGAAACGATATACCATAGAATCTTCTCCCAATTTAACTTATTGCAGGGAAAAAAAAAAAAAAAGATACTCTACATAATTTGTAACAGTGAAGGTGAATGCCCGCATGATGGGGGAAGAAACACTCACATAAAGCTGTCGTTCTTCAGACAATAGTGAATTACAGTACTGACCACGTTCATATCCCAGCAATCCAGTTGTGGCCGTAGTAAGCAAGCCCCCGCGTGGCTCAGACCGACACGGCTTAAGGGGAGAGGTGATTCTCATCAATACTATTCTGTACGTTAAGACTGAAATGAGAATATTTGGTCTCTGGAATATTTAAAGCTGCATCCTGGGGAAAACTGATTTAAGACGCTCTCAGAATGCCAGATCAAATGATGTTTCTGAGGGGGACAAAAAGTGTATGTGGGGGAAAGCCAGTCAAATGACAGAGCAGCCACACATTAAAGGGCAGCAGAGTGGCTGTGCAATACGGTTTTCAAAAAGAATCTTTCTATCCAAGTTTTTGTGGTCTTAGTCACATGGTTTGAATATGGAACAAAAATCCACATGCCTCGGGACCAAGTCATGTGCATGCGGGGCATTTCTGCAGAGCTGGGATGTATGGCCGTGCATGGGAGCCAGAGGCAACACGTGAGTCACCAGCACCTTCACCCCCTAGGGAGCCCCCAGCTTAGCGTCAGGATCAGAACACTGCCCTGGGAGACACAGAAACCGCTGGCGGCCTGGATTTGCTGGTGATGCCAGATGACAAGCCACTGCCTAGTCTAACACCTTCTACTATAACACCATCAAAAGGATTAGGTGCTTACCAGCTAAAAAATAAAATTAAAAGGTGAATCAGAAGATGCTCCAAGTGGCGGAAAGCTTAGTGCAGGGCTCTCCTGGCTGCCTCACCCTCCCGCCAAGGGGGAAAATAAAGAGGAGTATTGTGAGAAGAAGGGGATGGAAGAAGTTTGGAAATTTCCAGTTACAAAAATAATAAACAGCTCATAATAAGATCAGTTACAAATGGATGGCACTCTCCAAATTAGGCTGGAACATTTTTCATCCGTTCCGTGATCCACACAACCTTTCTTGTTGACCCCAGAGACTTGCTAGGACAATCAGATGAAATATTGTCTGCAAGCATGATTTATAGGAACTATAAACCCTTCAATAATTTATTGTGGCATGTGGTCTAAATGGTTAAAAAACAAAACAGAACACGTCAGGAAGCCTGAAGAAGAATATCTGACATGGTCAGGCCTTTATCACATCCCTCGGTCTGCAGGCACTTTCTTCTCGAAACGTCTGCCTCTGCCCTCAGAACCATGTAGCTGGGGCAGTGAAAGGGAGATTGTCTAATAGAAGTATAAATAAAAGTTGGGTGGCCAACTTCAGGGGTGATTTTGTGATCTAATTACTACTGACTTTTCATGATGTGCAAGGGAAAAACATTAGAAAAGTTTTGGTGAATCTGAGACTTTAAGCTTATCTTACTTAAAGTTCTTTCTGCCCACAGACTGCTGCTCTATTAACAAGTGAAAGCAAAAACGAAAACTACCACTTTCTATCTCTGACTATGGCTTAGGATCGGGGTTTCCCAATTCTGCTGCTTGTCACTCCTCAGGCAGAGGTGTGTTCTGCTCAGTTCCCTTCTTAATGGGTGTATCTTACGAAGAGAAGAGAAAAAAGCACGCTGGTTTGAACTAAAATTAATCATGCCTTTTGATACTTATAAAGCTAATTTCCACCCAACCTTCCAACAATGGGTAGTCTCTATGTCAAAGTATCACGCAAGGATACATTTAAAATGGATCAGTCTTGGGCCCCTGGGTGGCTCAGTCAGTTTCGCGACCAACTCAGTTTGGGCTCAGGTCATGATCTCAGGGTGCTGAGCTCAAGCCCCTTGATGGGCTTGGTGCTCAGCAGGGAGTCTGCTTGGGATTCTTTCCCTCTCCCTCTGCCTTTCACTGCTTATGTGCACTTGTTCTCTCAAAATAAATAAGTAAATAAATAAAATCTTTAAAAAAAAAAAAGATCAGGTTACACAGATATGCTCAATTTTTGAAAATACATTAAAGTGTATGTACACTTATGTACTTTTTCTGTTGTAAATTTTACTTCAGTAAGAACTTTTTTTAAAAAGTGGTGCACCCTCTAAGTTGACAGAATCCAGTTTGATTTGCTCTGACCGGTACTTTGACACCACCTGTTCTCAAACTTCCTACTTCCCACTGGTCAGGAAGCAACTGATCAACAGATATTCGACTGGCTTCTGAAACTTAAAGCTGAGACACAGAATATATAAATAAACATTTTTACTCTTCCTATAAATCATGGGTTCAGTAAGTGGGTTTGTGAATTCAATGGATTACAGGTTTACAGATCCATGGATATTCTGAAGTCAGTGGGTGATAGCTTGGTTATTTGGATTTTGTTCTATTTTTGAAATGTCTTAAAAACCTTTTAGATTCTAGGGGTGCCTGGGTGGCTCAGTGGGCTAGAGCCTCTGCCTTCAGCTCGGGTCATGATCCCGGAGTCCTGGGATCGAGTCCCACCTCAGGCTCTCTGCTTGGTAGGGAGCCTTCTTCCTCCTCTCTCTCTCTCTACCTCTCTGCCTATTTGTGATCTCTGTCAAATAAATAAATAAAATCTTAAAATAAAAAACTTTTAGATTCTATACCTTCTATATGTAAGAAATTTAGAAAAGTGAGTCAAAACCATCTATTCAATTTATTTACATTGACAAAGGGCTTTCCCATTGATATATGATGGGGTCTCATTTAATGGTAATTTAGAATCTTGGAAGATCCTTTTGAAAATGATCATGCTATGATTTTTTAACCCCTTCATTTTATAGATGAAGAGCCCGAGATGTAAAGAGGTTAAATGATAAGCTTATGAACATACAGACATTCACAAGCAGAATATGGACTAGAATTCAGGTTTCCTAACTACTAAACCAATTCATTTTTGTTCTAGCATTTTTGTTTCCACTTACTACTGTGGATTCACAGAATTGTGAACAACTAAAAAGAGATGATGTGAAATGAAGTTACTATGTGACATGAAAATTTTAATTTACTGTGATATTCACTCATTCTAAAAAACAGAGCCAAGAAATCCTGTGTTCCTAAGTGGTTACTGACTTCTAGAAACTGGTTAGTATCAGTTGAGGAAATCATATGTTAAAAAAAACACTCATATTGGGTATTGTATTTATTGTTATCAGTGGGAGCTGTGTGGGTTATTTTACCTTCTTATTCAAGAACATATACGTCAGAAGAGCACCAAATGACCTTAGACCAACCAGAATAGAATCAATCAGACCCTTCTGAGATATCTGACATCTGAGATAGATTTGATGTTATTATAAAACTTCTCAGCTTGAGAACATTTGGACTAGTTTTATCCTACAATGGCTTTTCAAGGACTGTTTACCTGCTATGGGTCATTACTATTTGTAAATGGTAATAATTACTTAAAGTCAAAACTATTTACCGTGTTCATTCTGTTTTCCCCGATCATATATGACTCAGACTCACTGACTGTAAAGCAAAGTAGATGCATTATTCTCCAACCAATTTACCTCCTGGCTTTATATTATGGGTAATGTACTGTGACTTGGTATTGTGACCCTTATTTAGATTAAAATGATAAGTTTCCTTGATCATGGCTGCATAACATTTACAGCCTGATTCAGTATACTTCTAATAACAGAAATTGCTAGATTAAACCAGGCTTCAAAAGCAACCACCAAAGAAAATGAATTCACAGCATAAAATACTGAGGCAGCTGTTAACATCTTATTATACTCTCATCCAAGACTCCCAGGTGACTGGACATGAACTGCACTTTCCTCTCATGCCTGAAGAAATGATTGCATGTTTCATGGCACTTGTACCCACAGATGACCCGTGGGCCGTCAATATCTACCAACTCTCATAAGTAGATTCTATGTACTGTAGAAATTCTAGCATAGAGGTAATATTAAATACATACCATTCTAGTCCCCAGCAGCAAAGAGGGCATGATGTGAAATAAATTCATCCAGCAGATAGTGAGCACCAATTCTGGCAACTGGAGTTTAAAAGAGGTAACCCATGGGAAGGGTTTAGTACAGGGACTGGTATGTGATAAACACTATAAGGACTATCAGAGTCACACTTCCTAAAGGAAGTGACATTGACGCTGACATGGGAAGGACTGGAAGAATTAAGGAGGCAGGTGGTGGACAGTAGGGTGAGGGTAGTCAAAGGCAAAAGACGGCAGCATCACTGTGGGACTATCAGGGTTCAGGAAAGCTGGGGCATCGAAGCTGGTCTAGGGTTGGGACTACGGAATTGAGCAGAAGGCAAAGTGCAAAGAGCCCCATTGCTTTTGCTACAGAGCTCAGTTTTTATCATTTGTGCAGTAAGAATCCGAAACAGCAGTGCTTTCCACGCCATAGGATCTCATCTATTAGTTAGCTCTGAAATCATTTTCATGGGTTTCAACCAGCACTGCTTTCTCAACAAGAGAGATCAAAATAGAATATGACAGGATGGAACAGAAAACATAAAACGTGTGTGTGTGTGTGTGTGTGTGTGTGTATTTAGTCATGATGATAAATTTATTTCTAATTGTGAGCCATAAAAATAAATGGTTTGAAGTTCACTTCTCTGAAATATTTATGGGGGAATGAGACAAACAGTGTTGCCCTTTAGAAAATCAACTTGGCTGGCCGTGGTGCAGAAAGGACTGGTGGGGACAGGCCTGAGTACAGGAAGAACAGCTGCGATAGTCAGGAAACAGATGATAGTGTGCAATGGAGGGCGAGGCTGTAAGGATGGGCAGAATTTCTGCGAGCGACACCGGGGTGCTGAGGAGACCAAGGTACTGATGAGGATGCCAGAAACGCAACCCGGGTTGTCGAAGGTTCTACCTTGAGCAATTGGTTGGGTTTTTGTTGCCCTTCTCTGAGGCAAGGAACACCAGAGCAAAAGCAGTCTGGGAGGCAGAAGAAAATTATTAGGTTGGGCACACTGAGATGCCAGGTTGAAAATATGGAGGATCAGCACAATTTGGATAAATTTTTCTGTAGGATATTTTTATTTACAAACCAATCATTATCAAGTGTCTATTGTCTGATGCTAGAAGTTAGCACCAAAATTTGGCACTAATGTTAGAAATATATATACATGGTGGTTTCTCATTTGCTTGTTTTGTGGTAAGGAAACAGAGTGAGTACATAGGAATTTGCAAGTGTCCACACACTGGGGACAGGATGAAAAAAAAAAAAAGACATCTTAAGCAAATGTAAGTAAGAACCATTATTAACAGAAAAAGGTTGAAGACGATGTATAGGAACATCTAGCATAAAACTTGACACATAGTAGATGCTCTATAAATGTTAGTTTTTCTTTCCCTCCACTTTCTTATACCTTGTCTGTGGGTCTGAAGATATGGCAATACAAACTATTTATATGAGTATATCTCAGGTGAGCTGATAGTTAGATTTATGAGAAGATGCTATGACTCATGAGCAAAACAGACCATGTTCTTTATTTTACAAGGGCTACCAAGAGGTCAATGGGCAAATTCACGGTGTTATCTCTAGTAAGGAGGCTGAAACTCATCACATGCATTCTGTACCCCTCACCTCTGTCTGATTTTTAAGACTTTTCTTCAATTCCTTTCCTTAAAAAATATCAATGAGAATTTTTAAAAGTCACTTTAAATCTTTTTTTTTTTTTTTTTAATAATTCAAAGCTCACAGACAGGTAGACCAATGGGTAAATAGAAAAGAGACAGACAGATGGTTGAAATTAATGGATGGCTGCATATTTGATTACTAATCAATGTCCTATGAGTTTTGAGTAGCTGAGTCGGTTCCATGAACCGTGTTTCCTTCTTTTTAAAAAGGTGTTTATTATGAAAAAAATTCAAACATATACAAAGGAGAGATAAGTATCATTTCAATGGTAAATGTTTCATTTCAATGGTAAATGTTTAAGTATGAATCTCCAAAAGGTAAGGACACTTTAAAAATGTAACCATAACACTATCATACCTAAAAAAAGTTAACAGTAATTCCAGTAATTCCTTAATACCATCACACATCATTAGACACTTATTATTTCTGGATCAATTTATGAAACTGATAGTTAGTTAAACTTAGGATAAGAGCAAGAACTTTACCAAGGATCCTTCACTTCACTGTTTGAGGCTGGGATTCCTCCAGCAATTCCTTCACCTTCTTTCTGTATTCTTATGTCCTTCCCATTCTGTCTCATCTCCTTCAACTACAACTCCAATTCACGTGCTGAAGCAAGCACGCTCACATGTGCGCGCGCGCACACACACACACACACACACACACACACAGAGCGGGTAGAAAGCTTTAAAATTTGCTGGTTATGTGAAAATGAATGCTTGATATAAACATGAAAACTGTAACACAGCAGAGAAACAGGCTGAACAAGCTCTGAAGAAAACTCGTCTTAAAAGAATTATCAAGGGAGAGGAGTCAAGACAGAGGAGGAGCAGCAGGCTGAGACAACATCAGGTCGCAGGAGTTCAGTTAGATAGTTATCAAACCATTCCAAACACCTACAAACTCAAGAGGACATGGAAGAGAAAAGAGCAGCAATTCTAGAAACAGAAAAACCAACCACTTTCTGAAAGGTAGGACAAGTAGAGAAGTGAATCTGAAGCGATGGGAAGATAGGCTGGAGGGGAAGGGCTGGTTCCAGGCAAGCGGCAGAGCAATGGAGTACAAAATTTGAATGTTTAAAAGTCTGCTCCACTGAGGGACATTGCTCCAGAGGCTAAATGGGTGTAGAGCCCTCATGAGGACAGTGTGATCCCAGGTTCTACAGGGTCACAGAAGGATCGGGGGTGTCGGATGGTAGCAGAGCTCACAGGTATATCAGAGAGGAGAAGCTGGCTACAAAGATGGAGCCGAGAAGTGAGCTCTCAGCTTTGGGTTACCTTAAACTGTGATCTGTGGCACTGTTGGACCACTGCTCTTTGAGCAGGGACCCCACAAGTGGCAGATCTGGGGAGACTCACCTTCCTTCTCTGGACGCAGGAATCTGCTGGGTTTGGAGACTCCAAATAGGGCCATGGGCCAGAGACAGAGACACTCCGCTACAAGCCAAGTGAGCTTGGAGCGTGACCAGAGACCAGGGAGACGGGAGTGATTGAGCACTTTTCTCCGAGGGCGCACTGAGGAGTGGAGCCCAAGCTCTCAGCTCCACCAGGCTGGAGATTAGTGGACAGCCATTTTCATTCCTGTCCTCCAGACCTCTATGGAAAGCGTTCATGGAACAAAAGCTCTGGAGAGCAAACCCGAGCAGATTACTTAGCCCAGCCCCTGGCAAGGGTGGTGCAATTCCACCTTGGGCAAAGACACTTGAGAATCACTACAACAGGCCCCTCCCCCAAAAGATCAGCAAGAACATCCAGCCAAGACCAAGTTCACTGATCAAGGAAAAGAGAAGAATTCCAGAGGAGGGGAAAGCAAAGCATGGAATTCATGGCTTTCTCCCCATGATTCTTTAATCTTGCAAATTTAATTAATTTTTTTAATCTTATTTTTTCTTATTCTAATTTTTTTAACTTTTCCTCTTTCCTCTTTTAACATTTCTAAACTAGTTTATCTTAATAATACCTTTCTAAAAAAATCTTTTTAAGCCTTCATTATTATAGTCATATCATTGTATCTAACTTTATTTTTTGCATACATATAGGGTTTTTTCTTCTAAAAAATTTTTGGGATACAATTTCTTTTCTTTTCTCTTTAAGATTTATTTATTTATTTGAAAGAGAGAGAGAGAGATAACACAAGTAGGCAGAAAGACAGGCAGAGAGAGAGAGAGATAACACAAGTAGGCAGAAAGACAGGCAGAGAGATGGGGAAGTAGGCTCCCTGCTGAGCAGAGAGCCCAATGTGGGGCTCGATCCCAGGACCCTAAGATCATGACCTGAGCTGAAGGAGGAGACAAAACCCTCTGAGTCACACAGGTGCCCCAGGATACAATTTTTTCTAACAATTCAAAATACACATAAAATCTAGCACAGGGCTTTGTTCTAGTATCCAGCCTAAGAAAATTCTCCCCACTTTCTTTTCTTTCTTTTTCCAACCAATTTATCTTATCAACTCCTTTTTTTTAGAATTTTTTTTCCACCCTTACAGTAATATCCCATTCCTTCATCATGTTTACCCTTATTTTTGTATTTTGTAAAAAATTTTGGGAGGTAGTTTCTTCTAAGAGACCAAAATACACCCAAAATCAAGTGGGTGGCTCTGTTCTTTTCACCAGTCTAATATATATATATATATTTTTTTTTTGAATTTTTTAAAACTTCTTTTTACCTCCTTTCTTTTCCCCCCGATTTGGGGTCTCTTCTGATTTGGTTAGTGTACATTTTTGTGGGGTCTTTGCCACCCTTTTAGTATTTTATTCTCTTGTTCATATATTCTTATCTGGATAAAATGACAAGGCAGAAAAACTCTACACACAAAAAAAGAAAAGAGGGAGTACCGAAGGCTAGGGATCTAATCAATATGGACATTGGTAATATGTTAGATCTAGAATTCACAAGACAATTCTCAAGGTGCTAGCTGGGCTTGAAAAAGGCATGAAAGATATTAGAGAAACTCTGTCTGGAGAAATAAAAGCCCTTTCTGGAGAAATAAAAGAACTAAAATCTAACCAAGCTGAAATCAAAAAGCCTATTAATGAGGTGCAATAAAAAATGGAGGCTCTTACTGTTAGGATAAATGAGGCAGATGAGAGAATTAGTGATATAGAAGACCAAATACAGAGAATAAAGATGCTGAGCAAAAGAGAGACAAACTACTGGACCACAAGGGGAGAATCTGAGAGATATATGATACCATAAGATGAAACAATATTTAAAAAATTGGGATTCCAGAAGAAGAAGAAAGAGAGAGAGGGGCAGAAGGTATATTGGAGTGAATTACTGTAGAGAATTTCCCTAATATGGCAAAGGGAACAAGCACCAAAATCCAGGAAGCACAGAGAACCCCCTCAAAATCAATAAAAATAGTTCCACACCCCATCATCTAATAGTGAAACTTACAAGTCTTAGTGACAAAGAGAAAATCCTGAAAGCAGCCCAGGACAAGAAGTCTGTAACATACAATGGTAAAAATATTAGATTGGCAGCAGACTTATCCACAGAGACCTGGCAGGCCAGAAAGAACTGGCATGATATATTCAGAGCACTAAATGAGAAAAACTTGCAGCCAAGAATACCATATCCAGCTAGGCTATCATTGAAAATAGAAAGAGAGATAAAAAGCTTCCAGGACAAACAAAAACTAAAAGAATATGGAAATACCAAACCAGCCCTACAGGAAATATTGAAAGATGCCCTCTAAGCAAAGAGAAAGCCCAAAAGTAGACTAGAAAGGAATAGAGACAATATACAGTAACAGTCACCTTACAGGCAATACAATGGCACTAAATTCACATCTTTCAATGGTTACCCTGAATGTAAATGGGCTAAACGCCCCAATCAAAAGACACAGGGTATCAGAATGGATAAAAAACCAAAACCCATCAATTTGCTGTCTATAAGAAACTCATTTTAGACCCAAAGACACCTCCAGATTTAAATTGAAGGGGTGGAAAACAATTTACCATGCTAATGGACATCAAAAGAAACCTGGGTGGCAATTCTTATATCAGATCAATTAGATTTTAAGCCAAAGGCTATAATAAGAGATGAGGAAGGACACTATATCATACTCAAAGGGGCTGTCCAACAAAGAGATCTGACAATTTTAAATATCTATGCCCCTAACATAGGATCAGCAAACTATATAAACCAATTAATAACAAAATTAAAAAAACACATTGACAATAATACAATAAGAGTAGGGGACTTTAACACTCCCCTCACTGAAATGGACAGATCACCCAAGCACAGATCAACAAGGAATAAAAGGCCTTAAATGACACACTGGACCAGATGGATATCACAGATATATTCAGAACATTCTATCCCAAAGCAACAGAATACACATTCTTCTCTAGCGCACAGGGAACATTCTCCAGAATAGATCACATCCTGGGTCACAATCAGGTCTCAACTGGTATCAAAAGACTGGGATCATTCCTTGCACATTTTCAGACCACAATACTCTGAAGCTAGAACTCAATCATAAGAGGAAAGTTGGAAAGAACCCGAATACATGGAGGCTAAAGAGCATCCTACTAAAGAATGAATGGGTCAACCAGGAAATTAAGAAGAATTGAAAAAATTCATGGAAACAAATGAAAATGAAAACACAACTGTTCAAAATCTGTGGGACACAGCAAAGGTAGTCCTGAGAGGAAAATATATAGCGATACAAGCCTTTCTCAAGAAACAAGAAAGGTCTCAAATATACAACTAACCCTACACCTAAAGGAGCTGGAGAAAGAATAGCAAAGAAAGCCTAAACCCAGCAGGAGAAGAGAAATAATAAAGATCAGACCACAAAAAAATGAAATAGAAACCAAAAAACCACAGAACAAATCAATGAAACTAGGAGGTGGTTCTTTGAAAGAATTAATAAGATTGATAAAACCCTGGCCAGACATATCAAAAAGAAAAGAGAAAGGACCCAAACAAATAAAATCATGAATGAAAGAGGAGAGATCACAACCAACACCAAAGAAATATAAACAATTATAAGAACATATTATGGGGGCGCCTGGGTGGCTTAGTGGTTTAAGCCTCTGCCTTCAGCTTAGGTCATGATCTCAGGGTCCTGGGATCGAGCCCCACATCGGGCTCTCTGCTCAGCGGGGAGCCTGCTTCCCCCTCTCTCTCTGCCTGCCTCTCTGCCTACTTGTGATCTCTCTCTATCAAGTAAATAAATGAAAATCTTAAAAAAAAAAAAAGAACATATTATGAACAACTATACACTAGCAAATTTGACAATCTGGAAGAAATGGACACATTCCTAGAGACATATAAACTACCAATACTGAACCACGAAGAAATAGAAAACCTGAACAGACCAATAACCAGTAAGGAGACTGAAGCAATCATCAAAAATCTCCCAAGAAACAGGAGCCCAGGGCCAGACGGCTTCCCAGGGGTATTCTACCAAACATTTAAAGAAGAATTAATACCTATTCTCCTGAAACTGTTCCAGAAAACAGAAACAGAAGGAAAACTTCCAAACTCATTTTATAAGGCCAGCATTACCTAGATCCCCAAACCAAACAAAGATCCCATCAAAAAAGAGAATTACAGACCAACATCCTTGACGAACACAGATGCAAAAATTCTCATCAAAATACTAGCCAATTATGATCCAACAGTTCATTAAAAGGACTATTCACCATGATCAAATGGGATTTATTCCAGCGCTGAAAGGTGGGTTCAACATCCACAAATCAATCAATATGATACAATACATCAATAAAAGAAAGAACAAGAACTATATGATACTCTCAATAGATGCTGAAAAAGCATTTGACAAGTACAGCATCCTTTCTTGAACAAAACTCTTCAAAGTGTAGGGATAGAGGGTACCTGCCTCAATATCATCAAAGCCATCTATGAAAAACCCACACGAATGTCATTTTCAATGGAGAAAAACTGAGAGCTTTTCTGCTAAGGTCAGGAATATGGCAGGGATGTCCATTATCACCACTGCTATTCAACATAGTACTAGAAGTCCTAGCTTCAGCAATCAGACAACAAAAAGAAATAAAAGGCATCCAAATCGGCAAAGAAGAAGTCAAACTATCACTTTTCACAGATGATATGATACTTTATGTGGAAAACCCAAAAGACTCCACTCCAAATCTGCTAGGACTTGTACAGGAATTCAGTAAAGTGTCAGGATATAAAACCAATGCACAGAAATCAGCTGCATTTCTATATACCAACAACAAGACAGAAGAAAGAGAAATTAAGGAGTCAATCCCATTTACAATTGCAACCAAAATCATAAGATACCTAGGAATAAACCTAACCAAAGAGGCAAAGACTCTATACTCAGAAAATGATAAAGTACTCATGAAAGAAATTGAGGAAGACACAAAGAAATGGAAAAATGTTCCATGCTTCTGGATTGGAAGAACACATATTGTGTTCTATGCTACCTAAAGCAATCTACATATTTAATGCATTCCTTATCAAAATACCATCAAATTTTTTTAAAGAAATGGAACAAGTAATTCTAAAATTTATATGGAACCAGAAAAGACCTCGAATAGCCAGAGGAATGTTGAAAAAAAAAGCCAAAGTTGGTGGCATCACAATTCCAGACTTTAAGCTCTATTACAAATCTGTCATCATCAAGACAGTATGGTACTGTACAAAAACAGACACATAGACCAGTGGAACAGAATAGAAAGCCCAGAAATAGACCCTCAACTCTATGGTCAACTAATCTTTTACAAAGCAGGAAAGAATGTCCAATGGAAAAAAGACAGTCTCTTCAACAAATGGTGTTGGGAAAATTGGACAGCCACATGCAGAAAAATGAAACTGGACCATTTCCTTATATCACACACAAAAATAGACTCAAAATGGATGAAAGACCTCAATGTGAGACAGGAATCTATCCAAATCCTTGAGAAGAACACAGGCAACAACCTCTTCAACCTCAGCCGCAGCAACTTCTTCCTAGAAACATTGCCATAGGCAAGGGAAGCAAGGGCAAGAACGAACTACTGGGATTTCATCAAGATCAAAAGCTTTTGCACAGCAAAGGAAGCAGTCATCAAAACCAAAAGACAACTGACAGAATGTGAGAAGATATTTGCAAACAACATATCAGAGAAAGGGCTAGTATCCAAAAATCTATAAAGAACTTATCAAACTCAACACCCATAGAACAAATAATCCAATCAAGAAATGGTCAGAGGACATGAACAGACATTTCTGCAAAGAAGACATCCAGATGACCAACATACACATGAAAAAGTGCTCCACATCACTCAGCATCAGGGAAATACAAATCAAAACCACAATGACATACCACCTTACACCAGTCAGAATGGCTAAAATTAACAAGTCAGGAAATGACAGATGCTGGCGAGGATGCAGAGAAAAGGGAACCCTCCTACACTGTTGGTGGGAATGCAAGCTGGTGCAACCACTCTGGAAAACAGTATGGAGGTTCCTCAAAAAGTTAAAAACAGAGCTATCCTACAACCCAGCAATCACACTACTGGGCATTTGCCCTAAAGATACAAATGTAGTGATTTGAAGGGGCACGTGCACCCGAATGTTTATAGCAGCAATGTCCACAATAGCCAAACTATGGAAAGAACCTAGATGTCCATCAATAGATGAATGGATAAAGAAGATGTGGTGTATATATATACAATAGAATACTATGCAGCCATCAAAAGAAATGAAATCTTGCCATTTGGAACGATGTGGATGGAACTAGAGGGTATTATGCTGAGCGAAATAAGTCAATCAGAGAAAGACAATTATCAAATGATCTCTCTGATATGAGGAATTTGAGAGGCAACGTGGGGGTTTATGGGCTAGGGAGGGCAAAAATGAAACAAGATGGGACCGGGAAGGAGACAAACCATAAGAGACTCTTAATCTCACAAAACAAACTGAGGGTTGATGCAGGGAGGGAGGGAGGGAGAGGCTGTTTGGATTTGGACATTGGGGAGGGTATGCAATATGGAGAGTGCTGTGAAGTGTATAAGCCTGATGATTCACACACCTGTACCCCTGGGGCTAATAATACATTATATGTTAATTTAAAGGAAGAATTATCAAATTTGTAGTTAATGGCAGCTATCAAAACTTGGAGCAGAGCATCCTATAGTACTTGTGTACTATAGACACAAGTACATAAGTATTTACATATGTATAGACATATATAGGCACGTGTGTGTAGGCCTATAAAGTATACACTTTGCAGTGTGTATTTGAAGTAGAATGTCCTACTCCAAAATTTTTGAAAAATTTTGTATCTACTACATCTCTCTCAAAATATGTTTGGGAATGCAGACATAGGACAGTAAATGGCTTCAGGAAAAAAAAAGCAAAAAAAAGCAGCAGCCACACTGAGTTCAATGTGTCTTTCCTTCTTCTGCTCCAGTCAGCCTCCTCCTGGTGTCCCTGCTCTGCTCTCTTCTCTGTTTCATCTAAGACACAGCAGCTGACAAAGTCAGTTTGCTAAAGCATAGCTCCAGTCTGTCATGTCTTACTTAAAAATCGACCGTTGTTAACCGGTGTCGACAGAATCAAGTTCGGATTTCTAAAAGTGGCAGCCAGGGGTCGTGACCATCTACCCGCAGCCTGCTCTTGGGCCCCATGCCCCACCGCTCCTTCCCACCCCCGTCCCACGGAGCTCTGGCTGCGTTGGAACACTTCTACTCCCTGAGCATGTCCTCTTCGTGTTTCTGCGGATTCACTCACGTGCTTCCCTCCACCCGAAACACAGTATTTCTTATTTGGCCAACAGATAATACATGAGATCTTGCAATGAAGAGATTAGGACAAGGAATAAAGCATGATCTTTGCTCTCAAGGAGCTCACCACCTAATGGGAAGCACAGATAAGAAAACAAATTTCGAAAGAAGTATGAGAGTTACAGACATATTAGTATGTTCTGGATTTGATGGGGACATTTGATGGGGGCACTTAACTTTTGTTATGGATAAGAGACTTTGATAAATACAGCACGCACAAAATCCACGGAGAAAGGAGGGCCCAGTCTCTGATTTAAGAACCCCCAAAATAAATAGGAAGAATTGACGTGTGGCTACAGGATGGCTATATTTAAGAGCTCAATCTAAAAACATTCAGCTTATTACACGTAATGTTTATGACAGGCTGGTTTTTTGCTAAGTCTATTTATTTTTCTAGTAATCTTTGTACCCAAAGTGGGGCTCGAACTCCCATCAAGAGTTGCATGCTCTTCTGACTGAGCCGGCCTGGCACTCCCTGTTTATGACAGATTGTAATCACAAACTCAAATATAACTCGTTTACTTTACAAAGTCTTTGCTATCAAATAAACACAGAATCTGTGGGAACCAACGTGGAAGTGCAGGATACCAAAGGGAGGCCAAGCGTTGGTTTACACATACAGAGACCGGAGCGATTACTTCCAACAAATTGCAGAGCATACTGAAATACAAGTGAAAGGAAGAAGTTCAATGCGATGCTGAAAAGTGAAGCTATCATCCTGTATTTAAAGAGTATGACATACTTGCTACTATGTTCACTCTGTTATTTTAAATTGTTTTTTAAAAATTCTTTTTATTAAAGTATAATGTGAAGAGTGCACATGTACAATTTTATTTAAAACAAAACACACCAACAAACACCTATCTGTCCTTCTAATTAAGAAATAAAACATGACTAGTATCTTGAAAGCTCCTAGAATTCTCTTCCCCAGCTGCCTCTCCCTCTCTTCCCATGAGTGGGGGTCCACTCTCTTGTTTTTCGTGATAATCACTCCTTTGTCTTTCTTTATAGCTTTACCATCTACATCCTACCACCTAAACAACACTTGGGTTTTGTTTTTGGAAAACCGCACAGCAAACACTAGCCTAGCAATCGAAGGAAAGAGCTGACACTATGTGGAAGGCCAGGAGAGGAGAGACACAACAAGGGCCTAGTCTGGCTTCAGGCTCTCCGAGGATTTATGAGCGCCTCTCCTGGACAAGTCAGAGGGCAGCTGAGAGTCCTGAGAAACAGAGGCCTCGTCGCCTCTGGGCTGTTGTCACAGCTGTAATGCCAACCAAGAACCAGACGTCTGGCAGGACTGTGGTCAGGTGTGGGCTGCTCTCTGTCATCTGTTTTTTTGTTTTTTCTTGTGGCAAACTATATATAAAACTTACCATTTTAACGGATACAGCCCTGCGGCATTAAATACATTAACACTGTTGTGCAACCCTCCCTGACATCCATCTCCAGAACTTTCGTCTTCCCTGGTGAAACCCTGTCCCCCACCACCCCAGTGATGACTACATGACTTCCCCTCTTTGTGGAGACAGGCGCCGCCTCTAAGTGGAATCACACCGTATTTGTCTCTTTGTACTGGTGCATGTCACTCAGCGTCAGGTCCTCAGGGTTCATCCACGCTGCAGCATGTGAGAGGATTCCCTCCCTTTTTCAAGCCGAATCCCATCTCATTCCATGTATCTACTGCGTTCCGTTCATCCGTTCGTTCACCTGTTGATGGACACTTCGGGTACCTCCACATTCTGGTTATTGCGAATACTGCCTCTATGAACACGGATGAACCGAGAACTCTCGGAGATCCTGCTTTCCGTTCTTCTGGGTATCGACCCAGAAGTGGAATCGCAGGATCCCATGGTCATTCTGTTTGGCTTTTCGAGGAACTGCCCTACAGTTTTCCGTAGCGTAGCGGCTGCCGTTCATTCCACACTCCCCCAGCGCTGCACAGGGCTCTGATTTCTGCAGGTCCTTGCCAACACTTAGTATGCTCTGTTTTTGATAATAGCCATCTTAATGAGTTGTGTAGTAGTATCTCATTGTAGTTTTTATTTGCATTTCTCTAATGAGTCGTGATGTTGGATAGCTCTTCATGTTTTAGTGGCCATTTATCTACCTTTTTTGGAGAAATGACTACTCAAGTCCTTGGCCTGTTACTGAATTAGGCTGTTTGTTTCTGCTGTTGTTGTATCTTCTGTTTTTAAGCTGTGTCATACCTCCCGCTCATGGGAGTACATATGAGGAGGAGGAGAAATGAGCACCCTCAGATAACCAGCCAGGAGGACACAGAGAGGAAAGTAGGAACTTCATTAGTACATGATCAAAGAGGGAAAAAATACAGAAAAGAATGTAGTAGGCTCTCCCGGCACAATGTCTTCAGGTTAAAAAAAAAAAAAAACCAACAAATAGTACACTCCCGGAAGAGGTCCTGATGACGGTGACCGTAGCAGCCAAGGTGTATTCTGTTCTGTAATGTATACAAGTAAGGTATACAAGGTATCTTCCTCATGGAGACGGCCTCTGCCCACTCAGTGCACCAGATCTCCTGCTTTCTATCTTGCTCTATCTCCCATTTTGAGGGGGCATGTTTTCAAGTAGCTTCTTCTTCTTCTTTTTTTTTTTTTTTTACAAAGGGGGCATAGGAGGCAAATATTTTTAAACTTTGCATGTCTGAAAATATTCTTATTTTATTCTTTCATTACTGATTAGTTTGGGTTGGTATAGAATTCTAGTTGGTGACTATTTTCTTTTGGAATTCTGAAGGAATTGTTCCACTATCATTCCTGCACTGCTTTCAAGAAACCCAAAGCCATTGTAGTTTCTGATCCTTTCCATGGGATCTCTAGCTTCTTGGGATACCTTCTCTTTGTCCTCAATGTTGTGAAAGCTCATAACATACTTTGGTGGGGAGCTACTGTCCTCCATTTCGGGGCACACTCTGGGTTTTTTTCCAATATGAAAAATCAAGTCCTTTGTTCTCTATCCTCTATTCCTCACAAATAGAGAACTCACAATATTTGGATGTTGGACATCTTTTCTATTTTCTTATTTCTATTTTCCATCTCTTTGTCCTTTTGTTCTGCTTTTTGACAATGTTCCTCAACTTTATTTTCTATTTCTTCTATTACCAATGAAAGCAGTTTCTGGGAAACAGCATCCTATTTGTATGCTCCACGACAATAAAGAAAAGGGCACACCTTCTGAGCAAAGGTTTCAGGCAAGTATAAAGGGAAAATGGAGCCAAACGTTACAAAGACCAGTCCTGGCTGTAAGACCAGGTGAATTACGCATGCATTATAGGTGCAGTGTGTGGCAAGGGCTATTGTATTCTTTTGGGTTTACTGAATAGCCAGCTTTACTCAATTGTTTTCTGCTCAAGGGAGTTGTTATAAAGTTTCTTCCCTGATGACCCTGTGTTCCAACTTAAGAACAGAATTTCTCAGTGGTAACATCTAGCAATGCCTTTGTCTCTCAAATAATTTGTCCATTTCACATAAATTGAATTTATTGGCATAAGCTGTTCATAATATCTGCTTGCTTTACTTTTAATGTATGTAGAATCTGCAGTGATGTTACCTCTCACCTCTGATACTGGAATTCTGTATCTTTTCTCTTTTCATCCTGACCTCTAGTCTGGGTAGGGACTTATCAATTTTATTAATCTTTAAAACACAGGTTTTGGTCCTACTGATTTTCTTTGTTCTTTGTATTTATTATTTCACTGCCTTCTGCTATGATCTTCATTATTTCCTTTCTTCTACTTACTTACTTACTCTGCTTTTCTTAGTTTTTTTGAGGTAGAACTTGACACCATTGATCTGAGGCCTTTCCTCTTTTCTGCTATTACCATTTAGTGCTATAAACTTCCCTCTTAATGTTGCTTTAGCCATGTTCATAAATTCTAACGAGTTGTATTTTCATTTTCCCATTGAAAAGACGATCTAATTCTTCTTGTGATTTCTTCTTTGGCCTGGCCATTATCTAGAAGCATGTTTAGCTTCCAAATATTGGAAATTTTCCATATATTATTATTATTGATTTTTAATTTAATCCCAATGTGGTAGAGAACATTGTTTGTATGACTGAATGCCTTTAAATTTATTGCAGCTTGTGTTAGGGCCCAGAATGATCTGGGGAGAATGCTCTAGAGGAGATCTAGAGCGATCTAGAATGATCTAGAGGCGAATGTTCCATGTGTCCTTGAAAAGAATATGTGCACAGTTCACTGAAATGTTCTGTACATTTCAGTTGGGTCAAGTTGGTTCACAGTATTCAAATTATCTATATCCTTACTGATTTTCTCTCTACTTGTTCTCTCAATTATTGACTGAGGAGTGTTGAAATCTCTGACCATAACTGTAGGTTTCTCTATTTCTCCTTACAGTTCTATCAGGTTTTGCTTCATATATTTTGAAGCTTTGTTAACATGCATAAACATTTAGGACTGTGTCCTCCTGATGAATCACTCTCTTCATTATTATGAAATGATCTTTTTTATCCTTGTTAATATTCTTTGCTCTAAAATCTACTCTGTCCCATATTAATAGAGCCACTTCAGCTTTCGATTTTCTTTGAATATCCTTGAATGCAAAGAACAAATAGCCATGCATATAGAACCACCATCTCTAAAATGTCTGACACAAATCATAACAGTAACACATTAACAAGTTCTGAGTGGTTAAAAAGATTTAAAAAGATGACCCCCAGAGCAAGGCAGTATTATTCCTCAGACTGACAGTGTCAGTATCAGTTGGGAACCTGAAAGAAATCCAAATTCTCAAGCTCCACACCAGCCCCACTGAATCAGACTTTGTGGGATAGAAATCTGTGTTCTAACAACTACACCTGGGGATTTTGAGGCATATCAAAATTTGAGAGTCACTTCTAGCTTCTGATTCTAGGAATAAATATTTGGATCAAAGTAAGCCCCAAAATACTTTTTTTCTTTAAAGATTTTTTTTTTAATTTATTTGAGAGAGAGAGAGAGAGTGAGAAAATACAAGAGGGGAGAGGATCAGAGGGAGAAGCAGACTCCCCTCCAAGCAGGGAGCCTGATGCAGGACTCGATCCTGGGACTCTGGGATCATGACCTGAGCTGAAGTCAGTGGATTAACCAACTGAGCCACCCAAGTGCCCCCAAAAATACTTTTCTGGGGGTGGACCAAATGAAAGCTCTCTCTAGCTAGAAGGATATTTTTGCAACTCTACATTTCTATGAGGTTGCCCCAACCAAAGGCCCATTTTTGTGTAAGTTAGTTATACAATAATACTCCTGATTAAAGTGTAATAACAGATTAAGTAAGCATATAGAAAACTAAATTCATTTTAAATAGAATCATATTTCAGGAAGAGGGAGAAGCATTCACTGCCTTGAGTTTTTAGCTGTGATTTTTTAAAAGTAGGAAATAATGCTTGTGGAAAGATTATAATGAATTTTCATTGCACATGACTACTGAGTCTTAGGGATAAATCAAAGCTGGGTATGGCGAAAAAATTCTCTCCTCTTAAAACAACTTTGTTTTCCTTTAAGTCTAGTACAATACGTGGGTCACTTATCTTCTCAGTGAAGTTTCCCTACTGTGCAGTTAGTCTGTGTACATATAATTTTTTGAGTGCTATCCCACACAGGTGGATTCTTCTTCCTTTTATTTAAATAAACTCTTATTCCTGGAGAGAACTTTTTTTTCCCTTCTTTCCTGTTCCAGCTAGTCTGTACCATTTTAAAAGCTCCTTTCAGGTGTGGGGCTGCACTCAGTTCTTCATACATATTATCTCATCTAATCCCCATTGTAACCCTGCCAGCAGGTATGACATTCTCCATCAGAGATAGGTAGAGCGAGTGGCATGTGGCCCAGCTGCTAGGGTCCATGTATGAGCTGAGCTGGCAGTTTACTCCTAGACTTCATCCTGGAGAATTCCCATTGGGACCACCATGCCTACTAGTTATAACTATGAAACATAAAGAATACAGAAAGGAAAAAGGCTCATGATCTAAAACAAATGAACAACAACAACAATAAACCCTTTCCTTTAAGTTCAAAACTTTTTTAAAAAAATATTTTCATTTTTTTAGAAGATTTTATTTATTTGACAGACATAGATCATAAGTAGGCAGAGAGGCAGACAGAGAGAATGGGGGGGAAGTAGGCTCCCCGCTGAGCAGAGAGCCCAATGCAGGGCTCGATCCCAGGACCCCAAGATCACAACCCGAGCCAAAGGCAGAGGCTTAGCCCACTGAGCCATCCAGGTGCCCCTAGTTCAAAACTTAATAGATATTTGAACAGTAAACAAACTGGTTTATTTCAGCATACATGACATATTTCTTGGTATGAAGGAAAACCTAAGGAAGGAGAAGAAAGTCCTTACCTTGGCACTTTGTAAATTGACTATATACAAACACACACCCTCACACAAGCACCCAAAGCCAAAAAAGTTCTTCCAATAAAGAGCAGCAGGAGTCCTTTCAGTATATTGCTTTTCATTTAATACAGACTGGACTATATACCTGTATTAAATATGGCTAAGTTTTATTTTTAATAGAAGTCTTTTATTTGAGCTACATATACTACTTAAAAAAATTTTTTTTCACAGTCAGAAAGAGCAAGAATCACTAATTATAGTATGGAAATTTTGTCATACATCGATATTGGGTATTTTAATATTTTATGTATAACTTACTGATTTGAACCATTCAGTAAATAAAATTTAAAACTTCATTTTCAGAATCACAGGAAGAAATTAGGTTCAGATTAAAGCTTGGATACTATTTACCCAATTGGGATGGTTTAACTGGTGGTTTTCTCTACAAAGAATGGTAAACAGAGCTCCCATACCTCTTCTAATTTCCTTGTATCAGAACCAAAAAAAATATTTAATATTTGCTTTGTACCTTACACAAGAAATTGAAACAAAACAAAACAACAAAACCATGCACAGAGTAGTCAGTGGTCAACAAAAGAAACTGAAAGCCTAAAACAAGAGACACTTTGGAGGATGAAGTATTGGTCTTTCCTCTTTGTTCTCTATTTCTAACAGCACAAAAATGGAAGTATAGAAAAAGTATTTTCAACATGCCAATAAAAAAGTAAAAAGAATCACTTGGCTTGAAGGTGCTTTAACAATGTAACATTAAGGAGAGCAGAGGCTGTAAAATAAAACCAAAAAAATATGTCCACAAGAACTTAGAAATCAGGAAAAAAAAAATAAAAACAAAACAAAACAGAAAAATGCTCACAAATTGTCTGGACAATTACATGCAACCATTGACTTGGTTTGTTGTGATTTCAAACGAATTCCTCTTAAAATTTGTGATTTATATGTGACCATTTACACAGCTCTTATCTATGATTTCAAAGGTGATCAGTTCAAAGCTTAATGAATTTTCTTGATATTGAATTGTTAAACCTTTGAAATCTTATATTTCAGTAATGTACTATTAACTGAACATTTAAGCAAAGCTGTAAGATCTAGAGAAAATTCAATCTCTTCTGATGATTAAATTTCAGTAATTGAACATAAAAACATTTGGAACAAAAAGGGCTGTATAAATGAACTGTCAGCATATATTACAACATTACAGTGTTGCTTAGGTAAGAAAATGCTCCTGGAAGAAGTTGGCACAATGATCAGCCAATTGGAAAAACAGAGGAAGTAAGCTATCACTGAAATAACGAGGAGGAATTCCATTAAGGCTCCAGGCCAGGTATGTGAAGGAGGTGTGATTGATATGCAGGACTGTGAGATTAACTGTGTGGGACATGTTGAGGCCGTGCCTACATGCATCGCACATAATGCTATATTTGGTATCAGAGTTTGACTGAAGGGGTGTTTACAGAGTCATTGCTCTTACAGGCTCTTTTCTCTTAAACGCCAAGGATTCTGTTTCAGCCATGGCGTCAGCAAGGGAGCATTTTCACGAGGAAAAGAAAAATAGAGTCATGGCCAGGGTTAGTCTCATATTGAGATGTGATTAGTGTTCACTTTTAGTGTCAACAACAATTTAAAATGCTGCATCTCATACAAAGGCAGGGATGACAATGGCCATGAGCTCATCAAGTCCCTATGTTCCTATCAGTAGGTCCTTTTGGGTACTGCTAACAAACGGTAAGATTTTAGAAGCCAGCATAATGACATGATATAAAAACAATTTTAAAAATTTGATATTTATGAGCATGGGAATATGGAAAAAGTCATTGTTTTGAAGCTCCTTCTAGAATTGCTACAGAGCATTGGAATCTAGCTCAAATTAACAGAACATCCTTGAAATATTCAAAGACAAGAGTTAGCTCTGAGTATATATTTCCAGTGCAAGTGACCTCATGATGGAATAGAGGTTAGTTGGATGGATTTGCATATTCTGTCTTTAAAATCTCCTTTCAAATGGAATAGAAGTGAGACTCTGGAAACCTAGCACAGCAGAACCTTGTTAATGGATCATGGCTTTTTATTACATACATTCTGACACAGTGAGGATTAAATGATGTTTTTACTAAACTCACCTAGTGCTTGTGATGAAAGTGTAAAATCTTAGTCTGTAGGGCGAGTGATACTCCTGTTTATCAACATCCCAGTTACAGAACATTAGAAATGACCAACCTGGGATTCCTAGTTCTGCTCCCTGCTCCCTGTGTCACCCTGGTCAATCACTCCATTCTCTGTGGCAATTAAACATATAAAAACTAGGTACACTGAGGTCAGTTTTAATTACCTGCAAAATTTTCTCTAATAAAATAAGGATTGACAACTGGCCTCAACAGAGGTAAAGCAAATAACCTAAAGGTATTTACTTTTTCCATACCTTATTCATTATTTAGTAATGCTACGTCATAACTACACTGCATCATTCTCCAAAGACCAAATTCAGATAGACACATTCTAATCTCATGGGCAAAAGGAAGAAGCAGGGCAGTGGGCCCTGTCAGATGAGTTCCTGTTATCTGAATCCACACCAGCAACTGGGATAACATGTGATTTTTTAAATGTTGCTTTGTTCTGCTTATCTTTTTAGAGAACGACATCCTTACACATTTAAAATAATAGTCTGTTCTAAAGTTATCAATTTAATGTGACTTAGAGGCATTGACTATCTTCTAGGCACAATTCCGTGTACTTAAAAGATGGTGCCTCCCCCTCGAGGAGTTTACAATCCAATAACCATGGGCTCCAGGAGAGAAGTGCAAAGTACAGGGAGGTTCAGTGAAGAGAAAGGTTTGAAAGAGCATTAAAGAGAATTTAAAAACATGTTTCTGGGTAAAGGTGACCTCTGCAACGAGACTCAAGAAGCAATAGAACCATGAAAGTAAAAGATAGGGAGAAGAAAATAGTCAGGAAAGTTCAAAGAAAATCAGGTTGTGGCCAAAACCCAAGTTGTGTGCGGGACAGTAGCAGAAGAGGCTGTCAAGAAGATCGGGGAATAACACTTAGGATCTTGGATTCTTCTTTTTAAGAGTCCAGACAGAGGGGGGATAAATGGAGGCCGCACTCTTTGTACAGACAACGAATCTGAAACTATGTCAATTAAGTACAGGATACATTGTCTTCTTTTATTGGCTGTGGGAGCTCAGTGAGCATAGGAATCCTGTGTTCTAGCTTCTGAATCTCCAGAGTCTTCCATTGACAAATGCCCAAATCCTTTCTGAATATTTATGTAAATGGACAAATAACTAAATTGACTAAGGTAAATGTGAAAAATTTAATGTTACTCTTGGTATATTTTTTCATACTGGTAAGTTCCTATGTGATTTATTTCAAATGAATAATAAGTGCATGAAAAATTCAATGGGATTTTCTTTTCTCCACATGATTTCCTTTCTAAGTTGTTCAGAAGATCATATAAATATTAAAATATTCACAAATACTATACACAATGAGTTAATGCCACAGACTTGTACTAGAGACTGGTTTTGCATATTATCAAGTAGATCTTTGTATGAAAAGCAAAACAGGTATTTTGCCAAAGATGACATCTAATAATAGAAAAATCTTTTTCCTATCAGTTTTTCCTTAAAAATATCTGTTCCTCATATCTGCTTTTAAAAAGGTTGTTTTACATTAAAAATGCAACAAAATCTCTTACAATGTTTGCAGAAACCCTTATCTAATACTCCAGAATTTTCCCTCCTCATTGGCCATTGAACTCTTGGAATTGGTCAGAGTGATAAAGGCAATAAGAGCTTCTCCTCCTACCTCTGGCATTATTCAAGCAAGAAAGGATTTTAATGAAGCTATGGTTTAAGAACTCTATTGTTCATCAGGCTGCCAAGGGTATCCGTAGGTCATTTAGGAAATGATGCAAAGAACTTCCCTCTGAAAGGATTCTCCAGAAATTACTTCTGGGAAGGACTCAGTGCCTATTACTAACTCTGGTGAGCAGTAGGAGCGGAGAGGCTGGTAAATGTGTCTTGACATATGGAAGAGAGGAAATCTGGTGTTTCCTCCCCTCACTAAAAACCTCTGCTCATCACTGGACATTAATAAAGAGGTGAAGAGATGACTTGTGAATTTTCTGTTATAATAGAGGGAGCTCCCAAACACAGCAGTAATTATGGATGAAGAATTTACCTTTCTCCCCTTTCACATAAACACACAGGAGTGCCTTTCTATTTGATAAAGAGGGTGATAGGAGAACTTCTGATTTGTTTGTTTGCTTAGTGTCCAACTCCTGCCTTTTCCTGCTGTACTCTGCAACTCAAAAAAGAATGCTTTCCCCCCCGTAAACCGCCCACATAAGTCACGCGGGCACATCTGGAGAGCTCTAAGTGTATCTGTACAAGGCAACACTGTAGTAGTATTATCAATGTTGAACAGTGGTTTAAGTGGTTTACATAATCCCAGATCAAATTAGCTTGATTCAGATCAACAACTGATACTGCAGAAGAAAATAAAAATTAGGGATCCAAGAGAAGGGAGGTTAAACTTCATTTAAAAAACAGAGTATAAGTTGTCATTAGATACAACCTATACATAACACAAAAATTCATGTTTTATAACAAATCATAACCTACATTAACCAATCCTAATGAAATATTTGGGAGACTCAGTGATTCTGGAATACAAGATTTTCTTACCTAATTTGTTTGGTTAAAAAAGTCAGTTTATCATAAACAAGAACCATTTTGAATGGTTCACATATTTAATCCAGGCAAAACAGCTTTAGTTTTTTGGCACAGTCTGTTCACAGTAAGTGTTCGGAAATATTTGTGTCAATAAATGAAAATTTTAATTACTTTCTGTCCCTTGAAAGCACAACAGGGTAATATAAATGTACTCTTCCATAGAGTATAAACTTTTAAATTATTCTTATTTGTAAATAAAATTTCAAATTCCAAATAAAATGATGGGACTAAAATCAGAAAACTATTGTTTGCTAACTGTCAGAGGACCCACCCACTGAGGCTAAGAGTTTTATAGACTTAGTTTTACAGAAAGTTTCCTTGGGAGCATTAACATGTAGTCCCATTAAGCATATAATATGTATAATATATATATATATGTATATATATGTATATATATATATATCACAGTGCTCTTGATATTATCAGTTTGAATATTCAAAGGTAAAAAGTCTTTACATTTCCTATTCAGAAGACCAAATTTATCAGGAAATAGCTTTTGATTACAAAGAATGCAGCATTTATGTCTCGGCTAACCCAAAGAAATAAAGCTCAGTAAAGGAAATAAAGCTATAGTAAATTGCTCCAAAGCAAAGGTAAAATGATCACCCAATTAAGCTATAACTTTAAAAAATCACCTTGAGGTTAAATTGGAAAGAAATATGAGGAAAAGGGCAATTAAAGATCAGTCTTTTAAATTTGAGGTCTTCTCATTGACAATGAAAGATTCAGTTACTTAAACTGTTTTTTGCTATTTCATTTATGAGTTGCTTTTAACAGTATTTCATCCCTCAACAGAGGAAATAAGGAATGCTTTTTAGAAAAAAATAAAAAAGCTATACCAGGCTATCAAAATCTTTGTTAAGAAAAATAAACTGATCAAGATTGATCTCCAGGGTTTCTCAGAAGTTCACCAATTCCAAAATGTTCACATAAATTTCAAAAGGGAAGAAAACAAAAAACTTCTCTATAATAAAATGCCTAAAAATTTGTTTAGGGGAGCACTGGGATTGATAATAGTCATATTTTGTGAAGTGCTTTTAAGTATAATTAAAATAAGAATGCATCTATTTTCTCTTCTGGAATCGAAGCTTCTGTTCTCCATTACTAAGAAGCACAGATCAATTTTGTCTACCAATTCTTAAGGAGTTTTCTAGAATAGTTTGTTCAAGAAAAGGTTGAATGCGCTTTGCTTTGGCAATACTTTGGCAGACGGGACTGTTTTTTCCATTTTTTTTTTTTTTAAACCTAACAGCAGTGTGACTACTAAATATGTCTACAAAGCAAATGCAAGGGAGATTTCCTCTACATTAAAGCATACTGGAAAGTTATTTCTTTTTCAAGAGGTCTTTACTATTAGTTAATAAGAGAGCAAGTGAAAATGATAAAAAAAATTATCACATGACTGAAAAAAGATTGGTTATTTCCCTTTGTTTTAAAATTCTCTTCCCACTTCTTTTAAAATCCACTAAAAAGACAGAGTTTGCTATAAATGTCGCTGAAATGGGATGGATAAATGGTTAAGTATGACTGAAGGTGGCCTTAATCTAATGTACTATTGTCTGTCAGCTAATCTCTCCTGGTTTAACAATCTGAGTTTAACTACTTCATGATGAATGAAGGGAGCAAATGACCTGAGTGTTTCAGACCATAAAACAGGCTTAGGGAAATAAAAGTTGCAAATTTAATCGCCAGCCTTAGACTGGCCATCAGTGGTGATATAGCTATGGTTTTAACAGAG
This sequence comes from Mustela nigripes, assembly GCF_022355385.1. Taxonomy (NCBI): domain Eukaryota; kingdom Metazoa; phylum Chordata; class Mammalia; order Carnivora; family Mustelidae; genus Mustela; species Mustela nigripes. Next base: position 138,175,281 of record NC_081559.1, read on the forward strand.
ACGAAGAGTTTTAAAGGAATTGTCTAAGTGTACTATTAGGTAATGAAATGCTGATCACTTACATTTAAGTTACCATTTACCCTAAAGCAGCCTACTATATGCAAGATTTGCCGTTACATGAGCTCTGAACAGAAAGGTGGTGCGCTGTCAGAGGACCCACTGAGGCTAAGAGTTTTATAGACTCAGTTTTACAGAAAGTTTCTTGGGAGCATTAATATGTAGTCCCATTAAGCAAAAAAAGACTCCGGTTGTTAACAGCAGGAGGTCTATTGTTCAAGAAGAAGTACATTTCTTGAGATTCATTATGAGGTGGGGGGGATCCTTTTTGCCATTCTGCATATAAAATCTTCTCAAAAAGACATCTGCTGTTTAAAAAAATTCCACCTACTTTTACTACTACAACCTTTGTTAATTTTCTCCAGTTCTCTGCTCTGACTTAAAAGTCATTTCCTTAAGAAAACAGATGACAGACAGGTTGAGTGACTGATTACATTGTGCCATCACTTTGTTTTTCTCAGAGGCCTCGGTTTAAGAGGATGGATGTTGGTGTAAATGACAGAAAGGGGAGCTTCGCATACGATTTCACTTCTGTTCAAAGACAAGCTAATGTAACCTCACTATGGTGCAATCAACTTGACAAATGGACACCGTGCAAACCTCTGCCTCCCACTGAAACCCGAGAGGCTGGTTTACCCAATATTCTCCCTGTGGACGGAGAAAGACTTCATGCTGCTAGGCTGTATAATGGGTTCATCTGATAATTCTTTGCACGTAATGAAATTTGATAATATGGAGGTGAAATGCATCTCAAAGAATGAAGCAAGTTAATGAACTTATAAAACTACACTAAAGTCTTTTAAGACCTGAAAAAATAGAAAGAGGGACCCAGCTCAAACGATGTTGGGAAAATGTAGCAGTTCTCATGCTTAACTCTGCAATCGATTAAAGATATATAGCTTTTACTTACAATGAATAAAAGATCCTAACTCTAAGGAGTACAGCTCTAGTTAAACAATTCAATATAATCTGTAGGCTTTGGCGTGCCTTATCTTTACCATCAGATTTTGCCAGACTCAGGTCTTTACCTCAAGAATTTTATGTTATTTTATTCTGTTGAATTATTTCCCTGGAAGCTTAATATTTTTCCTTTTAAAGTGGCAAATATCTTAAAGAATTTATAAATACTGTCATACGAAATTGATAAAGAGTTCATCTGGAGATTTAAACATATCTTAAACAGGCTATGGATACAAAAATCACAAAAATCAGGGCTTCATAAGGAATACAAACTTCAGCTTTAAAGTCATAGTGTGAATCTTTGCTTTTTCCAAGTACAAATGTTTAGATAAATTATTTAAGAAATACACGGTATCGTATATGTTGCAGGCAAGGCTGATTTCAAATCCTCTGTAGTAAAACTGTCTATTGGTATTAATGCTTGCAAATAAATAACCATGAATGTAAACTGCAATCAGAAGCAGTTTTAACACATGTAAATGTTGAATGAGGTAGAATTTTAGTCTTATGTTTACTTTGCTGTTGTCACAAATAAAAAAAGCACTTATGAAAACATTTCATGCTGAAGTGAATGGATTTCAACAGCTGCTGATTTGGTGACATGGAGAACCCCAGTGGAGACATCCTGCTGAATTAACGTTTTGGAAATGTTAAAAAGAAACTTCAAACAGACCTCGTTTAGCAGGCGGTCAAAGATTTTGCTCGGTGGGGATCATGTGAAGGCTAGCAGAGCAGTCACTCAGCCATGAATCAGACTTGTCAATAGTTGCCTATTTTCTCAACAGGTGACTCAAAAAGGCACACTGTCTATTTCCCCTAACATTTCTATGTTTACTCTACAGAACAAAATTATCCTAGACTTTGGCCTTATTTAGGAAGGCACAGCACACATGGGTGCGGAAATTGTGATTGAAGGGGTTTGAATATATTTTTTAAAAGTTACTCTTTCCTTCTTTTCTAACCAATAAAAAATTAGCTAAGCTGTATTTAACATCTAATGATTTTCAAGTAAACTTTCATCCTAAATTAGAAATCTGGAACAGATTCAATCAGAATTATGAAACAGGAAGAAATCCTCGTGATAACCCCAAATCAAACTCCCATTTTACAGCTGAGGAAACTGAGGCCCACAAAGACCTAGTAGAGATTTAAGTAATTTGCCAAAGATCACATATTTATTGATTAATGTCTTAGAAAAGAAAGTCTATCTTCTGACTCCGGGGTTCAATATGATTATACTTGTCCTTAAGAAATAAATCAGAACTAGGCTTCATTTAGCAATGAAAAAATACCAAAGGAAAGACACCATTAAACTGGGCAAGTTCTCATGGTTCAGTGTTTTTCTGATTTGGCATGTTTAAGAATTTTTTTTTCCTTTAAACTTGCCACAGAGATATAGAGTTAACGGAAAATTCCTTCCCCACATTACCAAGAAGTGGGGGTGGAAGAGGGTGGGTCGGGGGGAGGGTGAAAAGAGGTCCAGTACTAAGCTTTGTTTTCAACTCTCAACATTTAAGAGTTTAGTACAAGTACAGAGTACAAAAATAATACAGCATCTCACTGTTACTGATTCAGATTGGCATTGTAAAGTGTGTGATACAAGCTACTATTATGTCAGAAAATTACCAGGTATCCATTAAATGAGCCCAGACTACTTTCTATTGTTCCTTTTTTTTTAGTTGTTTTTGAAAGCCGAAGTACAGAGTTCAGTGAGAGTTCTCAGAGGTGACTCCACAATCATAGCCGTGCTCGTTAGCTTAGTCAACTTCACCTCCTGCTCCCTTCAACACAGTCATTACCAATCCATGCTAAAATGGAATCTGAATGCTTAGTAAGACACCTCATGCTGGCAAGACATTTCCCAGAAAAGTACCCTGTTGAAAACACTTTCTACACAATTCAGAGATAAAAATTAGTAAGAAACTTGAGTAAACGCCAGTCCCATAAACACATACACACAACCAAATACACAAACCTCCCAGGGCCTGAGCTCACTAATTCCTGTTATTGAAATTTACCTTTTAGAAGTTTAACTCTTCATGTCGCAAAGAAATGCAAAGGAAATCTAATGCAAAGGCTGATGGGAGTGTAAAAGACAGACTGGGTTTTTACATCAAAATGGAAAATGCCCTCATTCTGTGACTCAGAATGCCCACACACAGAAATTAAGGCCAAGAAGATAATTCAATAAGTTGAGAAAGATATACGTGCAAAGATCTTCATGGCAGTATTTCTTTATGGTAGTACAAAGTTGGAAATTAAATTGAACTAAAATGGAATGAAGTTGGCAAGAAAATAAAGATATATATATATATATCTTTATGTATGTATATATACATATATATACACTGGCATATATGCAGCTGTTAAAAATGGTCACTTACTTAATATAAAGCTACAGTTATATCAGCATAAGGACTAACACATAGATTAATAGAACAAAATAGAGAGCCGAGAAGTAGACCCACACTTACTTGGTCATTTGATTTTCAACAAAACACCCAAATTATCCAACTGTGCTGGGATTCCTAACTGAACTCTATGTGTGAAAATAAACAACTAAACACCGCAACTCCTTGTACATACTCCACACAAAAATTAACTTTAGGTCTATTGTAGACCTAAATATAAAAGCTAAGACTATAAAACCTTTTGATGAAGGCAAAGAAGAATATCTTTGCGCATTGGGAATACGCAAAAGTTTCTTGAAAGACAGATAAGTTATCATAAAATAAAAAAACATTAACTTGACTTTCTCAAAATTTAAAATTTCTCATAAAAATACATTGAGGAGATGAAAAAGATAGCCGCCGACTAAGAAAAACTATTTTCAAAGTATGTATAAAAAAAAGATTGGTATCTACGATATATAAAGAACTCCTATAACTTGATAATGAAAAAACCAACCTACTTAAAAATGGGCAAAAATCTGAATTGACTCTTCACTAAGAAAGATATATGAATGACCAATAAACACATAAGAAAAAAAGCACTCAACATCATTTGTCATCAAGGAACAACAATTTGAAGCCATAATGAGATACCACTACACACCCATCAGAATGGCTAAAATTAAAAGGACAGCACCAAATGTTGCCAAGGATGTGCAGGAACTGGAGCTCTCCTACATCATCGGTAGGACTGTTGAATGGTGTCTTAACAAAAAAAATACACCTACTCTATGACCCAGCAATTCCACTTTTAGGGATCAATCCCAGAGAAATGAAAACATGCCCACAAAAGACTGTACAGGAATGTTCACAGCAGCTGTATTCATTGTAGACAAAAACTGAAAACAATTCAGGTGTTTATCAAAAGGAGAATGAATAAACGAACTGTGGCATATTCATATAACAAAATACAAAACTTAGCAATAAAAAGAAACAGACTACAGATAAACACAACAACTCTGAGTAAAAGAAGCATTACACAATGGTGTATACTATGAGAGTTCATTTATATAAAGTTCTGGGACAGGCAAAAATAATATACCAGGGAAAAATATCAGAACAATGGTTGCCTTTGAGGGTGGTGAGTACTGGGATTTTCTGAAAAAGGACATCAGGGAAATTTCTGTGGTGATGGGAATGTTTTCTATCTTGATGGGGGTTTGAGTCATACAGACATATGGTCAGAACTTGTCAACTGATACACTTACGATTTGTGCATTTTATTGTATAATTTTACCTCAAAAGGGAAAAGAGGAACCATAAACAAAAATTAAGTTAATGACATGAATGTTAAATTACTGGGGTCACGGCGGGGGGGGGGGTGCACCTGGGTGGCTCAGTTGGTTTAGTGACCAACTCTTGGTTCCCACACAGGTCATAATCCTGCGGTCCTGGGATCGAGGCCCAGGTTGGGCTCCATGTGCTCAGCACAGTCTGCTTGAGATTCTCTCCTTGTCCTTCTGCCCCTGACCTCCCACCCACTCTCTAAATAAATAAATAAACAAATAAAATATCTTCAAAAATTACTGGAATAGGGATGGATGTTTGCTTCCTTCTTTGAAATGCATCCACCCCAAAAAGACAGATGAATGGAGATGCTGAAATATAGAGATATGTGATGAAGCAAGTATAGTAGTCAGAATGCAGGTGATTTGCAAGGAGCATGTTTAATTTTTCAATGTAACACTTTCCTGAACTGACATGTTACTTCTATTAACAGATACTCCTTTTATCTTTGTATACAATGAAGTTTAACTTTTCCTAAGAGAAAAAAGAGGATTGAACAATTTTCACATCCATCTATGGCAAATGTCAAAAGAATGTAGAAAATACAACTAGTATGGTTTGGTCAGTCATTTGAATATCAAAGTCTGTTACCATTTGGAACAATATGAAAATGCAGTGACAATTCTGCCACCCTTTATTAAAAAGTCTCTGACATGGCTCAGAGCAAAGAATCTTTTAAAAATGATCTAGAATAACAATAAACTGTACGCCACTTATACTTTAATTAGAAATATAAAGATTACTGAGAAATAATATTATCTTAAATTTGAATGGAAAGCTTTGTCAACAAAAAACATTTTGAATTTTGTAGATGGCTGATTTATATGCATGCAGAAGGCAAAGCAACATTTTTCCAATTATGTTGCACCAAAAAAAAAAAAAATTGGAGATAAACCACAAGATACTGTAGGACCCTCCAGAATCATGTATAATAAGAACACTTTATTATAATCTGAGTACCTTTACCATATAATCAGATTAAAAACCTAAGCTGTGCTCATATTCCTAAACCAATGTACTTTATTGATGAAAAGAAGAGATTGCACTCTTATTTTCTGGTTATGATTTTTTATTGGCAATTGAAACAATAAATCTACGTTGTATGACATTCTGGGATGATTTGGTATGACGCAAAATACCAGGCAAGGAAGCTAATCTGATAGAAGTGTTTTGGTCTCTTTAGATCATTTAAGTGCCAAATATATTACTATATATAAAATTCGATGATATACAGGGGAGTGTGCTTATGGTATTCAGTAATTTACAGATACTAAATTAACTATGCTACTTAATATAAAAACACATAATAGACCCCAGAAGGATTTCTTCATTTGGCTGCATGGAACAATGTGCTTTTTCCTCTCGGTTAGATAAATACTTAGCATCACAGGTCAATAAAGCAAAAGTCTGTCATTTAACTGGAATTGAGAATTTTTTAATGGTTATTGGATATAAGAGATGGTCAAAGTGTGAAGTTTAAGTCTTATTTACATTTTTCTTCTGATGAGTTATTTTAAAAAACACATTTTCAGTTACTTTACCAACTGATTTCTTTCCTTATCTAATACTTCTTTATTTTCTTATTTAGTGTCATATTATAGTTTCTCAGCTGTCAAATAAAATGTCAATAAAAATTCATACTTTTTTCATTACTTAATTTAGCCACATTTAAAGACTGGGTCTTTTAAATAAATCATAAACTATCAGGGGGATTAATTCCCGAAACTCAACATATATGTGTATAGTTAACAAATTCCTTGGTTTATCTAATGAAAAATGTGACTGTAAAATAATGATGGTTAAAATATCTCAGAAATTATTTATATAAGTGAGTACTGTCTTATTAATATTCATCTGGGAAAGCAACAATTAATATAGTTGTGGAATTCCATGTTGGAACTGTCTTTCACAAGCCTGTGTGAATGTGTCTTCTCTCTCTCTCTCTCTCTCTCACACACACTCACACACACGAAGTTGCCTTCTTTTATGACCACAATTTCAGACACAATATTCCTTAGCTGACATCTCCGAATGACCTGTAGTTACTCCTAAGAATCAAAGCCACCACAAAAAGTGATAAAGTTGCTACCGAAAGAATGTTTGGAAAATTCTGAAGACATTTCTGAAAGTGGAAACTCAAACATATCACTAAAATAAACATACATTGCCTCCCAAGATGCTAACATGGCCACTTTGGAGGAACCAATACTTAGATGTATACACTCTGGAATGTGTGTGTGTCTGTGATTAACTGCCACATTTGAAGGAAGTATGCCAGAATGGAAAGAACTTTGTTGGCATCAAAAATCCTGGGTTTGAGTTTCAGCTCTGCCATTTGTAAGCTGTGCAAGTCTGGTAAGTCCTTTCACTTTTTTGGGTTTCAATTTCTTCATCTTTAAAAGAAGAGTTGATCTATTTCCAATAGAAATATAATGGGGGCCACATATATAACTTTTATAGCCCATTTAAAAGTAAAGAGAAACAGATGGAATTAATTTTAATAATGTGTTTTTATTTAACCCAATATATGCCAGTTATTATCATTTCAATCTTTAATCATAAAAATCATTAATGAGATCTTACACTTTGGCAGCAGTAATTGAAATCCATGTGTGTTTTGTACCTACAGCATATATCCAGTTTGGCCCAGCCACCTTTCAAATGCTCAAGAGCTTCGTGTGGCTAATGGTTAACATACTGGACAGCACAGATCCAGACAGCAGTTCTTTCAGTTTTAAAAACCCTATTATTACTCTGTTGTCAAAATTAATATATTAATAGAATCCATACGAAATTCAGCCAAGGATATGAAAATTATAGGTTAAATACTTCCATAGGAGCTTCACTTTTATCAGCAAAGATTCATTAATTTCCTATCTTATCTAGCATTTATAAGCTGTGGATGATTTTTCCTAACATTGAATAATCATTAAGAAGTAAAGAACTGGCAACTATCTTCTGAATTCAACCCCAGAGAGTAGATTAACTAATCTATTAAAGTGGTTTATGTCTGTTAAATAATTGCCAAGTACCCATTTCATATTATATGATGCAGATTTGGCCTACATCTAAAGCTTAGGTCTTTAATCCTAAGAAACCTAAGACTATTTTCAAATGAATAAACATTCAAAGTTAATCCTGCAGTGACAAAGCCTATTTAATTTCTGCTTTGTTTGCTTTAGCCTAAATGAAATGAAAGGTCTAAATGCTATGCAATAGTTTTTATATTAGTGTACCATACCGCAAGCACATCAGTGTTCAATAATAGATATCATTATCAATTCTTGGCAGCTTATTATTGGGAACGACCATGCTCATTAAAATAGGTGATGATAGATTCTAACGGAGAAAAATGGACAAACTGTTAGCTGTGTTGTATACCTTAAACTTTAAAGACTGGAGTAGAACCTATTTGCATCACAGGACAACACCTCAATTATCAATTAAACTTGCAACAGACCCTTACAAGTTACTTATCTCCAGGTACAATTGTACATCATCTCAAATAGCTTTTGAGTTTGTTATACTAGACTTTACAAAAATTATATGCAGGTAGAGCTACCCTATGACCTGGCAATTGCATTACTGGGTATTTACCCCAAAGATATAGATGTAGTGAAAAAAAGGGTCACATGCACCCCCATGTTGATAGCAGCAATGTCCACAATAGCCAAAATGTGGAAAGAGCTGAGATGCTCTTCAACAGACGAATGGATAAAGAAGATACGGTCCATGTATACAACGGAGTATCATGTTTCCATTAGAAAGGATGAATACCCAACATTTGCATTAACATGGATGCAAATGGAGGAGACTATGCTAAGTGAACTAAGTCAAACAGAAAAAGTCAATTATCACATGGTTTCACTTATTTGTGGAACGTAAGGAATAGCATTATTCTTCTAATGTTTAGGAAAAGGGAAAAATGAAGGGAGAGAAATCAGAGGGGGAGACAAACCATGAGAGACTGTGGACTCTGAGAAACAAACTGAGGGTTTCTCTGGCCTGGTGATGAGTATTGAGGAGGGCATGTGTTGCATGGAGCACTGGGTGTTATACGCAAACAATGAATCATGGAACACTACATCAAAAACTAGTGATGTACGGTATGGTGACTAAAATAATAAAAATAGTAATAATAAAAAATTATATGAAGGTACTCTGACATTACTATAATCTTTAGAACCTTCCTTTTCCTCTTAAATTTATAAGAGTAACAGCACACCCAAGTGTTTTTGTATCATTGTAAGTCACTGTATAATAGAAAACTTATTTTAAAAAGGACTTAATAAAACACCTCGAATGCTTTGTCAAAATGCAAGAGGTGTTTCTGAAAACCTCTGAAATGTATTTCAACATGATATATAGTGAAAGCTGATATTAATTCATACGTATAGAGGGCAACAGAACAACATATTTGATCCCTTAATAACTAGCATAAAATATGTTGTGTTTGTAAATTTGTCTATAAGATAAAATCATGTTATTTGAGGTCAACTTTCTACATGATTTGTATTATTTAAGGAGCATTCAGCAGAGCCAGCACAGTACACAATACTGTCTCGTTTCTGAAGAAAAAGGTAAATATTTATCACAGAAACCAGTGAAAAGAGTATTAAAGGTAAATTCAGGGAAACTCTTAATGTTATGTGGCCCATTCCTACTGTACCGCCTGGCACTGTGGAGTTGTTCAATATTTGTTGCATGAATGGCCATAGAAGATATACACTGTACAATATATATGTGTGTAAACACTATGGTCTGCATTCATTCTATAAATAAATAAACAAATACACACACACAACACATATACTACATAGGTACATGTTTTCTTTTCTTTTATGAAGATTTTATTTATTTATTTGTCAGAGAGAGAGAGAGAAGGCACACTCAGGTGAAGCTGCAGGCAGAGGGAGAAGCAGACTCCCTGCTCAACAAGGAGCCCGATGCAGGACTCGATCCCAGGACTCCAGGATCATGACTCTGGGCGGAAAGCAGACGTTCAACCGATTGAGCCACCCAGGCGTACACGATTTTTGTTTGTTTGTTTTTTTGTTTGTTTAACTAGAGGAATCTGTTAGTAAGAAATTTAAATTTGATTTTGAAGTCTGAATCTTAGTTCTCCATTTGGGTGACACTGAGACTCAAATCTTGGGATCCCTGGTTGGCTCTGTCAGTGGAGTGTGTGGCTCTTAATCTTGGGGTTATGGCTTCAAGCCCTACATTGGGTATAGAGATTAGTTAAAAATAAAATCTTAAAAGGAAAATAAATAAATAAAATAAAATCTTTAAAAAAAATTCAAATCTTTTTTCTGCTTTCATTCATTATGCACTGCATTCATTCACCGAGTTATTTATGTAACCAGCAATATGAAAGGTATGGGACTGATATAAAAAGAATAAATGTTTCATGAAAACAAACAGACCAATAATTATGAAAACAAAGGAATTGCTATTTGGGGAGGTTAAGAAATTTGCCCAAGGTAACCCAGGCTGTTGAGTACAAAAACCAGGTGTCAAATCTCAACCTATATGTCTTCCAACTATCCCAGGAAACATAAGCCTAGAGCTGGTTAGGGTGTGTGATGGTTAATTTTATGTGTCAGCTTGGTTAGACTGTGGTGCCAAGCTTCTTGGTCAAATACCAGCTCAGATGTTGTTATAAAGGTATTCTGTAAATTTAATTAATATTTATACATCAACTGACTTTAAGTTAAGGAAAATATCCTTGATAATATTGGTGGATCTTACCCAATCAGCTGAAGACCTCAGGAACAAAATTGTGTTTTCCAGAGAAGGAATTCTGCCTCAAGACCATAACATAGAAATCCTGCTTGAATTTCCATACTACCAGTTGCCCTATGGATTTCAGACTAAAGATTACCAAAACTCTGATTATGTTTCCAGCTTGCTGACTAGCACTACAGATTTTGGACATCTCAGCCCTCACAACTGTGAGCCAATTATTTAAAATTATTTAAAAATTCTCTCTCTATACAAATATATCCTATTGTTTATTCTATTGGTTTTGTTTCTCTAGAGAAACTTCACTGACACAGGGAGTCATAGGAAATGGAAATTGGGAAGGCATCAAATGTGAACAATAATGCAATTCATGGATGTGGATAGGACACAAAAGAAAGCAAGGTAGCAAGGATAAAACTTAGGTACAAGAGTATGTAAGGGCCCTGCAGAAGACAAGAAGTCAAAAGGAAAAGATCAAATCAAGCCAAAAGAGGGTTTCACAAAGGAGGGAAGCAATATTGCAGAAAGGCCAACTAGGATGAAGGATGAGTTTAGGTCCTGGTATTTGACAATTAGTAGGACACTGGTGACCATGGCCAGTGCAACTATAGTGGTGACTGGGATAAAATTCATACTAAATTCCTTTGCACTATCTACCAATAAATAAGAAGTAACTGGAAAAAGCTTGGCAATTGAGAAAAGGAAGAAAATAATAGCTCAAAAAAGAAGATATAATAGAGGGGAAAGACTTTAGAATGAGAGGGATATTTCTAAGTTGGGGGAGAGAAGACACTGGAGAAGAAGATAAAGGAAGATGGCAACTGTTGGGAAACCAAGTCCCAGAAGAAGTAGAATATCCCAGAAGATGGACTCTAGACCACAGAGGTAGGGGTAACTCTAATCAGAAGTGTAAGACTTCTCAGTGAAAGGCAAGCAGTGTTTAGGTAAGGGACAAGTGGTTTTATGGATTGCCCTGAAGCTGGGGCTCCATGTCTTATTTCATTTATCCTTTATTTTCTCAGGGAATTTAGAGGTGACGTTATGGCTAAGAGTCATTACTAAATAATATATATGTGTCTGGTTCTATAAGGGATTAAAAAAAGCATGAGACCCATTCTCTGCCAGTCTACCTGTCCAGCTAATATGGATTACTATATTTTTAGTCACTAAACAAACAAAAAGTTTTAACCATTGCTATTACTGGGTTATGGAGTATATTGTGGGAAACTTTTAGCCAAAGATTCTAATCTCTGCCAGTTATCAGTAAAAAATATTATTGGTCCTCTGCCTTTTATCATTTGTGTAACTTTTTTTAATAGAGCTTGAAAACAAGATTTCTAATACATACTTTAGTTATAATTCCAATTATAAAAATAACTACACAATCTTAGCGGTCACAAGAAGAGACCACTATTATAAGAACATGATAAAATAGCACAGTATATTTTAATCTTACTATGTTCAAATGTTTAGAAGACTTTAGCTTGAGACTAGTGATGTGATCAACACTTCTTTTATTATTTTCTTAGCTGCGAATATAAAGTGATTACACAAGTAGTCTGTAACATTTTTTTCCTTAAAATATAAAGAAATCTTCATAATTTCCTCACTTTTTACTAAACTAGGAGATGGGTAGTTGGAAGCTAAAATCTTTAGGGTCTCCAGTGATGCATTAACTAAACCAAAAGGACAACTTTACTCATTTCAAAATATTTTATTATAACAGCAATCTTCGAAGGCAAACACAAAAGATTCTACTATGCTTAGATTTTAAAACATAAATAACCAATTTAATGCATCACTAATGATGCACAATAGATGTCTTCTTGTAGTACCAATTCAAATAAGAGACTGATGTAATCTGCCAGATACTTCAAAGTAACTAATTTGGTAATAAGAAAACACTCCTTTTGTGCAAACTTTCCTACTAAAAAAAACTGCGGAAACCTTCCCAGTTGGATATTTACTAAATAAAACTGTTGAACTCTCATTAAAATGTTATTTAATAAAAACAGAACTAAGTACTTTAGGTCTTAGAAATTTATCTTGAATAACATTATGCTTTTAAATGGAAATACAGCCTACACACAGAAAATAGATATTAATGGCAAAGTATGACCTATTTTTAGTATTGTGTATTTATATTCAATGTATTTATATTCAATGTCTTAAAACTTTTAAATATCGATTGCATATGTTGCTATTATGTTGTACACTCCATATACACACACTCCAGATGCCTTATCTATGAAAGAAGTAAACTAGTACATTTTACTTCTCTATAAATCTTCCCCAGCAAGTATAAGTAAAACATTTCCCTGAGTCTAAACGTCTAAAGGTAAAGGCTTAGGTCAGTTTCCTGAACAAATTCTATTATAATGTCTAACATATTTTTCCAGAGGGAGAACCTTAGACTCCTTTCTGTCTTTGTTTTCCTTGACCTATCATGGAATCCACAATTCCAGCCTAAATGGGAAAAAATACATATATCTATATCCCAACAAGTATTTCCAAAAGCATGTTAAAGAAGATTATTGTTCTCTGACCAAGGCCATTTGCAATTTGTCTTTTGGCTCACAAATGTTAAGCAAAATATCAATGTAAATAAGACGTTCTCAGTTATCTGTTTTTCCTTCTCCTGGAGCCGCTAATCCTGGGACAGTACCAATTATTCCACAAAGGAACAAGAAAGAAGGGGTTTCCATTCCCATAGCCACTGTGAGGTGGGATGGGGGCAGCGTCCAGAAGTGGCACACGAGAGAGGATTCTTAGGGGATTCAAAGGTATTCAAAAGACCTGATTACCTAATTTGTGAAAAACATTTTGTCAAAGTTGGAAATTTTTTTACGGCTAATCATTCAATGGCAGAATACCCTCACTGCCTGATATTTTTAGGATATAAAAATTAAAAGAAATAAACAAACTGATCTGAGCCCTGTGATAATGAGTTCTACTATCAGTAGAGCAGTATTAAATCGTTAATGCCACAGAATTTTAGAACTAAAAAAAAAGATACTTCTCAAATTAACTTGCTGAATTATTTCTTGCTGAATGTAATTGCTGTATATACCTTATACTGGTACATTAGTCATAGCTATTTTGTGTACGTACAAATTTTCATGGCTTCTCACGATTGGATGGAATCCAGATTCTTTGTCTTGCCTTCCAAGACACCTCACAGCCTGATCTCTCTCTCTCCTTCTAGTCCTCATTCCCACTGCTATCTAAGGACCAGTGCTGGACTTCAGCAGAGAGTTCTGTCCACTGAATAAGGCTCTCCCCCCCGCTCTTCGGTGCCTGAGCTCTTGCTGGCCTGCGTGTCAGACCAAATGCCTTTTACTAAATGCTTTTTTCTCTATTGCCCAGAGGGAAATCTGGCTCACCCTTTACCTTGTACAGAGAAGGCCACCTCCTGCATAAAATTTTCTTAACCAAAAACCTCCCTGCCTTGCCCTCAAAAGTCCTTAAACATTTCGCTTCTGCTTCTCATAGGCCAGTGATCTTTCATTTGCATTATAGATTTTCTTATAAGCACGAGATCACTTTCTAAGGGGAGCATTCATTTTCTACACACATCTTCACATCCATTTGCTCATATATTGTCACACTGCCTTGTATGCAGCAGGCGTTCAATAAAGGTTTATTGGATGAATTAAGTTTTATGGAATCATAATCTTTTATTCTGGATTTATTCTTATTCGAGCAGTCACCGTGGAAACCAGTGGCAAAAACTGTTACTGCCTGGAATTTTCATCTCAAAAGCAAACAATAGAAAAGATTAATCTCTCAATTATAAATTCAATTGGAGGTGAGACTAGAGATCAGCGTCGTTCATAAGATGAGACTGTAGAAGCCAGGGACTGCGCAATAGGCCCTGAATGATTGGTTTCCTTATAACTGTGAAAAAGATACACTGCATAGGAAAAAGTGTCCATGGGAGACATCATTTGGCATAAAACAAAAATGAATGTCTGGTACGCTGAAGTGCTTTATAATGAAGTTGTGCTTAATATATTCTTTACTACCCTATTTAAGTGGTCAAATTTTAAAACCTCCAAATCAATGAGGCTTAAAGTCATAGCGAGGCTCATTTCCTGAGATGATACATGATTCTCTGCTCAAGAGTTCTATCATCGACATAAATTGAGAAGACTGTAATGGAAGAATTAATAAAATAGGGTTTCCTTTCAGGGAACTGACCTAAAGGGTGAATCACAATTTGAAAGTTACTCATCTAGAACAACAACAAAACACCCAAGCATCTTGCTTCTGGTTTCAAAAGCAACAGTACTTCTTTTCTTCCTTTCTTTTCTTTCTTTCTTTCTTTCTTTTTTTGGCACATGGAAATACTGAATAAATATTGGTTGAACAGATGAATAAATGACTGGCCGCTCTTCCAGTAGACTATTAAAAAAGAACACTTGGACAAGGGATGCACTGTGACTATCTGAGTGTGTACTTGAGGGGAAGAAACTAAAAGTGTGCCCCTTGGCAGGGATTTTGAGCACTGTCCCCCCCTAACTTTATACTGTTTCTGCTCCTAAAGGACAAGAGCTGCAGGGAAACTCCATGACTATCTGAGGGCTCTGGCCTGGGCTTACAGACCTTAGGGAGGAAGTCTGTTTCTTTTAGAATTAAAGCAGTAGTCTGCTACTTCTCCAAAGATATCTGGAGGCTAAAGGACAAAATAAAACCCATACAAAAAGAAGGAAAAAATACTCCTAAGAGAAGGAAAAACAGTACTAATGTTAATACTAAAAAATAAAAGTGAATTAATATTTAGTGACCTGAATAAAGAAAATCTTTAAATAGCATACTTTGAACAGGCTATTTTGTCTCAGGCTATTTTGAAGTGTATTCCAATGCGCAAGAAATTAATGAGACCTCCAGAAGCCTTTTATATTCATGCTAGCCCAGAGGGGAAAGCATGGGCAGTGATTGGTATGAGTTTAAAGAGGACTTCTGATAACTTTCTATCAGCTCCTACCAGATACAGCAGCTTACTTAAAACAGAGTTGATAAAATTTAGTTCACGGTTCCTCAACAGTATTTCCCAAGAAATTCTGAGACAAAATTGTGAGTGACCACAGTAATCTTCTCTTTAGAAGAGAAGAAATATTGTATACAAATATTTTCGTATTTTATATTGTGCCCCCGAACATGAGTGTTTGCTACCAAAAATCAACACAAGGTCTATCTTCACCTCTATCTTCCTCTATTTCATGGGAAAGTTTAGGTATTACACAAACTATACATTTCAAATTACAGAGTGTTGGAGTTTTTCAAAATGACAATCTTAAGGTCACTTAGGAAGAAGTGACAAAGGACGGTGGAAAGTCCTGCTGTTTCCTCTCTCTCCAGCAGCTTACTTTTGCCACCTAGTGGGGGAGGCAGTTTCATAGTGAGGTTGGTGTTTTGTCTAAGACCTAAGAGCAGAGGTCAGCCTATTAAAAAATAATTAAACATTTCTTTCATAGCAGGAGAATCAGATTTTTTTTTTAATAACCTCAAGTAATTTTTCCAAACTGGCCTGTTCCATATCTATGGGTTTTCTTTTTAAGCAGTTAGTTTTCACTACAATGACTAACCTAGATAACTGAAGGGAAGATAAATCCTTTTTTTATCTATTTATAATTTATAACACCAGGAAAAAAAAAAAAAAAAACTTTTCTTGGTTTCCAGTGGTTCTGCATCCCCTTACCTTGTAGTATTTCCTAAGGTGTATGTTTTGGTTCATTCCTGTATTTTATGCTTATATGGGGTCCAAATCTATACTTTCATCCCTCATTTCTCATTGTGACTCTGACCTCAAATCTTTAGTGATCTACAAGTATCATCACCTCTGGAACTGACATTTAATATGTCAAAAGCCTAAGTCATGATCCTCGAAAAGAAGTAAAGAATGGGTTTCCTTTTGAGCCACTGTGGCTGGGCTAATCAGAGCTGGAGTGCACGCTAGGGTTAAAAACAGCAGAGATTTTTTTTAAGTATGTAAAAATTAATGAAACAAGTTAAGCAAAGGAAACAATCAGAAGTCAGGATCAGTTTACTGGGCTGGGCAGGAGAAAGCATGACGTCCAAGAGTTAGGGCAGGGCAATAATAATGAACAGGAATTGAGGTCAGGAACATAGGAAATTTGAGGCAGGTCACAAAGCTGAAGCTAAAAAAATTGGAAATAAGAGGCAACCGAGGTTGGAGAAAGTATCATAGCTCAAGTCCTCAGGCTTGAGGTCCATGCAGGGATGAAGAGGGCTGAGGACCAGCAGAGAAGTGCAATTCTTGGGCCTGGAAATGCATGGTGATGCCTGGTTTTCCACTCTAGCTCTGTCAAAATAGGAGAAAACAAAACACGACAAAACCTGGTCCTCACAGAGTCTGCTGGAAAGTTTCTTGAGATGCTGGATGCACATGAAAGACTCCTTACCAAAACTGCCATGATCACAAATGGCCTTATAATCCTCTTGGTCTCTGAGGCGTTGAAGCTTTCAAGTGTGTCTTTTTTTAAACACCTTTACTGAGGTATAATTTATATACCATACAGTAAGCCTACTGTGAGTGATTTTAGCAAATTTAGAAAGTTGTACAAACATCATCACAATCTAGTCAGAACATTTCTGTCACTGCAAAAATTTCCCTGTGCTCATCTGCAGTCATCCCTCACTCCCATCCCCAGACCAAGGTAACCACTGATCTGTTTTCTGTGATAGTCTATAGATTATTTGCCTTTTCTGAAAATTTCATATAAATGGGGTAGTACAATATGTGGCCTCTTGTGACTGGTGTCTTTCATATAGCATGTTTTTGAGGTTCTTGGTTGTACAGTATATCAGTTCATTCCTTTTTACTGCTAAATAGTATTCCATTGTGAATCTATCACACTGTTTTTATCCGTTCACCAATTAGGGGGCATTCAGATTGTTTCCAGTTTTTGGCTCTTAAGAATAATGCTGTTATGAATATTCACATACAAGTTTTTGTGTAAACATGTTAATTTTTCTTGGTAGATCTAAAAGTAGAATTGCTGCATTATGTGGTAAATTTATTTAACTTAAGAAATTGCCAGATTATTTCCCGAAGTGGCCGTACAGTTTTACATCCGCACCAGCATACCATGAAGGTTTCAGTTTCGCCACATATCCTTGTCAACATTTGTTACTGTCTGCCTGTTTTAGTATAACCATCGTGGTGGGTGTGAAGTTGTATCTCATTGTGGTTTTACTTTGCATTTCCTTAAGGCTAATGATGTTGAGCATCTTCTCGGGTGTTTATTAGCCAATCACACATTTTCTTTGATGAACTGTCTATTCATACCATTTATCCATTTTAATTGAGTGCCTTCTTTTTATTGTGTTCATAAGAACTCTTCATATATTTGTAGGCATAAGTAATTTAACAGATACATGATTCGTAAATAGTTTCCTTTAGCTGGTGGCTTCTCTGATTTGAGATAGAGTGAGAGAGAGCACAAGCAGTGGGGAGGGACAGAAAGAGAGAGGGAGAAGCAGGTTCCCCACTGAACAGGAAGCCCAATGCAGGGCTCGATAGGCGAACCCTTGGATCATGACCTGGGCTAAAGGCAGATAGATGCTCAACTGACTGAGCCACCCAGGCGCTCCTTCTTCCATTTTTCTGAAAGGTGTCTTTTGAAGCATGAAAGTTTTAAGTTTAGATAAAATCCAATTTGCCAATTTCTTCTTTTATGGATTATGCTTTTGGTGTTGAAACTATAACTTTGCCTAATCCAAGGTCATGAAAATTTCTACGATTTTTCCAGAAGTTTTACATCTTTAGGTTTTACAGTTAAGTCTTTCATGATTTTAATTTTTATATATGGTTGAAGTGAGACTCTAAATTTGTGTTTTTTCATATGGATATTTAATTTCCCCAGTACCATCTCTTGACAAAACAATCCGTTCCCACTTAATTTCCTCAGCACTTTTGTGGAAAATAGACTGAACTTAAATATAAACGTTCATTTATGGACTATTCCATTTGAATCTGTTCCATTGATCTACATGTTGATCCCTATGTCACTAACTTGAATAATGTTGTCTTATAGTAAAAAATTTGAAATTGAGTAGTATAAGTCTTCCAATTTTGTTCTTCCTCTTCAAAATTGTTTTAGATATTCTAGGCTTTTTGCATTTCCACTAAATTTAGGATCAGCTTGTTAATTTCTAAACCAAAAAAAAAAAAAAAAGCCTGCTGAGATTTTGACAGAAATTGCATTGACCATATAGGTCCATCTGGGGGAAAGTGGCAAATTAACAATAACGGGTCTTCTACTCTATGAATGTTGAATGTCTCTCATATATTTAAATCTTTAGTTTCTCTCAGCAATGTTCTGTAGTTTTCAAGGTAAAGATCTTAATACCTCTTTGGTTAAATTGATTCTTAAATATTTTATTGTTTTCAATGCTATTTTGAGGAAATAGTCTTAAGTTTATTTTTGGAATATGTGTTTCTAGTATCTTTGTATCTAGTACACAATTGATTTTTTTAATATTAATTTGTCTTCTATAACTTTGTGAACTTATTTTTAAGTTCTAACAGATATTTGGGTATATGTGTGTATGTGTGGATTTCTTAGGATTTTCTAAATACAGGATCATGTCGTCTACAAATAAAGACAGTTTTGTTTCTTCCATTCCAAGCTGCATGCCTTTTGTTCCCCCTTCTTTTTTCTTTTGCCCTTGCTACAATCTTTAGAATAATGTTGAGTAGAAGCATTAAGAGCAGGCATCCTTGCTTTGTTTCCAAACTAGGGGGCAAGGCATTCAATATTTTACCATTAAGATGACATTAGCTATAGATTTTTCAGATGTCCTTTATCAAATTAAGAAAACACCTAAGAGTTCTATTCCTAAATTGTTCAGTTTTTAATCAGGAATGGGCATTGGATTTTGTTAAATGCTTTTTCTGTGTCTGAGATTATTGTGTTTTTTCTCCTTTATTAATCTGATGTATACAGTATGTGATTTTCAGATGTTAAGTCAACCTAGATAATGATGTTTAATGCTTGATGTTGTCCCACAGTTTCTGAGGTTCTGTTCAATTTTTTCTTTCTTTTTTCTCTGTTTTTCAGACTGGATAATTTCTTTTGGGCCATCTTAAAGTTCGTGGATTCTTTCTTCTGCCATCTCAAATCTGTTGTTGAAAACTCTAATGAATTTTTCATTTCAGTAATTATTTCTAGAATTTCTACTTAATCTTCTAAATAATTTTTATCTCCTCAATGAGAGTCTCTATTTCTTGAATTATTCTCATTATGTTTTTCTTTAGTTCTTAAATGTGGCTCCTTACATTACTTGGAAGATATTTATTATAGCTGCTTTGAAGTTTTTGTCTGCTAAGTCCAATATCTGGGCCCCCTTTTTTTTCCCACTCAGTATTGGTAAACCTTTCCTTTCTGTTCATATCTTGTAATTTGTTGTTGTTGTTGTTGTTAGAAACTGGAGTTTAAGATACCATAGTGTAATAACTCTGGATTTTGATGTTCCTCTCTCAGGGTTGTTGCTGTTCTTCTGCTATGAATTTGCCTAGATTAAATCTGTGGAATTGATTTCCCCATGGCACGTGGCTCTTTGTGTCTGTCTCTGACTTCCTGGGAATCATGCTTGTGTCTGCATAGCTTAGTCAATTACTGATTAGTAATTGTGCTCAAACACAAGAAGCCAATAAAGCTTTTATGTTGCCAATGGATCTGTGTTTGGGTTGGGGAGCTCATTCAAAGCTCAAGCAGTTCTCAAGTCTGCCTTGGCTTTTACTTTCTGCCAGACCCTTTTGCATCTCCTCTGCATACGTGCAGAATTCCATGAGCAACAAGGTGATGTATATATCTATCTTGGGCCCTCTCCGGTCTCTCATGCAGATGTAAAAAGCCTGTTGATCAGCCAGGAAAACATGCTGGCTTCTCAGGGCTCCTTTCACGGTATCATTTCCCAAATCTCCTTGGTAAATTTCTGGCTAGCCTGTTGGTTTGTTGTTGACCCCAACCAAGACTGTAACCTCAGGTTTACTAAGCTACTAGCTAGCATTTCCTATTTGTTTGCCACCAAGATGTCTACTGTTATTCACAATGCCTGTGGGCATTGGGTGGGCATAGGGTTTTTCACATTGCACTTAAAACCAAGTGAGGCCATTCCTCCAATGAAACTGCTAGTTTTCATGGCTTTCCTCATCATTCTAGAAACTACTATGTTGACTGAGCCTGAAGGTGGGGCATGGCAACAGCTCCAGACAGGAACACCACAGAATCCTACTTTTCTTACCTGAAGTCCACTAGTTTTTCCATGAATAAATGCTTTTCAATTTGTTGAGTGCTTTTGGTCAATTTCCAGAGTGCTAAAATTGCCCTTTTTGATACTTTTGTCTAGTCTCACTGTTGCTTTTGGAAAACAATTGTCCAGCTCTCATTCTGCCATATTGGTAGTGTGCCTTTAAAGCTATTTTTAATCCCTCTGTTTCCTCCTGTCATACTCAGCTGGTCCCCAAGTTCTGCTGATTCTTTTCATGCAGTGTGTCTCTGGGAGAGATGCTGTTTTTCTTGCCATTTTTAGAGACACACCCATCAAGATAACCAGTACCCATTCATTCCTGAATTACTATGACAGAAGCTTTCGTCCCCATCATAGTCAATCTGCGTCTGGCCACTACATTGATCTTACAGACACCAGATAATCATATCGGTTGTTACTGACTGAAGAAACATAAAATTCATGCTGCTTAACCTGTCAAAAAGTACTCAACTGCTTTGATCTTATGCAACATCATTTATTCCTGGAGTTCCTGCCAAGTTGAGTTTTTCTTTCCCCACATATTCCTTTGCCAATTTCCATGTTTCTAATTTTTTCATGTTGTTCCCCTATGTGGACAGCCCTTGTAATTTGTCTTTCAATTTTGGGTTCATCAACTCCTAGAAGAAGCTGATTGAGGTGAACTCTTCTACTCTCAATCATTTCTGTATTCCACAGCTTTTCAATATCCATACACAAATACAGATTTTGTAAACACTTCTGACATTAATCATATCAGCTTGCAATCAGTCCTCAATTGTTTCTATATGTGTTTTTTCTCCAATATTTTTTCCTTTTACATGGATTTTATTTTTAAAAGCATTTTAGAGTCACAGTAAAATTGAACAGAAAGTACAGAGAGATCCCATAGAGCCCATCTCCAAATTTAGATTATACTCAATTTGAGGGCCTTCGCAGTTTACAAAATTGGAAATACTTCTTACTGTTTACTACAGTGATGAACATGCTTAGTATATGATTGCTGAATTAATAAAATGCTTCTTCTTTTCCTAGGGAAATTTTTAAAAATCTTAAGAAAAATGATCACTTTAGGATGTCTCTATGCCTTCCCCCCAAAGAACTTAACTCTTACATATAACTCCAAAAGCAGAAGTGATATTTAACATTTCTAACAGTTGTGTGGCATGAACACCAATGAAATCAGACAACAAAATAGTCCTGAAAACTCCTGTTGTCCCAAGAAATGATCCTTTCTAATATTCCTAGATCATGAAGCAGTCCTACAGGTCCTAGACATGAGGCCATGATGGTAGGGGGTAGAATATGGGGCAGTACCTATTTGTCAAGTAGTATGAAAGTATTTAAACCATTAATGTATGTATGCACAACTATATCAGAGGACACAAACTGAATATCAGTGCCACCAATAAGTCATTGATATTCTCTGGATTTAATAATGACTGCAGAATAAAATATCGATAAAATGGATTTCTGTCAATCATAAGCACTTTTCGTTTTGGAGAGCAACATGAGAACAATCAGTCTCTGTAATGCAAGATGCAGAGAAGGACACATAACAGTCAGAAGCCAATGTCAAGGGTCAGTTAGGCAGTACAAGACCAAACAGAACAAAAGTACTAGTAGGCCAAGACCAACCAAGAGACCAGACAGGAGCTAAATCGCCAGGAGTCAGAGTTCAAGGTTCAGCCAAAAAGATAGTAAGGATCTGCTAGGTAAGGAGACCAGCAAACAGTGGCCTAAAAGCAGAAATATCTGTAATATGGAAACTACAGCCAAGCAAATCTGTCCAAGAGCTGATCTCTTGTGTTTTCTTCTATAGCAAGAACCGATGTGAAGGCATGACCTCTCTCTCTGCAGAAGAGGTTAGTGAACCAAGCCAGAAGCCTACTGGCATATTAGTCTTTCAGAGTGAGAAATTTAAGCCTGGGTCTTGGTAGAATGGTGCCACTTCTTGCCAAAGGTACCAGGTTTGCTGGTAGCACACCACTGGATTGCTTAGCAAGGATAACAGACATTTTTTTATCACTAATTGGCCCTTACTAATTTCAGATATGTTAAATATTTGGGGGCTTAAAACTATCTTCAGGGGCACCTGGGTGGCCCAGTGGGTTATAGCCTCTGCCTTCGGCTCAGGTCATGATCCCAGGGTCCTGGGATAGAGCCCCATATCGGGCTCTCTGCTCAGCAGGGAGCTGGATTCCCCCCTCCCTTTCTGTCTACTGCTCTCCCTGCTTGTGATCTCTGTCTATCAAATAAATAAATAAATAAAATCTTAAAAAAAAAAAAACAACTATCTTCAAATTCTTTCACCAGTGGATGCAAAAAGAAGCAAATTAACTAAAGGCTATTTTAAAAATATGTGATCTGAAAAGGCATTAGCTGCCAACTTAGAAACAAAGAGAGCGGGCCAAATAATTATTAGCAATGAAAGAATAAAACTGAATATTTTGAAAAATAACTAGTTTGTCTAAAAAAGAATTTTGGAAATGGGGAGAGGCATGACTTAATTGAAGGTGTGTTACTAAGAGAGAGAAGGTTTCTGTTTTTCAGCTTTAAATAGTATAATAAATCAGACACAACACCATAATTTGAGTTTACAAGGAAGGTAATACTCTTTAGGTAGTAAAAGTGACCTCCAGTGGGCAATAACGCTCTCAAATCTGTGGCCTAGGGACCTATATTCCATTGATCGTCACTTTAAAAAAGTCTATATATGCAACAGTTTTCCACTATAACTTTCACATCCATTTACTCAATTATATACATATGGTATTTATTGTTTAAATAATGTATCTGGTTATGATTCATTAGTATGAACTGTTAACAGAAAGGTTTGTGGGATATTTCCCCAATGATCTTCAAATTGACTTCAATATATTGATCTATAGACCAGTAGAAATATTAAATTCCTACTTAAATAATGTAAAATTAGAAAACTGAATTAAAAATTAAGGAACTACTGACATGGAGTATGTATGTAGGTCCCAAACTGAACAGAAGTTATTAGGGAGAAAAATCTAGAAAACATTTTGGTTTTGTACTTAAATTTGTTGAGATCATTAACATGAAATTATCTTCAAGTAGTAATCTCTTTTGAAACACTGAGCTACAGGTAAGTTGGGATATGGGTCAAATAACCACCCTAAAAATCATTTTTAGTGTAGTTGAGATAAGTCGGGTTTTTGAAACTTGGAATTTCACACGTTCCGTTGATTAAAATAGCTGTTATTCATCACTTCAGGAAAAAGTGGGAGAAAGAAAGCAGTAAGTTAAGTTCCTGGGTTTTGACTATAGTCCAAAATTATTTTATAGGTCAAGTTAATAAGTCACTTGTGTGCACAATATCACTGGATATATGCAACCTCTTAGAAATGTGGTCATGCTATACTAAGCATAAATGAAATCATGAGTCAGTTATAAAATACATAATATTTAGTCTTCCCACTACCTTCCCCTATAACTCACTGTTGGTTCTAGAAACTGCTTACACATCTGAAATGAAAGAAGTAAAAGATCACTACAGAAACAAGAGAATATTCCCCACTTTAAAAAAAAAAAAAGTCCAGCTATGATTTCTAAATGGGATTTCAAAAGGAGAAAAAAGTAACCTTTGCTACAGACAAACTTTCTTCCAGTGCTCTGTTGAATGTTTATGTAGAAAGCCTTATTATTCCTTTAGCGAATAAAATTGATCTCCAATGTAGAGTAAATAAATCCAAAATTCACAATCAAGGCGAACTGTGCTATAATATGGGAAGCATTTCCAGGATACTGGCTTTCTAAAAGAGAATGAAATCTGAGTGGCCATGTATAAAACAACCATTTGATACAAATTCAGAAGGTGAATGCCTAATGTTTCTTTCTTCTACTCCAGGAATTAGACCAACAGTTTTTTTTCTGTAAAGGGGCAGACGGTAAGTCTTTCAGGATTTGCAGGCAATAAGGTCTCTTTCATAATGACCATCTCCGATGCTGTGGAGTGAAAGTGGCCACAGATAATTCCTGAATGAATGGGCATGACTATGTTCCAGTCAAACTTTATTTATAGGCACTAAAATTTGAATTCCATATAATTCTCACATGTTATGATATATTACTCTTCTTTTGATCTTTTTTCCATCATTTCAAAATCTGAAACCCGTTCTTAATTCAGATGGTAGGCTCGACTTGGCCTGCAGGCCATAGTTTGCTGACTCCTATTCTAGTCCATCAGTGAGTAACTAACTATTGGGAGAAGTTGCTCCTAGTGACTTCCTTCTGAAGTGTTTTCTTTGAAGATATAACTGAATTCATAACTATGTATTGTCATACATGTTAACTAAACTTACTGTGGCACTCATTTCCCATAAAATGTTGTATACTTAAACCTAATACAATGTTATATGTCAATTATATCTCAATTAAAGAAAAACTAAAAACAAAAACAAAACACTATGTGAACTACTGGGCTAATTACTGAACTATAAAATGTAAAGAAATAAAGATATGAGTAAATTCCTTAACTATAATATATATTTGTGTAAAATGAGAATTTCATATAACAAAGTTAAAAGTCAGAAGAAGAAATTTTAGTCATATAATCATGAGATATGTTTCAAGTAGAGGAGATATTTTGAAATAACTCAATATGAAAAAACATCAGTAGATATGAAAGCAATTTCTCAAAGCAAACATTAAAGTTCATATGCCTTTCTAATATCTCTCTTAGCACCTATTTCATAAAAAGTAAATGGAAATCAAGTTACGTTTTGAATTCCAGCAGCTGCAGGACCTTGCAGAAGCTGCCAATGGCAGTGATCATACCCTTTCTGTTGAAACCCACCGCCCCACACACACAAACTGCACTCAGCTGTGGCTTGCTATGGGTGGCAAGTGTAACAGCTGAAGTTCAAAACCCATATTGAATCTATGTAAAACAAAGAATGCCACAACCCTATTATAGATACCCTAGGATGATGATGACATGGGGTCTGTTATTATCCAAAGCCACCTATATGCCCTTATTATATTAATACAAAACTTTATTTGTCTTAGGTTCAAACCTATGAAGTTCAAACCTCTTTAGGTTCTGAGGCCTGCAGTCCCCAAGGACATTTTTCAGTGAATATTGACTTGTATATTACACTATGGGATCCTAGAATCAGGAGGCAGTCCCTTAAATTTGAAGACCCCGAGAAGGTTTTAAGTGTATACGTGATAGGTTAGACAAGTTAGAGGATACAAACAAAAATTCATGAAAATATATGATGGATTCTTAATGACAGTTATATATATATCCAGAGTATGTAAATATTCAGAGGTCAACATATGCAACTTCCAGAACGCTTTCACAAATAATGTCCTTATAAGGCCATCACAAGAGAAAGCATACTCGGTCAAAGATTGTATTTCTCTCACTAATTCTACCAAATCCGAGTTATTCTCATTTTCTTCAAAATTCAATTCAATTCCAATCTATTAACATGAATTGAGTGTCTTTTATGTGCCAGAGCACAGGCATGGAGAATATTAAGGTGAATGAGACACTGCCCTGTACCTCACAGAGGTCACTGTCTAATGAGTAGACCAATACTAAAAACAATGGGAAGACAGTTTGATAAGTTAAATACTGGAATAATGTAGAAAGTAGGTTTGGGGAAGACCTGTTGACTGGAGTGACTGCTTGGTTGGATCTGATAGACACAACAGTTAAAGTTCCTCTTATGAGAAAGGACAGAATGGCCCAAACAGAGGGAAGACGTAGAAACAAAGATACAGATGCAAGCAAGCATGAGATATGGAAACTCAAAAGTGCCAGAATATGAAGTGTGGGTATAAGTTAGGTACAGGGCAAATGGTGAAGGAAGAGAAAGGAGACAAAGGTAGGGACAAAATCAAAATGCCCACAGACCTGCACTGTGCCAAACACATATGGCTATTGAGCACCTGAAGTGTGGCTCATCCAAAATGAGATATATGAAGAAAGATTAAAAATCTCAATAATTTTAGAAGTTGATTACATGTTGAAGTGATACATTAGATATATTGGGTTAAACTACATATATTATATTATATATATATTACATATATATATATCCAATATACCAAAAATATATATTTAAAATATATATTTAATATATAGTAAATATATTTAATGTAAATTTTAAGATTTTATTTATTTATTTGAGAGAGAAAATGAGAGAGAGAGAGCATGAGAGAGGGAGCATCAGAGGGAGAAGCAGACTCCTCACTTAGCAGGCAGCCTGATGCAGGACTTGACCCAAGCCAAAGACAGTCGCTCAACCAACTGAGCCACCCAGATGCCCATTTCTAAATAAAATATATTAAGATAAAGTTTACCTGGTTTTTTTTTTAAGTTTTTTAATGGGTTTAGTAGAAAATTTAAAATTGTATTTATGGCATCTAATTCCTCATTTAAACTTATGGTGATCTTGAGGCATCTGGGTGGTTCAGCTGGTTAGGCAGCAGACTCTTGATTTTGGCTTCATCATGATCTTGATTCTGGACATGATCTCAGTGTCCTGGGATCGAGCCCCAGGTCATCAGACTCTGCGCTCACTAGGGAGTCTGCTTCAGGCTTCTTTCTTTCCCTCTGTCCCTCTGTCCCTCCTCCTACTTGTTCGCTCTCTCTCTCAAATACATGTCTTAAAAAACAAACATTGCCAATTTGAATACCTTTTCTTTTTGTTGTCTGATTGCTGTTGCTAGGACTTCTAGTACCATGTTGAACAAGAGTGGTGAGAGTAAGCATCCTTGTTGTGTTCCTGATCTCAGTGGGAAGGCTGTCAGTTTTCCCCACTGAGGATGACATTCGCTGTGGGTTTTTCATAGATAGATTTTATGAAGCGTTTTAATCAGGAACAGATGCTGTATCTTGTCAAATGCTTTTTCTGCATCAATGGAGAGGACCATCTGGTTCTTCTCTCTCATCTCTGATTGATTTGTTCTATCACGTTGATTTGCGAATGTTGAACTACCTTGTATCCTATGGATAAATCCCACCTGGTCATGGTGGATAATCTTTTTAATGTACTATTGGATTAAGAATCTTGGCATCCATATTCATCAGGGATATTAGTCTGAAATTCTTCTTTTTGGTGGATTCTTCGCCTGGTTTGGGGATCAGGGTAATGCTGGCTTCATAAAAAGAGTCTGGTTTCCTTCTGTTTCTATTTTTTTGAAACAGCTTTAGGAGAATAGGTATTATTTCTTCTTTGAATGTTTGGTAGAATTCTCCAGGGAAACCATTAGGTCCTGGGCTCTTGTTTTTTTTGGGAGGTTTTTGATCACTGCCTCAATCTCGTTACTAGATATTGGTCTATTCAGGTTGTCAATTTCTCCCTGTTTCAGTTTTGGAGGTTTATAGGTTATCTAGGAATGCATCCGTTTCATCCAGGTTGCTTAACTTATTGACATATAACTGTTGATAATAATTTCTGATGATTGCTTCTATTTCCTTAGTGTTAGTCCTGATCTCTCCCTTTTCATTCATAATTTTATTAATTTGGGTCTTCTCTCTTTTCTTTTGGATTAGTTTGGCCAATGGTTTATTGATCTTATTGATTCTTTCAAAAAACCAGCTTCTAGTTTTGTTGATGTGTTCTACTGTATCTCTGGTTTCTATCTATTGATCTTCTATTAATCTCTGCTCTAATCTTGATTATTTCCCTTCTTGTGTGTGGGGCCTGCTTAATTGGTTGTTGATTCTCTAGTTATTTAAGGTGTAAAGAGAGCTGTGTATTAGACCAGTGGAACAGAGTAGAGAGTCCAGATATGGACCCTCAACTCTATGGTCGAATAATCTTCAACAAAGCAGGAAAAAATATATAGTAGAAAAAAAGATAGTCTCTCCAATAAATGGTGCTGGGAAAATTGGACAGCTACATGTAGAACAATGAAACTCAACCATTCTCTCATACCATACACAAAGATAAACTCAAAATGGATAAAAGACCTCAACGTAAGGCAGAAATCTATCAAAATACTAGAGGAGAACATAGGCAGCTATCTCTTCAACATCAGCCACAGCAACTTCTTTCAAGATATGTCTCCAAAGGCAAAGAAAACAAAAGCAAAAATGAACTTTTGGGACTTCGTCAAGATCAAAAGCTTCTGCACAGCAAAGGAAACTGTCAACAAAACAAAGAAGCAAACCACGGAATAGGAGAACATATTCGTAAATGACACCACAGACAAAGGGCTGATATCCAAGATCCACAAAGAACTTCTCAAACTCAACACACGCAAAACAGATAATCACATCAAAAAATGGGCAGAAGACATGAACAGACACTTCTCCAAAGAAGACATACAAATGGCTAACAGACACATGAAAAAATGTTCATCATGTTCATGATGATGATCATCATCCTTTCAACTTCCATCAGGGAGATTCAAATCAAAACCACATTGAGATACCACCTTACACCAGTTAGAATGGCCAAAATTAACAAGACAGTAAACAACAAGTACTGGAGAGGATTTGGAGAAAGGGGAACCCTCTTACACTGTTGGTGGGAATGCAAGTTGGTGCCACTTTGGAAAAAGTGTGGAGATTCCTTAAGAACTTAAAAATAGAGCTATCCAATGACCCTGCAATTGCACTACTGGGTATTTACCCCAAAGATACAGATGTAGTGAAAAGAGGGACTATCTGTACCCTAATGTTCATGGCAGTGATGACCACTGTTGCCAAACCATGAAAGAAACAAGATGCCCTTCAACGGATGAATGGATAAAGAAGATATGGTCCATATATACAATGGAATATTATGCCTCCATCAGAAAGGATGAATACCCAACTTTTGTATCAACATAGACGGGACTGGAGGAGAGTATACTGAGTGAAATAAGTCAAGCAGAGAGAGTCAATTATCATATGGTTTCACTTCCTTGTGGAGCTAAGGAATAACACGGAGGACATTGGGAGATGGAGAGGAGAAGCGAGTTGGGGGAATTCAGAGGAGGAGACGAATCATGAGAGACTGTGGACTCTGAGAAACAGAGGGTTTTGGGAAGGAGGGTCAGGGGTTGGGTGAGCCTGGTGGTAGGTATTATGGAGGGCACATATTGCATAGAGCACTGGGTGTGGTGCCTAAGCAGTGAATGCTGGAACACTGAAAAGAAATAAAATAAAATAAAATGAAGAACAAACAAATAAACAATAAACTCACAGTGATCTTGGGGGCACCTGGCTGGATCAGTCAGTACAGTATGTGACTCCTGATCTTGGGGTTATGAGTTCAAGCCCCACATTGGGCGATTACTTAAAAAATAAAATCTTTAAAAAATAAAAATAAACCCATAATGATCTCATTTCTCTTGCCAGTGACTAGTTTAGAGATGGGGTTGTGAATGACCCAATCCAAGCCTGTGCCATGAAGGAAAGACAGCTGAAGGAGTTCCTGATATAGATGTCTTTGCCCCTAAAAGGAGACCAGTATGAACAGTTCTCTCATTTTCTTTTAAATGTGGCTACACTCCCAGTGACACAGAGAATGACTGTGACCATCTTTCCATGAGCCAGAGGATGAAGCAGAGCTAAGAAATGGAATAAACTGAGTCCTTACTGACATCACTGAGCTACTTTATCAACCAACCCTGGAGTTCACTCTTCCTCTGAACTTCCTGTTATAGGAGATAACAAGTTTCCTTATTGTTTAAGCCAGTATGAGTCAGGTTTTCTGTTACTCGTAGCCAAAAGGATCCTAGCTGATACACTTCATTAGGCTACAATTACCTCAAGGGAAAGGGACAATATGCACTATCATTTAAGACTATTTAGTACCACAAAAGTTCTGTATATAGTCTATAATGAATCCATGTATTATTATTGTGATAGTATATATTTAATATGTGTGAAGGCTTTTACTTTCTCCATTTTAAATTATTGTATCACTGTAAGACATTATGGAATAATTACTAAGGGAAAGAGATTTTTAATTAGAACAAAAAAACTAGCAGCAGAATTTAACTAATTAAAAGTAGAACAGAAATAACCTTTAGATTTGTAACTTGTTACACTTCATGGCTGTCCTTTCACTGAGAGGTCCGCCTTGAATTCCAGTCAAAGCAATTTGCTAATGTGCACATAAACTCTTACAGGTAATGTAGCACATGAAGCAAATATACAAATACTATAGTTATACCTCATAGAATTATGAGAATTAAGCAAAATAATGGATATAGATCCTAGCACAGTATCTAGTACACAGTAAACCATTTAATATAAATTTGGTTCCTGTTTTCTGTTGAAGAGTTTTTCATTTCATAAATTCTAAGTACTGTGCTAAGTATGCACCACCATTTATATCAATTCATTTTATGTTGACTAGAAGTCAGATTAGAGCAAATAGTAATTTACATATGTCACACTTCATGGGCGAGTTCGTGCTTGATTAGGTGGTTGATTTATTCATTTTTTTTACACGAAGCAAGTGAGTTCCAAAGCTAACCTGAACAAAATGAGGTAGGCAGTGGTAAAACTATTAACTAGAAATTAACCTGCAGTATTTGAACGAATCTATGTCTGCTTATCCAGTAGAGTTGAAATTGTGAGATTAATAATGCAGTCTAAATAAAGGTGAACTAAAAAAAATAAAAAGAGAGGGAAGGAAGTTTATGATTTTGAGGGTATCTAGAAGGTGACTGATGTAAGTAACAGACACAGAGAGTCAGCAGTGCTCAATAACATCCAAGGGTGATGAAGAAAGATGTAGAGAGTGGCAGGCCAGAAAAGAGAGGTAAGAATATTTGGTGAATTACATCAAGCTAGAAGATTCTGGAAACCTTTCTGCGCTATTACAAAGGATTTTGCTTTTAATAATAACCACTAACCAATATAAATTTAATTTCCAATAGGAATTACTGAAAAACATAGAGCAAAACCCCCACTAGCTCCACCTTACCAAATAAATGCGCTCTTTGCTCCACTAATGAATAAGGATGACTGCTCATCACTGAAGCCACCATATGATCTGCAGATTTTAAATTTCACAGGATGATTAGCCTCCTGAAGACTACATTAAGTTAGTTATCTAGCTTATTACAAGGACTAAAAGAAGCCAATTACCTCTGTATGCTCTAGTAGCTAGTGCAATATTCCCAGAGAGTTATTAAGTCAACAAATGTTTGCTAAAAAATATCTGAAAAGAAAATCAGTATCTGGAATTTAAACTGTTTTTATTCTAGACAGTTAAACATTCTAAACTAATGTATAGTATCACATTTGCTGTGATGAATAAAGCAAACATACATAGACCATTTCCACCCAGATACCACAGGGACTCCCAGGCAGCAACCAGCCTGAATGACTGTCCATTGCAGAGTTTCCAAATGGGAAATACTACAGATTGTTTCTCTGAAGTCAGGCAGGCTTAGACCACTTTTTGGAGATTAATAATAATCCTGAGAGCCTGAAGCAGAACTTACCTAACCACTAACATTCAGAGAAGCTCTAAATCAGGCTCTAAGTTTAATTTAGTGCATTGTAAGGTAGATCCAACATTTTTAGAGAACGCAGGAAAGAAAAGGGTGTGTCATGTTTCTACATTTTTCTGGGGCCAATTCCATATATGGGTCACTGATAAAGGAATAAATCTGGATTTTTTTAAGTTAGGTTTATTGAGGTGTAATCTAAATACAATAAAATGTACCCTTTTCAGCATACAGATCTGTAAGTTTAGTAAATGCATACAGTCATGTTCTACCACCACAATCAAGCTATAGCACATTTCTGTCACCCCCAAAAATTGTTGTGACAATTTATGGTCAATCCCTCCTCAGGCCCTGGCAACCAATGATCTGTTTTCTATCTCTATCATTCTGTCTTCTCCAGGTCACACACATTGCATCTATAGTATGGAGTCTTTTGAGTCTGGTTTCTTTCATGTCATGATACAACTGGCAGCGAAGCCAATGAGACTGGGATACTGAGTGGAAAGGAGAGTGGTCGGAATTGCAATTGGAGCAGCAGAGAAAGCCAAATCACATAGGGACGTACATGCCATAACAAAAATTCTGGATTTATAGTAGGTATGATGGGAAGCCATGGGAAGGTTCCAAACAGCTGAATAATATGATCTGATTAAGTTAAAATAATTTTGGCTACTGTGTGGAAGATACACACAATGGAACAGAAGTAGAAAGAAGGAAGCTAGTGTAAAGACTACTGCAATTGTCTGGGTTAAACATGATAAGGGGTGCCTGGATGGTCAGTCGGTACAGCTGGTACAGTCGGTACATGAGACTCTTGAACTTGGAAGTGTTAAGTTCAAGCTCCATGTTGGGTGTAGAGATTACTTAAAAATAAAACCTTAAAAAAAAAAAACAACAAACACCCAACCCATAATAGTGATTACAATGGCAACACTGGAGGTGGTGGAAAGTGGTCTGGTGACAGATGTAATTCAGAGGAAGGGATACTGGAACTGGATGTAGCATTTGAGGAAAGAGGAGGCAAAGATGCTCCAAGGAGCTTGGCTTGAGCAACAAGGTAGATGGCAGTGTCATCTACCAGGATGGATAAAAGAAACAGACAGGGGAAGAGGAAGAGGCAGGTTTGGCGCAGGGAGGCGGGAGAATCGGAAGTTCCATACATTTGGATATCATCAGCATACAGATGATACTGACTCTCTCTCCTCCATTCTGTAGATCTGTATGGACCTTTGCTAGAGATATTTTTAACAGTACTTGTCCTTTTACTCCTTAACACATGAGTAAATACACTGGATAATATATTTACTCTTTACTTCACTGAGTTCCTGGAGTTAAATCTAAAAATATAACGTAAACTGTAAATGTTCAAGGCTAGACAGTTCTTCCATTTCTTGCCTTCATTTTCTACATAGATAACAACCTCGTGAGTTTCATAAGAAGGACTGCCTCTAAATTTTATGTATACTTTTTCTAGAATACTTATTGTTTGCTCAACTGCATTGGCTCAAATGAGTTAAGAATAGAAAACATTTTGTAGGGGCGCCTGGTTGGCTCAGTGGGTTAAAGCCTCTGCCTTCGGCTCGGGTCTTGATCTCAGGGTCCTGGGATCGAGCCCCACATTGGGCTCTCTGCTCAGCAGGGAGCCTGCTTCCCTTCCTTTCTCTCTGCCTGTTTCTCTGCCTACTTGTGATCTGTCTGTCAAATAAATAAATAAAATCTTTAAAAAAAAAAAAAGAAAGAAAAAGAAAACATTTTGTAAGTGATCATCATTTTTCTTGCTTTAAAATGTTTTCTGGTATTTACTGATTAATAGGTGAAGCAGTATTTAGTGGTCCACACTTTCCGACTTACGAGATCAAGTTTATTCTTTTGGCATGGTGAAGAAGTACCTGTTGCTTACACAGACCCTCAGTATGAGGAAAGGGTAATGGCAACATACTGCAGAAAAGCTGCAGGATGTGGAGCAGAGGTTCACTGTGTCTCCCTTCCTCAGGGAGCCCGGTAACCCAAGTGCAGGGAGGAGCACTGATCATGCCCCTACTTCCATTTGTACCTCAGAGGCTGCCAGAGTAGAGCATGTGGCAGAGAGGATGACCACTCCAGTCACAGCTCCCTTCATTTATGCATCTAACCACCCATCTTCCATCCATCCATCTGACCATTATCAATGCCTTTCCTGAAGTCTTTTTTTACCTTAAAACTTCATGCAAGTTCATCATTTCCCATGCAACTGTATTTGCTTTAACATAAAAATAACTTTATTTACTTACCATTGAGTAAAACTGACATTCCAGATAGATCAAGTATAAGACCTCTATGTACAGTTGTACAGGTTATGTACTGAACACTTCATGGGTGTGTGTGGAGGGGGAGGTTCAATTCCTGCTATACGTCTTACGGATTTGGAGAGCAGTAAAATGCCTTGAGGAAGAAGCATCTTTTTTTTTAATTTGTAAAGGTGCCATATGGACTAACACCAGCCCAGCACTTTGTATATGTGGCCACATGGACTGGGCATAAGCCTGAACCAGCCTCATTATTTCACTCCTAAAGAAGCCAAGTTCCAAGAGGTACAGAGACAAGTTCCTATGGCTACTTCATGGAAAATCTAGGTTTGATCTCAGTCTCTATTCCCATTCCAGTGCTATTTTACAGCAACATGCTACCTCTGCTAACAGTGGGCTGCTCTTGTTCTTCTTAGGTGTGTGGGCTTCAGAAGCACTTTCATTTCTTTGCTTGGCTGAAGGAGAGGCCTTTGTAGGATGGTTATCTTGTGCTGCTATTGCACCTGTTTCTGCCATGAATGGATATAGAGGGGTACAGCAGTCGCTAGACTTTTTGATAAATATTCAAAGTAGTAAAGTTGCTAGATTGCAAGCTCCACGACAGCAGGAACCAAGTCCAACATTCCTGTCGTTTCTCCCGAACCCAGCATACAGCTAAGTTATCATTTTATACACAAAATGTATTCTGTAAGTTTGTTTAGGTCCCCATCCCTCTACTGCTACTGCATGCTTTCCTGCAGCAGGAGCATGTGTCAGGGCCAAACTCGGAGAAGCACTGCAGTCATCTCAAAACTGCTTTCAAGGTCAATATGCTGTCAACTGCTTATTATTGGTTGGTTTCATTTAACCGGGAGCAGGAAGATCAGTCACAGAATCATAAAACGGAAGCACTGGAATGGGTCTTTTAAGTCATCTAACCAACTCCCTTATATAACATTCCAGAAAACAGGGTCCTAAAGAGAGGCAGAATCCATTCAGGTAGCTGCATCTAACATACGTTATGGTTAGTTCCTAAAACTCAGGTTTTCTGCCTAATTAGCTGCTTTTTCCTAAACCCCACAATACCTTGCCATCAATCAACAAAACATGATTGGAAACCCCACAATATCTGAAACATTATGAACTGAGAGGTGTGCCCTTAAGAATGTCTTTTTTGAGTTGGACAATAAATCATGTGTTTGAGATGATACACTACTATTTTCTTTTATTCTTTTCATGCAAGGGTACTCCTCAGAGAGAAGGAAAAAAAGATTAGTCAGGCAAGACTATAAGAAACTCTCAAATTTACTAAGAAATGGATATAAACATGGGTGCCCACTGTTCTGCGTGTGAAGTTAATTTAGAAAGCACAGCTGGTTAGTCAAATGGTAAATTGTGTGCATGTGTATTTATTTTGACTCCAAACTAGAAACTCTATGACCCAGATCATTAGTTTAATCTAATCTGATGATTATTTTAGTTGGAAATATCTATTATCTTATAAACAGGATGCATTTTTAAGCTGCTAACTAAACAAAGAAATTTTGTTATTATTAAACAATATACTTTACAGATTTTTAGACTTATTTTAGAAATAAAGCTTTAAAAGTAGAAACAACACTGGTGCATCATTTTAGTAATATCCCAAATTATGGGAGTAAGTTGATGGTTCTGAAAGTTCAATTATTTTGAACACATTCTGTAATATTCAACCCTCATCAACAGAACTAAATGACTATAATACAGTGAGACTCCAGTGTTATCTAGTTTTGCTAACCCTGCTTCTTATACGTAATTATTAAAAAGAAAGATAACTTGTAGGGCAATTATTTCTTCTGTGTAAGAGAATTCTATATTTAAATTAATAATGAACTACAAATTAGAAGTCTAAAATAATTTAACTCTCCTAAGATACCAGTTTCCCAACACAAAAATTGTGGGTTTTTCAAAATTCTAGGACATGGTGCTAGTGGATAATACATTAGGGAAAGCAAAGCTGTATGTGTGCGTGTAGCTTCCATTTTTATGGTCTCTGATTTCTCAGCTGGGCCATAACGCAGCAAAATGGCAGTGGCATATTATACCTGGTCATGGCTGGCTTCAATGGAGCTTCCAATAGCATGGAAAGTCATCTGCACAGGGGCTAATGTCAGACAGGTCACACACTCTTTGCCACTTTGTCTATCACAGTAGTGAACCTATAACAGAACACATGCAATCTGCTGAACACCACTTGTAAGAGGGAGCCAGATGCAACAGGTCCTGTCCAAAGGCTCTATATTTCCACAAGAATTCAAATAATTTATGCAGAACACGCTTCAAATATTTATAACCTTATCAGGACCTTACAGTATCGATGGAAAATCTATTAACTCCATTTTAAGTACTTTTGAAGTTGTGAAAGAGCTGAGGAAATGCTTTATAAAATGTTTTACACTATTACAGCCAGTAGAAAAATTCGCAATTAAGTGCTATACCTGTCTTTGTAAGTCTAGCTTTTCGTAACGCATAATGCATAAAAGACTTGAGGGTAAGCGTAAGGCCAAGTTCACTTGATTTCAATGGACTCTTGTCAACCTGAATTTTCACTCATCTTTGACTCTATGTCTGTGTGACTGCCACTTAATTGGTAGTGACATTCTTCTATTTCTACATTATAGTCTCTATAAAACCACTATTAAATATATACAGCTATCACTACATCATGTTCTGCTTGACATTTTGACATTACAATCAAATAGAATTAAACTAAAATGATTTTTTTTAAACTAAAATGATTTCTAATGTGCAGACCAAAATAAAGTTACCATATTATTTTTCTTTTAGTTAAATAAAACCAACCATTATTAAAACCACATGTAAGACACATTCCGTATCAGAAGTAGGGTAAACGGGGGTAAGGGAAGTGTGAGGCCCTCTTCCCAGTGGGAAAATTTACATCCTCTCATTTATCTACTTTCACAAAAGTTCTTTCACGCAGCGCTTATTTTAATTCTAAGCTAACAAAGCAAAAACAGCATTGCTTTTGAGATAAATTAATGAAACAAGCCTATAGAATGGAATTCCTACTAATTATATTACAGAGAAAACTGGTCTATTAGTTATCACTTGGCTCAACTTGTTAAATGTGTATAGGTCTAGGATAAAAGCTTAGGTGAAAATCTTGAATTTGTGAGGAAGAAAATTAAAACACACATTAGTTCTCTGAAGCTTAATTCTGACTGCTGTGTAATACCCTATATTATGTAATATACCTTTATTATAGATTATGGTCCATGTATATTTTGTCATGGAAAATAGACATCTGACTGAAAATGACAACAATATGGATCTTAGTCTACTATTATAATAACTGAACTTTTTTAAAGCCAGTAGGCTCAAGATTTGCCATCAGTTTCCCTGACGGTAGGGAAGCTTCCTGGAATCTCTAAAAAGTAGTTTAGAGTTTAAATTGAGGAAATATACAAAGTTTATTTCCAAAGCACTTTAGAGATTTTATTATAAAAATAGTTTTTCCAAGTTAACTTTGGGGGAAAAGTCTTGACAACAGTTCTAAATCACCATAGTATACCTCCTAAGCAAACTGAAAGGTCACTCAGTATATGTGAGTTCAAGCATGTGGATGTGTTGTTTACTATGCATCAGCTACATATGATGGGAGAAAATGAAATTTATCACGTAACAGGTTTATGCAAAAGCCAATAAATTGTGACACTAAAATAGCTATAGCTCACAGCTGTTCATGGTACCGTTAAAATATGATGTCGTATAGAGTGCTATTATAAAACATGCTTTTAAAAATAAAACAGAATCGTCCTTTGACATCAGTTGAAAGTCTGTATGAAAGACATGCTACTTCCCTAAATATCCAAATTGACAGTGAATACCCTGGTTAGCCAATTTATTGCAGTTCCATTCTTTCTTCTAGAGAAATTAAAATTACAAAAGACAGAAATACCACAAGACATTCTCAGTAGAAAATATAAACTCCAAACTGCATTTGCATCCATGGCTTAGATATTATTACTGAAAGAATTAACTTCCTCCAGGAAGCCTGCAATACCCTATGAAACACTGTGCTTCCCACAGACATTTAACATTGGTGACCACATATAACTCATATAGAACAGATGAATGTAAAGATGTAAGTCTGCACACAGCTGCAAATAAAATGTCAGAGCATCCAGTGAATGTGACAGAGACTGCCAACTGTCCTCTAATATTCTTCCACAGTAATTCCTAGCTGGCTATATGAATGCTCAGAATAAAGTTCATATTTCCCAGGCTCCTTTGTAGCTAAGACACCATATGACTGAATAGAAGGTAAATGGAAGAATTCCATTAACAGCTTTCTGGAAACTTTAAAAAAAGAGATTTGAGTGTCTGCCTTTTGCTTCTTCTTGACTCATTTTGTCAGCCCATTGCTTGAGATATAGACAGACATTACCATCTTTGAACAAAGGACAAGGCCTGAAACCTACAGATGGCAGGGTGGTGAGTAGGCAGGAACTTGGGTCCCTGAATACTCCATGAAACAGACCCATCACACTAGGTCTGGACTACAAGCTTACAGACCTTTCCATGAGAAAAGAATAAACATCTATTTTACTTAAGTCACTGGGCTTTTTAATCACTTAAAAAGAACCTAATCCCCATGGGACTTTCTCTACTGCCCTAGAATCAACACCAGGACCACAGCCAACAACAAAAGGAGAGCTAAGAGCTGCCAACATTAAGGCTAGGCCTTATTTCCAACCCCTTAATAAGGGTCAGCAGAACTGATCCAACAATACACAGAAGAACTAGGAAGGGGGAAGTGAAGGGGAGGGAATTATCTTGATTGTCACCCTTATGAGAAATATAACATTTTCAATGAGTGGGGTAGCTCTAAGAAAAAAGTTAATACAGAGTGGGAGTACTTACATTCTGTCCCCTAGCAGAACTGATAGGCTTCCTTTGAAAACAAATCTTGACAGAAATCAGTATGTGCCCCTAGCAGTTTGGAAACATAGGAAAATAAAGAGATTAAGTTTGGAGATAACTGAGAGCTTGCTGACGGAGTCTAGGCACACAGTGTGCCTGAAAACAAAATGAAAAAAAGGATGAAGAGAGATATGTTCACCCTACATATTCATGGCCCTTGGAGCCATGAGCCCTTGGCCCATGAGCCAAAGAGAAGCTCAACAGAAGCCAAAGGGATACTCAGGCCAAACAAAAAGACACCTACCAACCGACGGGGTCAGAGGCAAGGACCACTGGCAAAGTCCAAAGGAAATATGGCTGTCCTTCAGGGACAGAGGAAACTGGAAGAAACTAAATGCTGCCTAAAGAAAATTATGAATGTCATCTACATGGAAACCAGAGTGGATGAAACCAGGTTAGGGCATCATCTCCCCCTATGTTGGTCCCCTTCCAGGCCTCCCAACACCAGTGGAATAAGGCCACAAAATGAAACAGATGAAGTATGATGAAGAGGTCTCAAAAGCCTCCACCCTAACATCTATATTCAATGACACTGGAATGAGAGGAAGGGAAAAAGAAATCAGTGTACATCCTCCCTCCTCCAAGTGTCTTGAGCAAAACTGACTGGCTTGCAATGGCTGGAATCAGAGTTTGGCATTTTACCATGAACTAGACTCAATTTTTAAAGAGCTTCCCTATGACTCTGCAATTGCACTACTGGGTATTTACCCCAAAGATACAGATGTAGTGAAAAGAAGGGCCATCTGTACCCCAATGTTCATAGCAGCAATGGCCATAGTCACCAAACTGTGGAAAGAACAAAGATGCCCTTCAACGGACAAATGGATAAGGAAGATGTGGTCCATATACACCATGGAGTATTATGCCTCTATCAGAAAAGGATGAATACCCAACTTTTGTAGCAACATGGACGGGACTGGAAGAGATTATGCTGAGTGAAATAAGTCAAGCAGAGAGAGTCAATTATCATATGGTTTCACTTATTTATGGAGCATAAGAAATAACACGGAGGACATGGGGAGATGGAGAGAAGAAGGGAATTGAGGGAAATTGGAGGGGGAGATGAACCATGAAAGACTGTGGACTCTGAAAAACAATCTGAGGGTTTTGAAGGGGCAGAGGGTGGGAGGTTGGGTGATGCCTGGTGGAAGGTATTATAGAGGGCACGGATTGCATGGAGCACTGGGTGTGGTGCATAAACAATGAATTCTGTTACACTGAAAAGAAATTAAATTTTTAAAAAAGCTAAACATAACTAGACATCAAAAAGGAACATGAATGGGAGACCTGACAGAGTATGGAGTAAAGTGGTGACTGGAAAAATATAAAATCATTCCATGTTTATACCTCCACTGCACTGAGGCGGCCCAATAAAGCAGATAAAATTATGTAAAAAATATAGGAAATTATTGAGGACAATTCCAAATTAAACAAAAAATAATAATCTATAGATAAGAACCCTTAAGAGATAGTCACACTTCACACACCACTCCATCAGCCACTTGTAAAAACAAGTTTGATATGGCTCTGTTCGGTTTCCAATTTTCTTCTTGGACATAACAACATTAGAGTTCATAAAATTATGAATGTCAAAAAATGATAATATGCAAGTGACATTCATCCTTCTACACAGAAAAACGTTTCCTCTGATTCAAAGCATCAGCAGAAGCCAGAATTCTTAGGACTACTAGCTTGCAATAATTAA
This sequence comes from Mustela nigripes, assembly GCF_022355385.1. Lineage (NCBI taxonomy): Eukaryota > Metazoa > Chordata > Mammalia > Carnivora > Mustelidae > Mustela > Mustela nigripes. Next base: position 138,216,446 of record NC_081559.1, read on the forward strand.
GGTAATAAATCCCACTACCTCTTCAGAACTGACAGAGCAACATTTTCTGTTGCAACAGTGTGTTTCTACAAACGTGGCCCTAACAATTTCAGTATGCAGTGTCACAGGACCTTGATTTTGATTACAGAAAAGTGAATAAAGATAATTTTAGAAGATTAAAAAAGTCATCTTCTATGTGTACTTTAAGATTTATTGTCTATAAATCATATCATTTTGCCATCTTTGGTACTCTAAAATGTTAGCAATTGATCTTGATTTTTATAATGTTATAGCACTTGTTTTGGATTTATAACACTATCAAATACTATAAATTGACATTTTGTTTCTTTTTTATGGATTTACAAAAATTATTCCATCAGAAGATGGGCGGAAAATTTCAATATATGTAAATTAAACAATGTGGCTATCCTTGAAATGTACCAATCTATAACAGTTTTTATTTTAAAATAAGTTTTCTAGTCTTGACTTGTAATCACATAAACCCAGATGAGATGCTATAATTGTCCATTCTAATACTGATTTTGCCAGTCTAGAGATTTCTTTTTCCTGAAGAGGAGACACACATCACTTCAACCATTCATATAAATTAAGAAATAAAAGAAAAATACTATAAGCCTTAGAATAATTTACATTAAAAGCTAGGTATGCAAATGTCTTCACGCCATTTTGAAACTATGAGAAGGCATCCAAGTGCGAATGTCCATTCCCTACCTCCTACCTCCAAAATAAGTTCCATCCAACCATTTCCTGCAGTGCTGAAATTCCTTCATGTTTCAGGACTACTAAATATTTTACTAATCTCAGTGGGAAATGGTTAACTGCTTGCTGTCAGATGTTTTTAATGGTCACTCCCTGTGGGACAAAAGTGAGGAGGGTGTGAAAAAGACCCATGTTTAAAGAAAGTTGCTCTTTAGATCACTAAGGAAAGATAAACACCTGTGCATTCATACGTGATACCTAGCATAATCACCGTAGCAAGAAAACAAGTTTGATTAGTGCATCTCGGGTTCATGAACCGTGGGGTCTACTGCAAAGAAGCAGGCAGAGATCCTCTTCTAGCTACTGCTCAGAAGCTCTGCACAAAGAAGAAAAGGCAGCAAGGAGCTAAAGAGGGACAGGTGTAACACTGGAACTAAGAATAAGCATGCCAAAAAACATGCTTGACTTTTGCAGTCTGCAGTAAGGAAGACCTATATCTTTATTAACACACAAAATAGCATTCTCTTGGCAAAATGTGAAACATTATTATTTGATAAATATTGCCCTAATAAATAGCTTAAATTTGTATTAAACATTCTTAACTGCTTGATGACATGTAAATCATCTTACTTATTTGGGTCAACTGTGGTCAACAGTGAAAAGCTACATTATGTTAGTTCTATATTCTATTAATGAATTAATTTATATGTAATAAAAAGTCCATGAAAAGCACTTAGAACAATGTCTGACTTGTGATTAGCATTAATATATATATATTAGATATTCTTATTACTTATATTATAATATCATATTCTTATTACTTATATTATAATATCATATTAATATAATAAAAGACATGACAAGATATATAATTATTAACAGTAATACTACATTAGGATAATGTCTGTCATTGACTTTCTCTAAAGTTTTTCCCAATCCTTTTCACAACTAAAATCAACTCCTTTGTAACTAAAATGTAAACATATATTTAACATGTTCAGTCATGTACCTGCATTTTAGCTGTTAGAGTAATCTGTTTCATTCTGTATGTGATATGCTTGTCACATTAATGGCTCTAAAGGGGTAAGTGAATGAAGGAAGTCACATTATAAAAACTGAGACTCAACTTATAATTATCTTTTCTCTCTTTCAGAAATTCTATGCTTGGGATAAGCTCTGACAATTACATGCCTGTACTTGGTATAAAATTTGGCAGAGATGTATAGATTTATGTCTAGCATAAGTCACAGATTAAAAATTGCACAGCAAATGCAACAACAGATGTGTTATCAATATTGTCAAGGGAGATAATTGCACTCTTACTTTAAGGGATGAACATGTGTGACAAAAATCCCAAATCTTTTTTCTTCGCTTTTCAGTTTCTACTCACTATGCTAGTGGAAGTCTAAGGAAGAACTCCTTAGAAAGTAAATCATACACACACATATATAGTTATTTTAGTTTGACGTCTCCATTGGGAAAAAAAAAAAAAAGCACTAGGTGATTTTTAACAGTCAATTTTATAGCTACCAGAAAAGAATCTTCTGTCTTTTGAAATGTGCACTCATGCTTTGACATTCCCACATATAACCATTTAGGTATTTATAACAAGAGATGTTAAAATCTACAGGGCTTAAAACAAAATAGCTTTTTAACAAGAAAATCTTTTTCCAAGGTCAAAGGAAAATTACAGTTCATTTAGGCAGTTAGTACATCACTGAAGTTAACCTAATACAATCTCCTCCCAATAGGGCCAACCAACTAATTCTCATGTATTAGAATTCTATTGTATTGTATTGCATATCACTTTAAAGACAAGACCTTACAAATCTTTTCATTATATACCAGTTTAATTTATAACAGCATTTAGTTATTTTTTTTATAAGAAATACTGGAATGTGTTACTTTCTACTCAGGAATTACAGATTTTAGAAAAATACTATATTTGTTTTCAAATAGAACTACATTCATGATGCAAAGACCATTGTGACTTCTACTTTCAGACAAGATGAAACAGATCTACATCTCCCTATTCTTCCTGCTAAGTACAAGTAAAAGCTTGGAGTATTATATATAAGACAAACGTAAGAGGATTCAGACAGCAGGAGACAAGGAGGAAGAATCCCAGCTAGGGATTTCAAGACCCAAGAAACAACAGAATGGTGAATCTCTCAGTTTTCTCTTTGCCTCATGTATCCTGGGCTGTATGCCAGAGAAGCTGGCAACATGGAAATGACAATGGATATAGAAAATAATAATAATAACATCAGGGGAGCCTGGGTGGTTCAGTGGGTTAAAGCCTCTGCCTTTGGCTCAAGTCATGGTCCCAGGGTCCTGGGATCGTGCCCTGCATCAGGCTCTCTGCTCAGCGGGGAGCCTGCTTCCTCCTCTCTCTCTCTCTGCCTGCATCTTTGACTACTTGTGATCTCCGTCTGTCAAATAAATAAATAAAATCTTTTAAAAAAAATAATAGCAATAATAAAACCCCAAGAAAATCTGCTCGCTCTATCCAAAGGGTCAGAAAAAGAATAAATTAGCAAGACAGAAAACATTTAGATGATAACTGCCCTATTCCAACCAAACACCACGGAAAATATGGCAGACCCACCCCCACTTCCATCAGCAAAAACCAACTGCAGAGCTTAGACTTCTACCCTTGCCAGATTAATGAGGTGACCCAATCCCCCACCTAGAGTAGTGACTGAGAAGGGTGAAAGGGAGTCATAACTTTTACCCCTGCTGGATTCCTAGGCTTCTGTCTCAATCTAGTGATATTGAGGCATGCTATATCCTCTCACTGGGGTGGTCTCAGAAGCGGCATAGTGGAGGGTCAGGACTTTCACCACTTTGCAGTTATAACATGCCCCCCTCTTCCCACCAGGGTGTCAACAGAACTCAGTGGAGAAAGTGAAATTTTACCCATAATAAGTAACAAGGCGGCACTCCGAGATCCCTAGCTGGTGCAACAGGGGACTTAAAAAAACAGAAGCCATACATAAGACACAGAGATTTATTATGCCTGAAACATCTAGGATTCAACAGAAAATCTTTCATTATACCAAGAACCAGGATAATCTCAACTTGAAGAGAAAAGGCAATCATGAGATGCCAACACCAAGATGACACAGACATTAGATTCATCTGACAAGTGTTTCAAAGAAGCCATTATAAAAATGCTTTTTAAAAGCAATTACAGGGGTGCCTGGTTAAGTCAGTTAAGCATCTGCCTTCAGCTCAGGTCGTGATCTCAGGGTCCTTAGATCGGGCCCCATGTCGGGCTCCATGCTCAACAGAAAGTCTGCTTCTCCCTCTCTCTCTGACCCTCCTCCCTGCTTATTCATTCTTTCTTTCTCTCTCAAAAAAAAAAAAAAAAAAGAAAGAAAGAAAGAAAGAAAGAATGCAATTATACACACACTTGAAACAAATGAAAAAATGTAGTCTCATTAAAGAAAGAGAAGGCATAAGAAGAACCTAATAGAAACTTTATAGCTGAAAAATAAAATAACCAAAATTAAAAACTAAGTAGAGAAAACAGAAAAAGATTTAGTAAATTTGTAGATAGAAACATAGAAAATCCCCAACCTGGACAACAGAGAGAAAATAGATGGAGAAAAGTGAACAGAGACACAGATATTTCCAGGATCATGATGAAAGATCTAATATTTTGTGTCATCAGAATCCCAGGAAAAGAAGAGACAGTGACTGGGGCTAAAAAGAATCTGAAGAAATAATGGCTAAAATGTACTAAATTCTGGTAAAAGATACAAGCCTACAGTTTCAGAAGCAGGGCAAATCCCAAACAGAATAAACACAAAGACACAACATAATCAAACTTCTGAAAACTACAGACAAAGAATAAACTTAGAAGCAAGCAGGAAGAGAGAAACAACTCCTGACCTACAGAGATGGGACACTCTGAAAGCAGTGTCTCAGCAGAAACCACGGAGCCATAAGGAACTGGCACATTTTTAGAGCGCTGAACGAACTGTCAACCCAGAATTTTCTATTGAGCAAAAATATCCTTAAGGAATGAAGGGGAACACAAAACAATCTCAAATGAATGGAAATCGAATATAAGTTGCCAATCTACCTACTCCAGAAGAATGGCTAACATAAGGTCTTGAAACGGAAAGGAAATGATAAAAGCAGGGATCTTGAACTCCATTGGGAAGAAAGAAAAAACACAGAAAGGAGTAAAAACAGTGGTGAATATACAGTACACTTTCCTTCTCTTCTTGACTTTTCTGAATATGTTGGGCATTAGAAACAAAAATTGTAACACTGATATGATATGTATGTAAAGGAGATATTGAGATAATTATATTACAAACACAGAAGCATTTGGGGGACATTTGATGGTACAACATCAATTCTGTGATATTCTTACCAAAAATGTACAACCTCCATCAATCAATCATGAGAAAATATTATAAAAACCCAAATTCAAAAATATTCTACAAAATAAATAATCATATTATTCAAAATCATTAAGGTCATGAAAGACTAAAGAACTATTACTTGATTGGGAGAAATTTAAGAGACATCACAACTAAATGCACTGTGGGATCCTAGACCAGACCCTGGGCAAGAAAGAAGACATTAGTAGGAAACACTGGAAAATTTTGAATAAGATTACATCATTATTAATTTCCTGGTTCTGACAATGATACTGTGGTTGTATAATTGTTAGCATTAAGTTCTTTCTACCTTTCTCTAAATTTAAAATTATTTTTTAAAGGCCATTATAAAAGTAAACCTTTAGTGCTTCAGAATAAAGGAGACTTGAAAGAGGTCACGTGCCCATTAGAGTAGATATCAGTTTTCTGTGCATATCAGGGTTTATATTAAAAGAAGCCAGGGCGCCTGGGTGGCTCAGTGGGTTGAGCCGCTGCCTTCAGCTCAGGTCATGATCTCAGGGTCCTGGGATCGAGTTCTGCATCGGGCTCTCTGCTCAGCAGGGAGCCTGCTTCCTCCTCACTCTCTCTCTACCTGCCTCTCTGCCTACTTGTGATCTCTCTGTGTCAAATAAATAAATAAAATCTTTAAAAAAAAAAAAAAAGAATCTTCAAACACAAGAAAAGAGAATCAGTAGAGATTAAATTTTCTTTTCATTAGAAAAATAAAGCCACTGTGCAATGTGGTCCTTTCTACTTCTGATATGGGAAGGAAAAAGGATGCAGGAAAAAAAAAAGTTTCTGGCATAAAAGCCTGGAAAATTGTAATATCCAAAGCATCATGACAAAGAGAAGTTAAAGGTTCCTCCTTAAGTTAGAGATTTTGAGAGAAAAAAAATTATAATAGAGGCCTATTCATGGGAATCCTAGTAAAGGGGATGAAGAAACTTGAACCAAGAGATACCAATAAATGCTATCTGATTTCCAAAAGCTAAGAAGTAAGTTCCTGCTCAGGCTGCAGGAGCAAACACTATCTATGACAGATTATTTCTCAGCTATTTTTATTTTTATTCTAGGACAATATAACTATTACTACCTGAACTTTCTCCTCTATCATTAATGTAATTACAAAAATTTCCACTGAAATTACTTCTGATAGGGAGCAGAAACCAATAAGTTATTAGGTTCTTCTTTTCAGCAGTTGACAAAAAAATTGATAGAGAACCAGAAGAGACTGCTCTCATAAAAGCCAAGAGAATAGAAAGTTTAAGATGAGAGACAAAGTTTAGAGTTTGAGTCCAGCCAGATTAACTGCTTCAGAAAACAAAATCTGAAACTATGCAGAGAAATGTAATAGAATCCAGAGTCTCTATACTGTATCACTGACAATAGTCAGGATTCAATCCAAAATTACTTGACCTGGAATAGACAGGAAAAGGTGACTCATACTCCAGTGAAAAGGCACTCAATAGAGACCAAATTCAATATACCTGATGTTGAAATGAGTACAAAAGGTGTTTAAAGCACCTATTTTAACTCTTCTTATAGGAAATCTCAGCAGAGAAACCAAAACTTCAAAAAGAACCATATGGAAATTCGAGAAATGAAAATACAATATCCAAAGTTTAAAAAAATTCACTAAAGAAGACACACAGTAAACTTATAGATCAATTAAAAAATATAATTTAGGGGCAACTGGGTGGCTCAGTGAGTTGAGCCTCTGCCTTCAGCTCGGGCCATGATCTCAGGGTTCTGGGATTGAGCCCCGCATTGGGCTCTCTGCTCAGCGGGGGGCCTGCTTCCTCCTCTCTCTCTCTGCCTGCTGCTCTGCCTGCCTCTCTGCCTACTTGTGATCTCTATCTGTCAAAATAAATAAATAAAATCTAAATAAATAAATATATATATATATATATATATATATATAAATTTAAAATTCAGAGGAAAAAATTTTTTATGAATACTCAGGAATCTGTGGACAATATTTAAAAAATACGTATATATGTAGTTTCAAAAGAATTGCAGAGAAAGGGTGCAAAATACTTACTCAAAGAAAATATGGCCTCAAATTTCCCAAATTAGATGAAAGCATTAAGTATACAGTAAATTCAACAATGGCTCCAAAATTCCTAACCTCTATACTTTTGATTGTGACCTTATTTGGAAATAGGCTCTTTGCAGAAGAAATTAAGTTGAGCATGTCAAGATCATGGCAGGGAGATAATATCTGCAACACAAATATTATATAAAAAGGCTTTTATAGTGCCATAAGAAAAAAAGACCCCAATTAGAAACTTGACAAAGACATGGACATTTCAAAAGACCTATAATTGGCCAATAAGCACATAAGAAAAAGATCATATGGGTCATTAGTGAAATACAAATTAAAATATAAATGTGATACCACTGTACTCTTATTTGAATAAGACTGATCATATCAATGTATGGAACTCTCATACATGTTAGTAAGAATGTAATAGGTTACATTATGCATATTGAAAAAGTCTGATAGTTTCTTATAACTTTGTATGTACACTAACCATGTGACCCAGCAAATTTACTCCAGGGCATTTTTCTAAGGGAATTAGAAAGAAGACTGCATAAAATCTTATACATGAGTATTCATAAACAGCTTTATTCATAATAGCACCAAACTGAAAACAACTCAAATGTCCATCAACAGGTAAAGAGAAACAACTTGTGGCATACATCCCTATAGTGGACTAATACTTAATGAAAAACAACAAAAATTAACCAAACCAAACAAACAAACCAAAAAACCCTCTACTATATACAATATGGAAGAATCTCAAAAAAATTATAGCGAATGAAAGAAGCCAGATGCAAGGCTGTGCATACTGTGCAAGGCTCCATTTTTATGAAATTCCTGAAAAGGCAAAGCTAATCTTTAGTGACAAGAGGATATCCTGGTTATCTGGATCCATGGGAGGTGGGGAAAACAAGATGCAGAGAGAGAAAACTTTTACAGTAATAGCAATATTGTCTTGATTGTGGTAGCAGTCACATGGTTGCATATATTTTTCAAAACTTTGTAATAAAAAGGTTGTGTCTAGTTGCACATAATTATAGCTCAATAAGGCTTTTAAAAATATCAAAAAGTTATAGCTATCTTTGAAACAACAGTTGGAGACATGAAGTCTCTTGCATATACTTCTCATAAATAATTATAACTAGTCTCACAATTAATTTCCTAGCAACTATTACCTTCGGATATTAACACCATTTGAATTTATCATATGTGTTTGGATGTTCCCTGTCACTACTCCATATCTCACCCCCACACACCCATTTTTATGTTAGCTCCATGAGAGCAGAAACCTTGACTGTCACTTATGTTATATCCTCAGGGCCAAGAAGTATGCCTGGCCCATGGCAGGTGCTCAATATATTTCAGTTGAATTAATGGATAAATGAACTCTTTACATTGTTAATATTCATTGGGAATCTCTCCTAGGCTATTTACTCATTTTCCCTGGTCAAACTTTACTTCTTTTTCAAGATTTTGCTTATTTATTTGAGAGAGAGAGAGAGAGAGAGAGAGAGGGGAAGCACCAGTAGAGGTAGGGGCAGAGGGAGAAGCAGACTCCCCACTGAGGCGGGAACCTGACGTGGGGCTGGATCCCAGGACCCGAAATCATGACCTGAGCTGAAGGCAGATGCTTCAGACTGAGCCACCCAGGCGCCCCATAAACTTAACTACTTCTATGGCTTCAATTCCATCTGTATAAAGATGACTCTCCAAACTGTGTCCTATCCTTTCTTGCTGATCACCAGAAGCATTAAGAACTACCTCTTGCACAACTTTATTCAGGCAATGCAAATTTCACGTGTTTAAAATGGAACCCATTGGGGCGCCTGGGTGGCTCAGTGGGTTAAGCCGCTGCCTTCGGCTCAGGTCATGATCTCAGGGTCCTGGGATTGAGTCCTGCGTCGGGCTCTCTGCTCAGCAGGGAGCCTGCTTCCTTCTCTCTCTCTCTCTCTCTGCCTGCCTCTCAGTGTACTTGTGATTTCTCTCTGTCAAATAAATAAATAAAATCTTTTAAAAAAAATAAATAAAAAAAATAAAATGGAACCCATTAGCTTCCTTTAAGTTCTCTCATCTCATGAATACTAAACATAAAACCTTGCCTAAAACATGTCACATTCATATTATCTTACTTTATTTCATTCTCAAATTCTTGAAAAAATAAGTCTATGTGTTCTCAGATAGTCTCTACCTACTCTTCAACATATGTGAATCTTGCTTCCACCTGGAACAGGCTAGTGAAAGCACACTCATAAAAACCAGCACAAGAGGTCATTTAATTCTCTCAGCTGTAGCTTAGACAAGTGCACCTTAGCCCCATTCCTCTACACTCACCAGCTCTGCCCTAACGCAATCTTTGTTATTTCTCTACTGGATTCAATCAAAACCACTCTAATTAGTCTTTTTTGCTACCAGTCTTGTTTCTTTTTTGTCTAATTCATGCTTTGTACCGCTGACAGAATTATCTTTCTAAAATACAAAACCAGGGGCGCCTGGGTAGCGCAGTGGGTTAAAGCCTCTGCCTTCAGCTCGGGTCATGATTCCAGGGTGCTGGGATCGAGCCCCACATGAGCCTCTGCTCAGCAGGGAGCCTGCTTCCTCTTCTCTCTCTGCCTGCCTCTCTGCCTATTTGTGATCTCTGTCTGTCAAATAAATAAATAAAATCTTTCAAAAAAAATAATAATAAATAAATAAAATATAAAACCAATGTCCCTACCCTTTTAAAAATAAGGCCACAGTCTGCCTAAAAGCTAAAAATCTAAACTCCTAGCAAAGCACAGCTTCTTGGTCTCCCTGCGAACCACTGCCACTTCGACTCTCTGTCAAATAAATACATAAAATCTTTTTTTTTTTTTAAAGATTTTATTTATTTGACAGAGAGAAATCACAAGTAGACGGAGAGGCAGGCAGAGAGAGAGAGGGAAGCAGGCTCCCTGCCGAGCAGAGAGCCCGATGCAGGACTCGATCCCAGGACCCTGAGATCATGACCTGAGCCGAAGGCAGCGGCTTAACCCACTGAGCCACCCAGGCACCCAAATACATAAAATCTTTAAAAAAAAAAAAAAAAGAAAAAGAAATCCTTTATGTGCAGTAACTCCACATCCTTTTCTCTCTCTCAAGAATTGCCCTGAGTGAAAAAAAATTTCATATCCATGACATTTTAACCACTGTCACTAATGAAAAAAAAAAAATCTTAGATATAGCTGAATGCTGGAGAGAGGGAAACAGATCATTTCAACATGACTTAGAATGACCATTGGTATTTGCTAGTAGCCAGACATGAAGGGACTTGATGGGTATTAAAATTAATTTTATGCTACTAAGTAAAAATCACATCATTGCCAACCTTCTGTAGCAAAAGGAAATGTAGTTCCCCTCTAGATGAAAAATCATATCTTTTTCTTCAAAGACTTGATTTTCAAATGATTCCAAGTAGAATTCTTACAATGCTGAAATCTTTCCTTATGCAAAAAGAGAAAGCTACAAATATTTCTACTCATAACAAGCCCATAACAACAGCCATTTTTTTCTGTACCACTCGTTTTAGAGCCATATCAAAGTCACTGTGGTAGGAAAGGCTCTTTCTTTGGTTGCATATTACTTTTCCTTTGAAATATCTTCTATGTCTTACTATATGTGTGCCGGTACATCAAGGCTCAAGATGAATGTCTTTGTCCATCTGACTTCCAGGCTATACTCTGCAGTGATTTAGGGTCAAGTTAGTCCTGAATAGTTCGTGCAGTAATAATGCACTACTTTATCAAGACTTGTTTGCCTCTTACCTGTATTATTGTTATTAATCACAAGATATGCTTATATGCATCAGGATTTCTTTCTTCCAACTAGAATTTTTCTCTACAGAGTTGGAAATTTCACCAGAATGAGTTGGTAATTCCACTGTTAAATAATATGTAATAGTAAAGTTATGTAATATGGAGTCTGCATACCTTTGGGTGTTTGGCAAAGTATGTCAAATATAATGATAACAATATAATAATTCAGTTTGCATGAACTTGGGTTGCCCATCTGAAGAACAAATATGAGCTTAGGGTCACTATAAAAAGACCAAGCCGTGGGGAGAGTTCAAATGCTAAAACAAGTTCTCCAAGGTCTTCGGAAAGTAGTAAAGGCCAAACCCAAGAGGGATTTTTAAAGAGTGACCACAAGTCAGAGCAGTAGCCTTGACCCCAAGCCAAACCCACAGGTGTGTTCTACTCATTGTACTACGAATAACTTCTCTTCACTTTACACACCCATTTGTGTAAAAATATAGGTGAAAATTTGGGCTCAGAAGTGACACAGTAAGTTACGTTTCAAGGATATATTTAAAATTGGGGGTGGGGGTGTGTGCGCCTGGGTGGCTCAGTGGGTTAAAGCTTTTGCCGTCAGCTCAGGTCATGATCCCCGGGTCCCGGGATCCAGCCGCATCAGGCTCTCTGCTCAGCAGGGAGCCTGCTTCCCTTCCTCTCTTTCTGCCTAATTGTGATCTCTGTTAAATAAATAAAATCTTTAAAAAAAAAAAAAGAAATTGGGGAAAACACTTCTATGTGGGAGAGTTATATGTACATGCAAGATTTCTTTCTCCAGGGCGCCTGGGTGGCTCAGTGGGTTAAGCCGCTGCCTTTGGCTCAGGTCGTGATCTCAGGGTCCTGGGATCAAGTCTCGCATCGGGCTCTCTTTTGGCGGGGAGCCTGCTTCCCTTTCTCTCTCTGCCTGCCTCTCTGCCTACTTGTGATCTCTGTCTGTCAAATAAATAAAATCTTTAAAAAAAAAAAAAATTCTTTCTCCATATTCTGTTTTTAGAAACCTACAAAGTTTAACTTATACTGCTCTTGGAAAAGAAATGGATTCCTCATTCTTTTTTTTAAGATTTTTTCTTTATTTATCTGACAGAGATCACAAGTAGGCAGAGAGGCAGGCAGAGAGAGGAGGAAGCAGGCTCCCTGCAGAGCAGAGAGCCTGATGTGGAGCTCAATCCCAGGACCCTGGGATCATGACCTGAGCCGAAGGCAGAGGCTTAACCCACTGAGCCACCCAGGTGCCCCTGGATTCCTCATTCTTAAAAAAAAAAAAAAAAAGCTGGGACGCCTGGGTGGCTCAGTGGGTTAAGCAGCTGCCTTCAGCTCAGGTCATAATCCCAGCATCCTCAGATCGAGTCCCACATTGGGCTCCTTGCTTGGCAGGGAGCCTGCTTCTCCCTCTGTCTCTACCTGCCACTCTGTCTGCCTGTGCTCACTCTCGCTCCTCTCTCTCTGACAAATAAATAAATAAATCTTAAAAAAAAAAAAAGCTGCAAACAGCCACTTTTATGATAAATATATGGATTATAAAAAAATGAGGTATAATGAAAACTTTTAAAAAAGGGAAAGAATTAAGGTTGATTCTCAGACTGGCCAGTACCTTCCACACCATATTCTCAATGTAATCTATATTAAGGTCATATTGTTAAAATGTTATGCATCATATATGTTAAACAAATATTTAAAAGAAGACTATAACTATAATAGAAGCCTGTTATAATCCTATTAAACTTCACAAAAGGAGACATATCAGTTGAAATATATTAAGTTTGAATTGTATTTGAAAAGAAAGTTTTTAATTAAGTAGGTATTTCAAAGCTTTCTACTGACATTTAATTTTAAGTAGATATTTCAAAGCTTTCTACTGTCATTTTCATCTTGCTGGAAATGGCATTAACAACTAAAACAATAATAAAAACGCTCCTCTAATCAAAAACTCTTTGATTTTGTAAAATAAACTAATTATGGTTTAACTAAAACAACAACTGTTTTTTTATATTCCTCATGAAAAAAACAAACCTAGTTTATTATATTTTACTCTGAAGGTTTCAAAATCAGAACTGTTCAATGGAGGATGATCACAACAAGGGGACAGAGCAGCAAACTGAAATTAAATTAATCTAGAAAGGATAATTTGCTAAAAGGATTCATTTTTATTTGCAATCAAATTACTTTTCTAATGACTCATTTAAATAAAGTGCGATATCGTGATTTATAAGAAATAGATATTTGGTCTTCAACCCTTTTTTCTGAAACTAGCTCCTAAAACACTTGCAACTTCCTAAGTATTAAAAGCGACAGAGTTTTATGTTAAGGAGGTGACTTTTGAAAGCATCTATGGATGGGAGGTGATTGAAAATGGAGCCAAGAACTGACTAAGGAGTTGAAACTTTCATCCCCACCACCCCTGACCTCGGAGGGAGGGGAGAATGGCTGGAGGTTGAATCAGTTGCCAATGGCCAATGGTTTAATCCATCATAACTGTATAATGAAGCTTGCATAAAAGCCCAAAAGGACAGGGTTCTGAGAGCTTCTGGGTTGGTGAACACATGGAGATGCTGGGAAAGTGGTGTACCAAGAGAAGGCATGGAAGCTGTGTGCCTCAGCCACACACCTTGCCCTAGACATTTCTTCCATCCAGCTGTACTGAGTTATATCCTTTCACAATAAACTGGTGATTTAGTAAGTAAAATTCTCTGAATTCTCTGACTTGCTCTAGCAAATTAATTGAACCTGAGGAGGAGGCTGGGGAACCTCTGATTTATAGCTGGTCAGTCAAAGGTACAGGTAGCGGGGCACCTGGGTGGCCCAGTGGGTTGAGCCTCTGCCTTTGGCTCGGGTCATGATCTCAGGATCCTGGGATTGAGCCCCGAATCTGGCTCTCTGCTTGGCAGGGAGCCTGCTTCCCCACCCCTCCGCCCCGCCTGCCTCTCTGCCTACTTGTGATCTCTCTCTGTGTCAAATAAATAAATAAAATCTTCACAAAAAAAAAGTACAGGTAGCAACCTGGGCTTGACTGATACCTCATAGTTGGCAGACAAGGGCGGGGGTCTTGTAGGACTGAAACCTAGACCTGTGGGATCTGATGCTGTCTCCATGGAGACAGTATCAGAACTGAGTTGAACTCTTAGACACCCTGCTTGGTGCTGTGTGGGTACCACCCAACCCTTGTACGTACACTAGAATTGGTGCAAGAACCAAAAGACAAGGGAACTTGCCTTTACCTAATTATACAAATCTAAATTTCTAATATCATTAGTATGGCAAAACATATTAATGATATTAAAACTTACAATAATGTAAATTATAACACAACAAAACAAAGTCTTCCACTTTGGTTCAAATGCACAGCATTTCAAGAATGTCTCTGCCAAAATAACTGTCTTTAAAAAACTGAATAGTTTTGGCATTATCGAGGTACATAACAAGAAACCTGAAACACACTGGTATAACTGTAATTTCTAATGAGTTTTTGTGAAAATCACTGAAGTTATAGAACCATACTGACTGGGCTGGACAAAAATCTAAGGCTCACAGAACTACTGAAATAAAACTTCTCTTTAAATAATAATAAAACAATCAATATGAACACTCAGGTTTTAAAAGAGGATAGTTAAAATGCACTCAATAAAACGTCAAAGAGACATGTATCGATTTATGATGGGGATCCAAAAGCTTGCATCTAAAATAGGATAAAAACTTTAGGTGAGCTCAGGCAATGATGAAAGAACTACCAAGAATGTGCAAGTGTTCAGTCACATTCTTATCTGTGAAGTCAGCTTTATTAATAACTTCAATTGTATAATAATTATAATTATTTTATAGATTTAAGCAAAGGATGTGAGTTTAATACCTACATTCTAGTGAGCAAACAAGCTTTCTGTAATTTATAAATTTCAATTAAAGATTGGGTAATGAAAAAAATGTTAAAGTTAAAACAACTTAGTTTTCAGTACACTAATGAATTTTTACTTTGTAATACAATATAGCTGTCACATACAATGGCTCTGATAGGCTTAAGTCAAATTTCAATGGGCAAGGAAGGCCAAAGAAGGGTTTATACAATATTCAATATGCAATCGTATCTATTCAGTATACAATAACAAAATAAAAAAAGTACTAACCTAGAAACACAGAAAAAGAATTTATTGTTTTTAAATTCCAGAAATTAAAAATAACAGAGTAGCATGTAATGCATAACAAGCTGGCCCTATAATTTCTAAGCTACAGTCCAATAGAAGCATTAAAGAACAAGAAACAGTCTACATGTTTTCCTACCAGGTAAAGACACCTGAGAAAGTTACCCATAAAGAAATAGGCTTTAATACTCTTAACTACAAATAACCTTTTACCGTTACATTATGAAGATATGCTCTGTGCCTGACAGGACACTAAGCCTTTTCCCACAGAGCTTCTGTTACCGCTCAGCTGCAGGCTGTGATCTATCAGTGATACAATATTCCACATCAATACCAAGCTCATTTGATCAAAGCAGCACAGCAATGTTTTAAAACCATCTGTTTATATTCAATAGTATGTAAAAATCACAGTACACAAATTTGGATATGTTTAACTTGTCCATAAATAAGAGCATATTATCTTAGCGTAGGCTTTCGAAAGAGGTCTGAGCAGTCAGGCCAATAATGGGGTAAACAGACTCTACATTTTGACTAAAGTAATTATAAAATTGCAATTGTTACCATCACCAAGAAGTAACAAATAAATACAAATTTAAAAAAATTTAAGTAGTTCCTCTGGCAGCAAAATTACATCTACCATAGTAACATTTCCAAGCAAAAAAAATCAATTCGGAGCTTGAATGTATTTTGTGCTTTTTTTTCTATAAAAATGCAGTGTTACTCTCAGACATTTCTAAATAACTAGATTTATAAATGAGCAGTGAATTTCTTTTCATCACAGTTTATTTTTAGTTCATGGTGTGCAGATTATAGAACTAAACTATAAGCTTTTTACCAGTACTTTAACTGTATGAGTCGTGGTCTTTTTATTTTAAACAGTGATTTATTGTCATTCTTAAGGTAAACAACAAAAACAAATTCTAAAATTTTAACTTCAAATTAAGTCTTTCAAATTTCAGATGACAGAGCCAATAACTGGTAACAGCTTCTTCAATTTCATATTAATAGTCTAATTAAAAACTTACTAAGGATTACCTGGCAATAGATTTGAAAGTATCGGGTTTCTGTTGAAGGCAAACAAACAAAAAAACATGCAAAATACCTGCCAAAACACATGATCTTCTTTCTGATTTTCTATCTAAACTCATAAAATGTTTATAAATACATGATCATTCTACACAATACAGAGCTGCTAGAGCATTGCTAAAGGAAATTACAGTTTTTGGTCTTACGGAATAAGACTAAGATGGAAAGGGGGATGAAAACGGTGAAATCTGGGGGTGCAGTACACTCTTCCTACGCACAAGCACGCGGCTGCTCATCCGGTCAGGTCAGTACATGATTCTCCCGGCAACTAAGAAATCAGAACACAGCTATTTCCTCGTCCTAGAGTTAACAATTCTTTTAAAAGCTCTATCCAGAAAGGACTGTTGGGTTGTTTTGTTTTGTTTTGTTGTAAAAGGGAACAAAGAATAAATAGGGAAAAAATTTCCATCCCCAAATTCATATAACACAGGCTCAGTGAGCTGTGAGCTTCAGTCAGACTGACCGGTGAAACAAAACTGTTAGTACCATGAGACAGGTGCTACCCTAGACAGTTCAAAACATGATCCACTAAAACAAATACATGTTTATATGCCTCAAACAACTAGAAAGCTTGTCATTACTGTTTAATTAGCTCCTAGGATAATAGAGTTCTAGGATTTTGTACCTTCACGGTATACCTGAATCATTACTAGCAACAAAATGCCAACTTCAAAACTGCTATGAAAGTAAAATCATCATCAGAAAAATTCAGCCTTATTGTAAATGAGGGAGAACTTAGTGCTAAATACTAATACCAAATGTATGAAGGCAGAATTTTTGTTTGTGGAAGACAGAATGAGGAGTTAAATGTACCCAATCAAGACCAACTGGAATACAGAACAGAGAACTAAAAATGTTTCAGAAAAAAAATAATAATAAGAGGAAGAAGAAGGAAAATGGAGGTGATCCAGGCAGCAAAAGAAGAATGGATAGAATGAAAATATAAGAAAATGAGGCACATGCATATGGCTCTCTTTTTTCTGACTTCTGTGTTCCTAATACTTCACAATGTAAGTGGCATATAGGTCACACTAGCAGGCAAGGATGAGCTTTCTGATGGATAGTGATGAAGGATTTGGGGCTAATGAATTTGTTTTCTTGTTTTTGTTTTTGCTTTTAATCATACCTGAAAGCCTTGAATCCTTGCTAAATATTCCAGTTGTTTTGAAGGTTGTACTGGAGAACAAGGGGGAGTAGGAGAACTTCCTTTTAAACCTATGGCTTCAGCTGTAGGAGATGTTCCATTCATTAGGAGTTCCCTGGCAATTGTAGCTGAACTATTCGATGTGGGAGATATACTGAAGAAAGAGCTTGAGGGTTGGTTCATATCTTTGGGTGACAAATAGCCTAGAGTAGTGCCAGAGATTACTTTGTGGCGGCTGGCTTCCATCTCTTGATAAACATCAGGAGACAAATGAAGAATTCCTTTTGGAGCTATAAATAAAATTAAGGAACATTGTTATTACATTTAAATAATTAAAACAGAAACATGTTATAGCATTATTCACATAATGATTTTACTTGGTTTCATAACAAAGCGGTAAGAAACTTTCAATTAAGCATCTTCCTCATAGGGGCCAAGGCATTTGCTGCCTCAATTTAGAGGTGAATAACATGTCAGAAGTTTAAAAAGATTGAGAATGTGCTGGGTCTTCAACCTGCAATTTAGTATTTTATCATCTCCAAAAGAGACATGAAACCCCTCATATATGCAGCAATTGAGAAACAGTAAGTCAAATGAAGGCTGAATCAGTCCAAGTCATCTGAGGTACAAACTCATATACCCGATGGCCTACAGGTGTTCCTCCCCTCACAAAGGTATCCCACAGACAATTCTAACTCATGAACACTTCAAAAAGTGACAGAGTATCTTCTTCCCAAAACTGGCATTGTCTCCTATCTTGATAATCTCATTATGATGCCACCATCGATCTGCTCAGGTGCCCAACCTATACAGCATTTTGACTCATCCATAGATAAGCAGTTACCATAGCCACTCCAGAATTTGTCCCGTCATAATCAAGTATGCTAGCTCAAGCCAGACCACAGGCAGGTTCTGATATTAAGAGGAGGGAGCCGAGAGATACGTTATCAGTCGGTGGGGTTGTAAACATATAAAAGAAGCCCCTTCCTTTGACTATCATTTGTCTCAGAGATGTTTCAAACCACATTTTACACTGAATGTTCTAATGTCTTTGGATCAGATATTAGCACCTCTCAAATCTTGTTATCTTTAAAAATTATTGAGAAATCACCACTTTTGGAGAATGTGCTCTGACAGACACAACTTAATTCCCATGCTCTTGCCTCTCTCTCTCTCTCCCACCATTAACCTTCTGATTTAAGCCTTCACTGTTTCTCACCTGGACTACTGTTAACAATCACTACAAGATTTCGCTGTTGTGGCGCCTGGGTGGCTGTTAGTTAAGCTCAGGTTGTGATCTCAGTGTCCTGGGATGGAGTTCTGGGTTGGGCTCCCTACTCAGTGGGAAGTCTACTACTTCCTCTACCCGTCCCTCTGCTTGTGCTCCCTCGAACATGCTCTCTCTCTCTCTCTCTCTCTCAAATGAATAAAATCTTTTTTTAAAAGTTTCACTACTGCTAGTCTCCCTGGTGTACATTTCCCCAAATGTCTATAACACAGCCCCAAATAAAAGTGTCCCATGATAAATAAATCTAGGAAATAATGCAAATGATCTCACATACACACAGCCCTACCTTTTGGAGGATGAAAAACGCGCATTAGTGGCATAGTAAAGACTGAGAAGTTTAGAACAAAAATCTATTCAACCTGGTTTAACCCAGGACTTCACAAATTTATTTTTTATCCAATTTTTTAAATTTTAATTTAATTCTAGTATATTTAACTTACAGTGTTATATTAGTTTCAGGTGTATCATATACTGATTCAACAATTCTATAACCTAGTGTTTTACATAACATTAATAACAACTCTTTTAAACACTCTGAAAAATGCTAAGGCTAGCCATTTTCTTATTTCAATGTCTTTTCTGGCTTCCCATCACTGAACTATTAAGTCGAAACTCCTTGGGATGACATACAAAGCCCTTAATCATTTGGTTCCTCCTTACATATCTATTCTCTTCTAAATTCTTCATGAAGATCCCATGTTCCCAGTCATGCAGATATAGTCACACTTTTCCAACATTCCATGCTGTTTGATCCCATCACATCTTATTTCTGTTGTTCAATTACAAACACACGCACGCACACACACATGGTTAAGCTCCTATTGGTAGGTTCCAGGCACTGTGCTAACCAATGCTGTCCTGACCTCCAGTCAGGTTGAGTCTGTTGGGAGAGGAAAACGAAAAGGGATCATGTAAAGTGGTAGATGCCTCAGTGAAGATGGATCCAGAGAGCAGTGGGCATGGGAAAGGAGAAGCACTAGGAGCCCAGGAAAGGCTTCCCGGACATGACACTGACAGCAGATTTCAGGAGATAAGGAGAATAAAGCCAAGGAGGAAGAGAACTGAAGGCAGAGAGACAAAGGCAGGGACCAGTGGAGTGCGTGTGCCAGAAAACCTTCAGCGGTTCCTTACCGCTAGGGCATGAAGAGACAGGTGGGAACTGCAAAAGGTTAAGGTGGAGGGAGTTAGGGGCCAAGATCCAGGGAATTTATCCTGATAGTATCAAAACATAAAATATTTCTTATTTTTTAAAAATAATTTATACAGCTCAAATTAATAATTTTATTTTATGGATTTTATGGATTGGCTTTATTATTATGCCTTTGTGTTAGTTTTATAACTGGGAAGAAATTTCAATAAATTTTTTTTAAAAGAAAACATGCACTGGATACAGACAAATCTTCCTCTCATCAGAGGAAATGACTATTAACATTATGCTTTAAATATATGCTTTTAATCTTTTTTTTGTATGAACTTTTTTGGTGTTGAGTTGAAGAAATATGTTAAAACATAGGCCTATCCTATGATCCTGTTGTTTATAAAACAATATACTTCTACTACTACTATTAAGGCATAATATTTCACTACATGAATTGTTTCCTTAAACAAGTCCATATTGTTGGACATCTAACTTGTTTCCAAATTTTTGTAATTATAAACAACATAGTGATGAACATTTCTGGTTTTAAATCCTCGTTTATAGGAAAATTTATTTCCTTAAGTTACAAGCAGAATTGCTATTCAAACAATATGCATTTTAAGTTTTGACATTAACAATCTGCTCCAAATTGGTATAACTCTAAAAAAGCTGTAAGAATTTCACACTCCCATATTAATATATGAAAGTACCTATTTTTTCCTATTTGGGGGATGAATATTATTATTATTTAAAAAAACTTTGCCTCTGCTTTGTGTTTAGATAAGTGAGAAGATTTTTAAATGATACCCTCTGTACCAAAACAATAAAAAAAGGTACATTCAGTCCTACACCCTGACCTCTGGGGAGGTGAGAGGAGCTACAGATCCCCAATGATTTAATCAATCTTGCCTACATAATGGAACCTCCATATAAAACCCTTAAATGATGAAGCTTGGAGGGCGCCTGAGTTCTGAATATATTCATGTGCTGAGAGGGTGGTGTACCCCTATACCAACTGCTGTGCTCCAGACCCTTCTGGGCCTCACCCCATGTACCTCATCATCTGGCTGTTCATTTTATATCCTTTATTTTAAAAAAACAGTGATAGTAAATAAAATATCTTGCTGAATTCTGTGAGCCATTCTAGCAAATGATCAAACTTGAGGGGGTTGTGGGAACTCCTTAAATTGAGAGCCAGTCAGTAGGTGAGAAGTACAGGGGGCAGCATGGGACTTATGACGGCATCTGACATGGGGGCAGTCCTGTGAGGCTGAGCCCTTCATCTGTGGGGCTCTACGTTAATTCTGAGTTGTGTCAGAATTGAGTTAAACTATAAGACACCCAACAGGTATCTGGAAAATTGGAGAATTGGTTGGTATGAGGGAAAAAAAATCCTCACATATTTGATGTCAGAAGTGCTGTGAATAAAAACAGTTCATATGTCAAAATTGATCAAACTGTACACATTATGTGTAGCTTATTATACTTCAATTATACCTCAATAA
The DNA here is from genome assembly GCF_022355385.1 of Mustela nigripes. Classification (NCBI taxonomy): domain Eukaryota; kingdom Metazoa; phylum Chordata; class Mammalia; order Carnivora; family Mustelidae; genus Mustela; species Mustela nigripes. The sequence continues at coordinate 138,237,683 of NC_081559.1, forward strand.
AGTTGTAAGAATATTTGCCAATTTGATAAGTGAAATGTCTTACTGGTTTTTGTTATTTCACAAGCCGCATAAATACCACAGATAATTCTTACTTAAATAATAATTTAAATGTTATGACTCTAAATTCTACACTCAATTTAAGAAGTCAAGAAACTAACAGCATTACTTCAGTATTGTTATTCTACAGCAGTAATGGGCTTGCCAATAACAATATTATAAAGCAACAAAAATGCTCTCTCAACACTCCAGAGAGGCATTACATCACAGTGTAAGAACTCATGCAGAGTTCAGGCTCCCTTATTCTACAGTAAAGCCCGAGTTGACTTTTCTTCATAAATAAAGAAGATTCCTTTCCAGAGAGCTCAACTATTATAATAGTTGTTGAAAGACTTTAAAGACACATGTGGATTTCTGCGGTCAACTACTGAATGATTTTTAACTTGAATATTAGTAACAGAGTGTATGGATTGGTCACAATTCATTTATGTTCTTCCTGTTGTAAATATAAGTAGCTTTTCAGTAGGGTGAGGGCCTGAAAGTAGAATCAAAGAGTAATTTAGGCTATACATATTTAAGAACTTTAACTTATTTTGCCAATTAGGCCTCCTGAAAAACTATGCCAATTTATGCTTCTATTAGCAGTATGTGACTAAACCTGTTTTTCTCATTCATCTGTTGACACAGCTTTTAGTTATTCTAAATAATTATTGACACTACCACATTTCATTGTTATATTGATTTACATTTATTTAATTACTGTGCAGGATAAACTTCTTCTCGTGAAGAAGGCCTGTGCCTTCTTTTCTGTTAGTCTGGACCTCAGTTTTGCTCCGGGACTTCAAACATATTTCCCTTGCTCAAGCCTATTACATCCTACTAGATGTTAGATGTCCCTAACCCATTCTCCCCTCATCTCTGTCTGACTTTGTCTTTAATACTCCTACGCTGGTACTAATGGTCTGTAACCATTGTACATAGCTACACTGCAGATACAACCCTGGCATTATGCACTTTAAATGAAATTATCTCATTTAATACTCCACAACAACCACAAGAAAAGGGCATTTTTATTTCTCTATATTAGAAATGAAAAAACCTGAAGCATGGCGCTTAGCCAAGGTCCTATGGATAAGACAAAGCAATGCTAGACTATGACTCTGAGGCATCTGTCTCTAGAGCCTGGATACCTAAACATTACATTCGATGACCTCCTGAAAGAACAACTGAGGAGCTAAGTGCAGGGCCCAGCCAGCTCCAAACAGGTACATTTAATCCAGGAATTAAACTCCACACCTGGGGTTTGCCTGGGGTCGACACTAGGCTGATCCATGTCACTGTGGTTGCCCTTCAACATTCCAGAGACAATGTCACCAAAATTTCCCTAAAATATGGATGTTCGAATAGGATTTTAAAAGCCCAACCTTGCCAACAACTGTGAGATCTGACAAAATGAGGAATGCTGGGCCATCGTGCCCATTTTACATGTTTCTCCCATTAGGCCTGTGCTTCTTTCTAGTGTGTACGTGAACCTTCCGGTTCACGCAGAACCTCCTGGAGCATCTTCATGGAGCTCCAGTCCTTACTGGGAGAGTTGCAGAGGACATTTTGAATCAAGCTCTCTTTAAAGATTTTATCATATGTGCAGATAAGCAAACTGGGGAGAACCTTGCCTTTCAATGTTCAATAACGTCCTAACTCTCTGAGAGAGGCCAAAGAACGTGTTAATGAGTAGTGAGTACTATCAGGGTAGCAGAACAATAGGGCAAGCCAATGTAGTAAGATCGACAATGTTATCACACTGGTGCAAATGGTTAATCTGTAAGGAAGCACTTCTCTGCAATCCCATGAAATGAGTACATAGCTATTTCTTATTAAAATCAGTTAGTCACTTTTTATATCAAAGCTTTGAATTTTTTGAAATTTTGTCACAAAACTTGGACTAAATTTTTTAAATAAATATTCAAATATCCAATAATCCTCAGGTCTTCTTTTGCCACAGTGATTTTTGCATAACAAAAAATTATAATTCACATAGGGCTAAAAATTTCTTTTAAGTGAGAGAAGGAGCAGAATGCTGGGGTGGCAGATTCCTCTGACTGAAATTTAGCACACGTGGGGTAGATAGACTCTACTTCTACTTCGATAACATCATGGACAATTCACCAAATTTTAATAAGAAAGTCAATTATCCGTGTATATTTTGAAAGCTGATGCCTCAGATTTTTATTCCGTCTTTGGCCAGAAAGAATATTTTGCTGGGGTGCTTGGGTAGCACAGTTGGTTAAGTGTCTGACTCCTGGTTTCAGCTCAGGTCCTGACCTCGTGGTTGTTGAGATCAAGCCCCATGTCGGCATCCACATTCAGCACGGAGTCTGCTTAAATAAATAAATCCTGAGTGTGTAGTGTACAGCATGGTGACTATAGTTAACAATACTGTATTGCATATTTAAAAGTTGTTAAGAGACTAGATCTTAAAAGTTCTCATCATAAGAAAAAAAATGTGTAACTGTGTGGTGATGGATGTTAACTAGACTTCCTAAAACAAAATCAAATCAAATCAAACTAGAGGAAAAAAAAAAAGACTCCATCTCCCTTTGGACCTTACCCCACCCCTTTATAGTCCCCTTCTCTAAAATAAATAAACAAATAAATCTTAAAAAAAAGAAAAGAATATTTTTGTTTAGGGTTATCTATCCTGCTCTTGATTATCATCAATTATTTTAAAACACCCCTCAACTTTTTGAACTGGTTATCTGAAAAGTTACTTGGCTGCTACTGGCAAAATTGATTCCCAGTGAGTTTTGTTTTTTAAAATCTCTTGTCCAAAGTTTTAAATGGCGGCCAGGTACTAATATGTTATGTGGCTGATCTTCCTGTTGATAAAGGTGAAGTCCACCTTGCTAGCATTTGCTGCTCACTAAATTTCCCTTGTGTGTCTTGATGGTGGTAATAACATCTTTTGTCATCATTCTAATCTGCTCAATAAACTTTATCTTTAAAGTTTCAGAAACAAATTGTAATTTTAGAAAAATCTTAAAAACTGGGAAATGGACTACTGTTTCACAACAGGAAATCTGAGAAAAGCATGAGCAATAACATGATTTATCTATTTTACAATGATTTTTAAAAAATCATCTCCACGAAAATTCATGAAATCCAAGTAGGGTCTATTGTATTATACCAGTATCAATTTCCTAGTTTTGTAAATGTACTGTAATTATGTAAAATGGCACCACTGAGAGAAGCTGAGTGATGGGTACACGCAAACCCTCTGTACCACTTTTATAGCTTTAAAAAGTTGTAAAAACCCAACTATAAGAAAGCGCTGTTATATTGCTCTGGGCCTCTCGCTCTGTACAGAGACCCTAGAACAAGATCCTGTTGAGACATCAAGGTAGGAAGGACAGTGGCACTAGCACTAGATATGCCCCTCAGAGCAAGCGGGGCTGGCATTGGTGGGGCAGAGCAAGCGGGGCTGGCAAGCTTGAGGGCTGCAGCTTTGACCACTGCCCCTGCCTAATGCAGTCTCTGGTTTCCAGGCTCTGGGCTCGAGGCTAGTGTTCTTCCTATCCCAGGGAAGTTCAGGGCCATTTATCAGATGAGCACATATGCAGCCCAAGAAGGAACCACCAGACCACCATGGTCACCTTCCCAGAGATGGAAATAGTCAATCCATCCTCTGCATTTTCTTTAGCTACTAAGCTGATTGGACCTTAGAAATTTCCACTTCCAGCAAACTATAAGAGACTCTTAACTCTAGGAAACAAACTGAGGGTTGCTGGAGGGTTAGGTAAATGGGTGACAGACATTAAGGAGGGCTACTTGATAATAATGAGCAACTGATGAATCACTAAACTCTACCCCTAAAACTAATAATATAGTATATGTTAACTAAAGTGAATTTAAATAAAAAATTTTTAAAAAGAGAAATCTCCATTTCCTGCTACCGTATTGTTGAGATACAATGGAACAGGGTGTTATTTTTAGGGGACCCCACCTCTCCTTTTCCACACAGCTCAGTATCCACCTGTCTTCAAGCTGAGGCTCAAGGGTCCCTAGTTCTGCCTAATTTTTAAGTCAAATATAAACTATTCAAAAGGAAACAAAAACCAATTAATGCAAAATTTGGATGAAGTTCTTCTGAAAATCAAACTAAAAAAGGAAAATGTTGGATAAAAGCAATACAATGGAAAAAAACAAATGTAAATTATTTATCAGAGTTTTTAATTTTAATTTTTTTAAAAATTTGTTTGAGAGAGAGAGGGAGACCAATAAGGGAGAGTGAGAGGGAGAAGCAGACTCCCCCCTGAGCAGAGAGCTGGACATGGGGCTCCATCCCAGGACCCTGAGATGACGTGAGCCAAAGGCAAACACTTAAAAGACTGAGCCACACAGGCGCCCCAGAATTTCTTTTTTAAGGTGAGTTTCAGAATCAGCTTGGAAGGAAAGTTCTCTTAACTAGCCAACATTTGATCACATCTCACATTACAGATAACACTAAAGCTATTCTGATTAAAGAAACAACTACACTGATGGGACATATGGGTGGCTCAGTCCGTTAAGCAACTGCCTTTGGCTCAGGTCATGATCCCACGGTCCTGAGCTGAGCAAGGAGCCTGCTTCTCGTTCTGCCTCTCCCCCTGCTCATCATGGTCTCTCTCGCTCACTTGCTCTCTCTCTCTCTCTCTCTCTCACTTTTTCTCAAATAAATAAATAAATAAAATCTCAAAAAAAAAAAAAGCTACACTGAAAAAGATGTCATTACTGAACTAATGAATAAAATGACATATTTTAATGTGCTCAAAAAGCATAAATTAAATCAGTGCTGAAAACTAACCTTGTTCTTGCCCTTAGAGTTAGCACCAATTTTGTTAATTTGTGCATTTTATTGGTCATTTTTTCTTTTTTCTTTGTTTTTTTTTTTGGGAGGGCAGGGGCTACATTTAACATGATGTATGTGAACTTATTAATTTGGTGAATGCATATTTATTAAATTACTGGCAGAACTTGTTGGCAAGATATGAAAGTCTTCTGGTGAGCATAGTACCAAGAGGGAAAAGTGCTTAGTGCAGCCCTAATCCACAAAAGGTGGAATCCTAGGGGAGAGTCCTGACAGAAAGCCATGAAACAGAACCCTGCAAACCTCAGGGGGATTGTGCCTTCATTATTTCAGTAGTATAATGCAGTGGAGGGAAACAACAAAATGGTAAATGATAAGCTTCCTTTAAAAACCTAAAAACAATAATAGCAAAAAAAAAAGTGCTTTTGAATTTTTTAAAAAACAAATTTCAAATAAATTGGGAAATGCCTTTGGAAAGCTTGTTCTACTGCACTAATGTACACTATCTTAGCCAAGGAAAGGGGCTAGTCAAGAGTTTTCAAACCCAGGAGCTGAATTGTTATTTTTTCTTGAAAAAAGAAGAAAAATTTAAAATATATAATGACAAAGGATAAGGACCTGACTATGATAAATAAATCTACAATTCACCTTAAAAATAAAGATGGTCTCAGTTGGCTTATGTAGAAGCTGCTCAAGGCTCAACATTTTACTAAGATAGAACTGTGAATATTTCTATTGAGTAAGACAAAACTGTTAGGGTAAAAAAGAAGTTTGAGAGCAACTTGTGAAGATAATGAGCCACGTTCAATTATGTGTCATTTAAATAGGGTTAAAATGTTGCTTATAAAATAAAGATCATTAGTCATCTTTCTTCACACACACACAAAATCCATTAGTGACTACTTCCCTAAAACTGCAAAAAAAAGCCCCCACCAAACCCCATCCCCCCAACAATGGATTATATCCCTCCATATGATACAAATGACCAATCTCTCAGCAGGAAGAAACACATACTTAAACAGTTGTCTATTGCAAAAACCCCCTACATTGCATCCCATTGTTCCCCTACTAGCACCCCAAGCATCTGTTCTAGATAGCTCATAAAACAATAATTATAGCTAAAACTCACACAGTCTTTACTGGAAAGCAGGCTTTGCATGTATTACCTCAGTAATCCTCACAATGACCCTCTGTCACAGGAATTATGATTATCTCCATTTTTACGGTCGAAGGCCCCAAGGCACAGCAAGGTCATGGTGACCTCTCAAAGTTACAGCTGGTAAGTGGCAAGCCTTGGGACTGAAACTAGGCATCTGGCTTTGGGGTCAGCATGTATAACTACCATTCAATCAGTAAAACAAACAAACAAATATAAAACCCAGAGCTATTATTCTTTGCATCTGTAAGTTCAAGTTCTGTGCAAATGAGTCCTGAAATAGTCTAACACCAGAACAGAGAAAAGAAACTGTCAAGATAAACTTAATATGAGGTGTCTCCTGTTTTTCACTTCAAACTGATTCTCTAGGCTCAATGAACCAGAGTCTCACTCAAGTAGCATAATAATAGAAAAGACAGACACAGGAGCCAGGCAGAAATTACTTAAATAAAATAAAATAAAATAAAATTCCTCTTGTGAAACTACCCTTTGGGAAGATATTGAAAAATAATGTGCTCAGCCAGCATCATAATTTTGTTGTGAGAAAGTAACTTCAAGTATTAGGTTAACATAATAGAAAAAGCACAGCTTTAGGATGAAAGAAGGAACTGCAGAGAATGAGGACTTTAATCATCAACTAGTAGTAAAAGGATTATTTCCACTGTGGTATCTATGAAGATCATGTGCAGCCAGAATTCACAGCCTATCCATCAATAATAGAGTCCCCCACCTTGGGTATCACTATAAATAAAAGGGGTAAACTGGGCTTGTACCTGCAACTAACAATAACAAGGTGGCACCCCTCATTCACAGGCCAAGTGGCACCCCCACACACACCACTAGAAACAGGTTTATAAAAGAGTCATAGTCTCACAGTATCTTATGAAAATGTCCAAGTTTCAATCAAAACTTGCAAATGATATCAAGAACCATGAATATCTCAAATTGAAAAGAAAAAAATCCAAAGATACAAATATTGAGAGGACAGAGATTTTAGAATAATCTAACAAAAATTTTATCAAGTATAAACATGCTTGAAACAACTATAAAACAGAAAGGTTTAGCAAATAGAAAGTCTCAGAAAAGAAATGGAAGATAAAAAGGAAAACCAAATGACAATTTTGGAACTAAAATACATGGTAATTGAAATAAAAATCTGAGTGGATGGTTTCCAATGGCTGATTGGAGGGAACAGAAGAAAGAAGTAGTGAAGTGGAAGTTAAAAAGATAGAAATTACCCAATACAAACAACAGAGGAAAAAAAAAAAGACTGGAAAAAATGAATAATGAATACCTCAAGGATTAGTGAGACTACAAAAGAAGATCTAAAATCTACACTTAGATTTTAGGAAGAGGGTGGGGCTGAAAAAAGCACTGAAGAAATAATGGCTGAAAATGCCTGAAATTGGCAAGAGTCAAAAACCTCACAAATTCAAAATGCTGTGTGAACCCCAAGTGGGAAAAACATAAAGAAATCCACAATAAAACACATCGGAGTTAAACTTCCAGGGCACCTGGGTGGCTCAGTGGGTTAAGCCTCCGCCTTCAGCTCAGGTCATGATCTCAGGATCCTGGGATCAAGTCCCACATTGGGCTCTCTGTTCTGCAGGGAGCCTGCTTCCTCCTCTCTCTCTCTCTCTCTCTGCCTGCCTCTCTGCCTACTTGTGATCTCTGTCTGTCAAATGAATAAATAAAATCTTAAAAAAAAAAAAAAAAAAAACTTCCAAAAACTAAAGACAAAGAAAAGGAATCTTGAAAGCAGGCAGAAAAAAAGCAAAACTTAACCTGAGAAAAACAATTCAAACGACTGTAGATTCTCATCCTAAATCAGGGGTGCCAAAATGAAAAAGCACAATATTCATCAAGTGCTGAGGGGAGTGGAAGTACTGTTGATTCAGAATTCTATATCCAGGGGTGCCTGGGTGGCTCAGTGGGTTAAAGTCTCTGCCTTCAGCTCAGGTCGTGATCCCAGGGTCCTGGGATCGAGCTCCACATCAGGCTCTCTGTTCTCTCTCTGCCTACCTCTCTGCCTATTTGTGATCTCTGCCTGTCAAATAAATAAATAAAATCTTACCAAAAAAAAATTCTATATCCAGAAAAAAACATTCTCAGATACAAGAAAATTAAAACAATTTTCACCAGTAAACCCACCCTAAAAGAAAGGCTACACCAAATCCTCTAGCAGAAAGGAAACAAAGAAAGAAGGAACTGCAGAACATAAAGAAGGAAGAAGAAACATGGTAATCAAATAATATGGGTAAATATACTAGAATATCTCTTCTTGAGTTTTTTTTTAATTTATTTTTTTATACAAAGCAAAAATTATACTACTATCTGATGTCAGTCTAAATGTAAAAGAGGACAGGCACCAGGCTGAGTGCCTGGGCTGGCTTAGACAGCAGAGCATGTGACTCTCAATCTCAGGGTCATGATTTCAAGCCCCACATTGGGCATGGAGCCTACCAAATAAATAAATAAAAGTAGGTATATATGTATATATGTACATATAGAGAGGACATACTTAGGACAATTATAAATAAGAAAGGTAAGTGGATAAAAAGGGAAGATTTCTATATTTTATTTTAAAGTATAAAATAACAATATTAGTAAACGACATTATGATAAGTTATATAAAGTAATACCTAAGGTAACCACTAAAAAGAAAAGGCTATATAATGAGATACACTCAAAAGTAGTCTAGATAGGGGCGCCTGGGTGGCTCAGTGGGTTGAGCTGCTGCCTTCAGTTCAGGTCATGATCTCAGGGTCCTGGGATCGAGACCCGCATCGGGCTCTCTGCTCAGCAGGGAGCCTGCTTCCCTCTCTCTCTCTCTGCCTGCCTCTCCATCTACTTGTGATTTCTCTCTGTCAAATAAATACATAAAATCTTTAAAAAAAAAAAAAAGTAGTCTAGATAATCAAACTGGAATTCTAAAGAGTGATCAAGTAACCCATAGGAGGCAAGAAAAAAAAAAAAAACAACAACAAAAAAGAATAGATAGGAAAAATAAAATGGCAGATTTAAACCCTAACATACCAATAATTATATTAAATATAAATGACCTAAATATACAAATTAAAAGGAGATTGGCAGAGTAGATTAAAAAATATGACCCAATTATATGCTGTCTAAAAGAAACTCCAAGTATTATGAGATAGGCAAGTTAAAAGTTAAGGATAAGGAAGTTTTTCTCATAAATATTAATCAAATACTAATAAAAAAAAGAGCAGGGCATTCTATTTCCAAAAGAGGACATGAGGAAATCTATTAACCCACCCCCATCAAGGAACCATAACTGAAAACTATTAATTTAAAAAAACTTTCTTAATTTTCTGGAAATAGTTTTAAGTGCATACAACAAAAAAGACATTTTCCAATGTAATAAAAAAAATTGGCTAGACTCTGTCCCCAGTTCTTAGGAGGTAGCCTCTAAATCCTTGGAATTTCTTTTGTTATTCATGGGGGACCCCTTGGACCACATCAGGGTTTATGCTAACAAAATGATTCAAGATGGGTGATGGCCATGTCAGAAAAACCAACTATGTGATTAGATGGTTAGAGCTTTGAATCAAATTATATTAGCCCAATTTCTGAGAAAGGAGAGAGCTGGAGACTGGTATCAACTTCCTGGCCAATGAATGATTCAATCAGTTATGCCTATAAAATAAAACCTCATAAAAATTCTGGGCAATCTGAAAACTTGAGTGAGCCCCCCTGGCTGCCAATACTCTGTGCATATTACACATGATGCGTAAGGAAGGATGATGCACCCAGACTTCATGAGAAAGGGACTGGTAGCTTTGTGTTTAGGAGCCTCCCATATCTCACCCTATACATCTCTTGGCTGGTTCTGATTTGTATCCATTCTGCTATAAAAATATCATAATCTTAAGTATAGAACTTTCCTGGATTCTGTAAATCATTCTAGTGAATTATCAAATATAAAGGGCCATGAAAAGCCGTGAATTTATAAATAGTTGGTCAGAAGTGAGAGTGGTCCTAGAAACCCTCCAATAGCGGCTGGTATCTGAAGGGAGGTCAGTCTTGTAGAGACCATGGGACACTTAGTGTAACTCCAGGTTCTGCATCAGAAGTCATTATACTAAGTCACTGATCAAGAAAATCTAACAAATCTTGGTAAAAACAAGAATCTGTGGCATTTGAGCCATGACCCATATTTTCCCCCATAAACAGCTAAGAAGATAGTGGTGGGGGCTCTCTTTCTCCTCAATCTCCTGTTAAGGAATATGGCATTTTACCAGGAAGGGCAGACTACCAGAATATCTCATTTCCCCTAGCTGTAAGCTGAAAAAGCTAAATTCCTCACATACATACACACATGAAACTGGGAAATCCCTTCTTCCATCCAGCCCCCGCTCATACAAGTGAGGGCTCTACACAAGCACAGCAGGCTGAAAAAAATGTGGGAACTGACATCCCTCCCTCAGCTTGCTCAGAGGAGCGAGATTCATGTCAGGAAAGGCAAGCTAAGGGCAACAGAGTCTACCTCCCCTGCCCAACACTCTGGTCATAAAGCAGGGGTATCACTCTCAGATAAGTGACAACTTATCTGTGACAACTCCCCATTCTCACTCCAGAGCACTGACTCAAGAAATTATGCCCAGGGGGTGAGGCAGTCTATAACAAAGCTGTAGAGCTCTCTCAAATGAAATTATTCTATTTGAAATGGATTATGGGAAAGGTTAAGCCTAAAAGCACTCTTGAAAACACTGGAGATTTTGGTGGTTAGCAATCCACAGGAGTCTGCTAACTTCATGAAAGCAGCAGGAAGTTATACTGTAAACCTGTCAGTTTCCCAGAAAGAACCAGGGAAAGAGACAGACATGAAGAGTGCTCTTGGGGTCAAAGCCTGAAATACTGGCCTCAAAAAATATTCTGAAAAGGGATCCAAATGTAATTGGATCAGATTTGCAGCAATTTACATCCCAAGAAAACAACAGGGCTATCTGCCAGCAATTAGTGGAATCCAGCAGCTGGGTGTTAAATCAACAAAGGCAGAAAACTTAACAGAGATCAGACAGAGAGTAAAATAGAGCCCTACTAAATCTACTGTCATCCTATTTGACCAAATACATGCTAAAGACTCCTTCCTCTGAGAGAGGTGACATCAGAGGCTTCATACTGCAAGAGAAAAAAATCTCACAAAAATAGTCCAGCTTTTCACCTAAGAATAAGATCAAGACAAGGATCCCCATTTTGATACATCTATTCAATAAATATTAGAAGTTCTAACCAGAGCAATTAGGCAAGAAAAAGAAATAGAAAGCATTCAAACTGTAAATAAAGAAGTAAAATTACATCTGGTCACAGATTATATGATCTTACCTGCATAAAACATGAGAGATTCCACAAACTGTTAGAACTTATACATAAACACAGCAAAACAGCAGGACACGAAGTCAACACACAAAAATCAGTTTGGATTTCTATACATAAACAAGCTATCTGAAAAGGATATTAGGAAAACAATCCACTTACAATAGCAGAAAAAATACAATATTTAGATTATTCATACTTGTGAATTATTAAATTTAATATTATTAAAATGCCCATACTGCCAAAACCATCTATAGATTTGATACAATCCTTATCTAAATACCACTGGCTCTTTTTATAGGAAAAAAACTTAAAATTCTTATGGAACTGTAAGATAGGCAAATCAATCTTGAGAAAGAAAAATCAAGCTAAGGACACCACACTTCCTGATTCTGAAACATTACAAAGCTAAAGTAATCAAAACTCTGGGGACTGGCATAAAAATGGATATATAGACCAACAGAACAGAACAGAAAGTCCAGAAATAAATTCCCATATATTTGGTCAAGTAATCTTTCACAATGGTGTCAAGAATACACAATGAGGAAAACACAGCACATTCAACAAATGGTGTTGGGCAAACTGGATATACAGAACCAAAGGAATGATACTGGACCCTTACTTTACACCATACACACACACACAAAATCAACTCAAAGTGGATTAAAGATTTAAACATAAAATCCAGGCAATGATTTCTTAAATATGATACCAAAGCACAGGCAAAAAATGCAAAAATAGACCCAAGTGGGACTATTTCAAACTGAAAAAATCTTCTGTACAGAGAAGGAAACCATCAACAGAGTGAAAAGGCAACTTATGGGATTGGAGAAAATATTTGCAAACCATGTATCTTATAAGGGGGTAAATGCTCCAAATATACAAAGAACACCTACAACTCAACAACAAAAAGACTAATAATCTGGTTTAAAAATATGCAGGGGAAGGATCTGAACAGATATTTCTCCAAAGAAGACATACGAATGGCCAACAGGTATATTAAAAGATGCCTGACATCTCCAATGATCAAAGAAATGCAAATTAAAATGTTAATGAGGCATCACCTCACCCCTAGTAGGATGGCCATTACTTAAAAGGAAAAACAAAGAAATATTAATGAGGATGTGAAGAAATCTGAACCCTTGTACGCAATTAATGGGAATGTAAAATAGGGCACCCATAATGGAAAAAAGTATGGAGATAACTCAAAAAATTATAAAAAGAACTACCACATGAAACAGCAACCCCACATCTGGGTGTTTATCCAAAAGAACCGAAAACAAGATCTGAAAGAGAATTTGCATTCTCATGTTCACTGCCGCTTTATTCACAACAGCAAAAAGTAGAAATAATCTAATCTCTATCAGTGAATGAATGGGTAAAGAAGAATGATGTATACATACAGCAGAATATTATTTAGCCATAGAAAGAAGGAAATCCTGTTATATGTAATAACATGCATGAACCTTGAGAACATTAAACTAAGTGACATAAGCCAGACACAGAAAGACAAATATTACATGATCCCACATATATAAGGTATCTAAAGTAGTCACACTCACAGAGAACAGAAAGTAGAATGGTCACTGCCAAGGACTGGGAAGAAGGAAAAATAGGGAGTTGCTGTTCAATGAGTACAAAACTTCAGTCATGCACAGTGAAAAAGTTCTAGAGATTTGCTGTACAACATTGTGCTTATAGTTAACAATACTAAAAAGTTCATTAAAAATCTGTTGAAAGGGCAGATCTCATGGATAACATGCTTTTAGCCACAATTAAAAAATACATAAAATTTAATTTAAAAATAATAAATAGGAGGTGGGTGGGGGAATGGGGTAACTGGGTGACAGGTATTAGGGAGGGCACATGATGTGATGAGTGCTGGGTATTATATTCAATTGCTGAATAAATGAACTGTATATCTGAAACTAATGATACACTGTATGTTAAGTAATTGAATTTAAATGAGAAAAAATTAGTAAATGTCCCATATACTAATAATAAACAAGTGGAATTTGAAATTAAAAACATAATACATCAAAAACTATAACATACTATATAGTTGCTAACTGAATAAAAAAAATGCCACATATATTAGCACCCAAAAAATAACATTCTTAGGTATAAATCTAACAAAACATGTACAACCTCTCTATGAAGAAAGCTATAAAGCCCTGAAGAAAAAAAAAATCAAAGAGAACTAAATAAATGGAGAGATAGTCCATGTTCATGGATAGAACTCAATATTGTCAGTATGTCAGTTCTTTCCAACTTGACCAATAAATTCAATGCTATCACAATCAAAATCCCAACAAGTTGTTAATGAATACTGACAAACTGATTCTAAAGTTTATATGGAGAGGCAAAAGCCCCCAAAATAGCCAATACAATATTGAAGATGAAGAACAAAGTTGGAGGACTGATGTTACTCAATTTCAAGACTCACTAGAGAGCTACAGTAATCAAGACAATGTGGTATCAGTGAAAGAACAAACAGATTAAAGAAACAAAAGAGAGAGCCCAGAAATAAACCCCCATAAGTATAGCCAATTCATTTTTGACAAAGGAATAAAGGCAGTACAGTGGAGCAAAGACAGTCTCTTCAACTGACAGATGGTGTTAGAACTGGATATCCATACACACAAAAATTAATCTAGATACAGACTTTACATCTTTCACAAAATCAGTAGACTCAAATGTAAAATGAAAAATTAATAAACTTCCAGAAGGTAATATAGGAGAAAATCAAGATGACCTTGAGTATGGTAATGCCTTTGTCGTTACTCACTAAAACAAGATCTATGAAAAAACAATTGATAAGCTAGACTTCATTAAAATTAAAAACTTCTGCCCCCCCCCCCCAAAAAAAGACAACAGTAAAAAAATTATAAGGCAAGTCACAGACTGGGAAAAAGTATTTGCAAAATACACATCTGATGAAGGACTTTTATCCAAAATATACAAAGAACTCTAAAAACTCAACAATAACCCAATTAACAAACAACCCAATTAAAAATAGGCCAAAGACCTTAAGAGACACCTCACCAAAGAAGATACACAGATTGGGGAAAAAAAAAAAAAAAAAAAAAAAAAAAAATATTCACAAGGCAAATAACCATATAAAAAGATGCTCCATATCATAGGAAATATAAATAAAAATAAAAAATGAAATACCACTACCTACCTAGTAGAATGGCCAAAATCCAGAATACTGATACCACTGCTAAATGCTGATGTGGACATGGAGTTACAGGAGTTCCCACTCATTGCTGGTGGGAATGCAAAATGGTACAGCCACTCCAGAAGACAGTACTCCTACCACACAATCCAGCAATTGTGCTTCTTGGTATTCAAGGGAGTTAAAAATTATGTCTACACAAAAACCTGCATACAAATGTTCACAGCAGCCTTACCATTAATTGGGAAAATGTGGAAGCAACCAAGATGTCCCTCAGTAGGTGACTGGATAAATTGTGATACATCCAGACAATGGAATACTATTCAGCACTAAAAAGAAATGACCTACCTAGTCATGAAAAGATGTGGAAGAATCTTAAATGCTTATTGCTATGTGAAAGAAGCCAATCTTTTTTTTTTTTTTTAAAGATTTTACTTATTTATTTGAGAGAGAGAGTGAGAGAGAGCATGAGAGGGGAAAGGTCAGATGGAGAAGCGGACTCCCCATGGAGCTGGGAGCCTGATGCAGGACTCAATCCCAGGACTCCAGGATCATGACCTAAGCCAAAGGCAGCCGCTTAACCAACTGAGTCACCCAGGTGCCCAAAAGAAGCCAATCTTAAAAGAATATGTATCTATGACTCTGACTGCATGATACTCTGGAAAAGGAAAAACTATAGACTAAAAGATTGGTAGCTTGGGGGAGAGAGGAAGAGATGAACAGGCAAAGCACAGAGGACTTTTAGGGCAGTGAAAATATTCTGTATGATATTGTAACGATGGATATATACCATTAGACATCTGTCCAAACCTGTAAAATGTACAACACCATGAGTGAAGCCTATGGCAAACTATGGGCTTTGAGTGACTATGATGTATTGATGGAGGTTCATCCTTCGTGACAAATGAACCATTCTGGTGAGTGACAGGGAAAATGGGGAAGGCTGTGCATGTGTGGGGATAGATGATATACAGGAACTCTCTGTACCCGCCTCGCAATTTTGTTGTAAAATCTAAATCTGCTTTTAAAAAATCTTTAAAAAAAAAAAAAAGAAAATTTAAAAATAGTCTGACATTTTGTATTAGCACAAAGTGTAACAAAGACAAGACAAATAGCATGGTGGTAAATGTACTAGACTGAAGCCTCCCTATCTGAGTTTGAATCGCAGCAGCAGATAGCCTCTTTACCTTGCTTTCTTGATCTATAAAATGAATTAGACTAAAGGAACTTGAAAATCTCTTTCAGCTCTAAAAGCCTATGAATCATCTTAACACAAACCAGAAAGCTTGGAATAAAACAATACACTTGAATAACATCACCCAAAAAGCCTGTTGAGTGTTTTTTAAAATGGACTATTACTGAAGTTTTTTAAGTCTTAAGAAAAATCATGTAATGCAGATGGCTGTTCCATTGTTAAAATAAACATTTCACATGCTTTATCAGCCATTTTAGTGTTTTTACATGATCCACCCAAATATCAAACTGGTATCTGAAACAATAGTTTGGACATTTTCCATGTTATGAAACATCCTAAATGTTCTTTAAAAAAGATTCTGGTACGTGATATACAAAACATTCTTTCAAGAAAATGCATACTTAATTTTAGTGGAAGTTCTTAGAAAAAGCTTTATTCAGTTTTTCTTTATTAGCAAGTGATATATATGGAAATAAACATGTTGTATAGTGGCAAAGGTGGACCTTAGAATCAGAAGATAGAAGTTTAAGTCTTTACTACCTCTACCTAACTTACTATATCCCTCAAGCAAATTAATATATCACCCGAGCCTCAATTATCCAGTTTGTAAAATGAGATGTTGGACATTCTCCAAACTTTTCACACTTCAGACTGCTTGTATTCTTTTTCTTCTACGCATACCATAGCTCAAGGATCTGCCTTTAAGACAGATTGTATTTATTTAGGGTAATATTTAGGATAATAAATCATCTTCTGTGTTTTTCTACCAAAGAATGCCAATCTGAGATTCAGAACAACTTGAGATAGAAATTCAGAGATACATTTCTAATTCAAAGCAATATATCTACTAAGAAAGAATGCAATATTTCCATTAGGTTATTGAAATACCAATAATGACACCTATTTTTATACTGATGGAGAGCAACACCAAGCTGAGAAGCACAGATCTAAATGGTAACTAAGACAACCAATAAGTGGGGGGAAAGTAAAACCACCATATTCTTTTCATTTGTTCAAATGAAATTACAATGTCAGGTACTGTGCTCTCATGATTTACTTTTTAAATCAAAACAATTGGGTTTTCTTCCCTAGATTGCATTTATTTTTTTAAGTCTTCCCTCCTTTTCCCTTGGGGAGGGGTGGTTAACCATGTTTATCTTTTAGATTGATTAGCTTTCCAAGAAGCAGTTTCAACTTTTAAAAATGTTATTGCAATCACCAATAATACCAAAAAGAGAACCATGCAGTCAAGAGACACTTTCTGAATAAATGAAAGAATAAATGCCACATCTGTTGTATGCAGAAGTTTTAGGGAGACTATCACCACTGCCTTCCTGAATCTTAAACCTAATAGCCCTCAAGCATACAGTTGCCTCTTCCTTCCTTCAGTGTTTTTAGTCAATGTTTTTTTTTTAAAGATTTTATTTATTTATTTATTTATTTTTTAAAGATTATTTATTTATTTATTTGACAGACAGAGATCACAAGCAGGCAGAGAGGCAGGCAGAGAGAGAGGAAGGGAAGCAGGCTCCCTGCGGAGCAGAGAGCCCGATGCGGGTCTCGATCCCAGGACCCTGGGATCATGACCTGAGCCAAAGGCAGAGGCTTAACCCACTGAGCCATCCATGCGCCCCTTTAGTCAATGTTTTGACTACTCTTACTCCTTTTACTTCTCAAGTCAAGGGGATTTTTATCTTTCCAATTACATGTACTCCATGTAGTATGTGCTGAAAGATCATGGATCAAGCACTTCTCTGTTCATATTTGTTTTAAATAAATGGAGTTATAAATTGATTCATGTTAAAACACAATAATGATATGATTAAAATCGGTGCATGGATAGTAAAATGAAGAGAACAGAAAGTCCGAACAAAACCAAATACAGAATCTTAGTATATGATAACGGTAAAATATCAATACCATGGGGATTAAAATCAAAGCCATACTTGCAGTATAAATCCCAGATGGACCACAGATTTAAAGACAAAAAAAGAAACTTATTATAAAAGTTCCAGAAGATAATGTAAGAGAATTTATTTATAATTTCACAGTGGGGAAGGCATTATTAACTATGCTAAGATTACAAGTGCTATATGGACTATAAAAGAAAGACCATGCAAATATACTAAAAAGAACACCAAACTTTAAAAGGAGATTTCACCATAAATAAAGAGAACTTGAAAAATATTGGCAAGTCCTATTATTAAGGCACATTCACACACACTCTGTAATCAAATTAGAAAGAATAGAAGACCAACATCTAACTTTAAAATGAGCACTAGTTATGACACCACTAACATAAAAAGTATTGAAATGGCTCATAAACATACAAAAATATAATTAATTCATTAATTTCATTCACAATAGGAGAAATGCAAAATAAAACTATACTGAATACCATATTTCAACTATCAGATTGGCACAGATCCAGGAGTTTGACAGCACATTGTGTTTCTAAAGCTGGGGGGAAACAGGAAATCTCATATAATGCTGGTAGGAATGTAAATTGTTAAATCTCTACTGAGTATAGCCTGGCTACATCTATCAAAATTTATACGTTTTCATATTCTTTGACTCAGTAATTCCACTTTTAGGAATTTACCTAACAAATACACTAACACACACGTAAAATAATATATGTATGAGGTTTTATACAACAGGATAATTTATAATAGAAAAATAACATAAACCATCTAAATGCCCATCAGTTAGGAACTAGTTAAATAATAAAAAAAAAAAGTCCTATGCATATCAATATGAAAGGCTCTTCAGGACATATTGTTAAGTGAAAAGAGAAAATTGTACAACAGTGTGTCTGGAATGCTGGGGGATATAATACATACTTGAATTTGCTTGTATATGTATAGGAAGGTTCTGGAACAGTACAAAAGAAACCAAACATAAGTTAACTTGCTTTGGGAGACAGGGTAAAAATTGTGTGAATGAGAACAAAAGTGGGGAAAACTTTTTACTTTTTTTGCATTATTTATTTTTATCCATTATAAAAAAACTAAAAAGGAAAATAAGATTAATGATATAATTGAATTGGAACTAAACTTCAACTAAATTCATCATTGAAAATGAAATCAGGGGCGCTTGGGTGGCTCAGTGGGTTAAGCCGCTGCCTTTGGCTCAGGTCATGATCTCAGGGTCCTGGGATCGAGCCCCACATCGGGCTCTCTACTCAGCAGAGAGCCTGCTTCCTCCTCTCTCTCTGCCTGCTTGTGATCTCTCTGTCTCTGCCAAGTAAATAAATAAAAATCTTTAAAAAAAAAGAAAAGAAAAGAAAATGAAATCAAAGGTAAAAGATTTTTTAAATGTCTATTTCTAAAGTGTGGAGAAGTAGATACTTTGAGGGGCACTCGGGATCTCCCATTACAAAACAACTGGTGTTTTTATAAATCTGAATGTACATATGCCCTATAATATATAAATTCCACTGGCAGATGTGATCCCCCAAACTCTTAGACATGTGCACCAGGAGAAAGATTTAAAAATGTTCATAGTTTTACTGTTAATAATAATAAAATCCTGAAAATAACTCAAATTTGGATCAATAATCACATAATGGATGAAACACAATAATGTAACAAATTAATCTTAAATTACAATAAGTGGGAGAAAAAAGCTTAGAAAGAATACCATCTTTCTAAAGTTAAAAAAAAAAGCAAACTAAACAAATACTGTTAAGGACTCATACTTATTTGGTGAAACTATGGAATACAGGGTAAAGGGACTACATATAAAATGCAGATGAACTGGTCACCTCTGTCGTGGAGAGGCATGGGAGGCCAAGGGATAAGAAAGAGGAGAATGTGGAGGTAAGGATATCTGTAATATTCTTATTCTTAAATTGAGTGGTGGGTTCACAAATGTTTATTTTATTATCAGCTTCATAACTTAAATGTGTTAAATGCTTTATGTGTTAAGTTGTGTTTTTTCTTTAAAGATAATAACACACAAGTTTAACTTTTCTTGGCAAACTGTAATACACCACACTGGATTTATAAAACTCCACCTTTCTAGATAAGCTGATAAATAAGTAATTATAAGCATTAACCTGATTTCCTCCTTCTGCTTATTGTAGAAAAAACAGAAAAAATCAGTTAAGTGGGTATATTAGTACTTCAACTTTCAATCTCTGGGAAACTTTCACCTATGTGGCGTTATAAGCTCTCTTCCAGTTATAAAAATGATAGCTTTAGACACCTTTTGATCCCCATAGAGCTCCAAGAAGAGCATATATTTCAGATTTCCAGAACAAATATCTAAAATTAAAATTTCATTCAGTACTTTAGAAAACTATACGTTTTCTCTTCTTTAAAAAAAAGTCAGAGAGGTACCTGGATTGAATCAGTTAAGTGTCCGACTCAATTTCTGCTCAGGTCATCAGAGTCATAAGATCAAGCCCGGTGTTGGGCTCCATGCCTGTGATAAATTTGCTTGAGATTCTCTCTCCCTGCCCTTGCCCCTTCCCACCACTCTCTCTCTCTTTCTCTCTCTCTTTATAAATAAATAAATAAATATTAAAATTAGAAATAAAAGCCATAATAGCTTCCTGAAGTGGATTTCAGTATATAGGTAACTACTGCCCTAGCTCTTTAATACATACTCCATGTTTAAATTCAACTCATTGAACAATTCAGGCCAACGTTTGTGACTCCTTTTGTCTTGTTTTTAAAGATTCATTATTTGGGTGGGAGGCAGAGAGAAAGAGAGAGAATCCTCAAGCAGAGTGCCCACTATACACAGAGCCGGACATAGGGCTTGATCCCAGGACCCCAAGATCATGACCTGAGCTGAAGTCAAATACTTAACCAACTGAGCCACCTAAGCACCCCATGAGTGGTTTGGGGGTTTGTTGTTGTTGTTGTTGTTATTGTTTTTTGTTATTGTTATTTTTAAAGATTTCACTTATTCACTTGAGAGAGAGAGAGAGCAAAAGCAGGGGGCAAGGCAGACAGAGAAGTAGACTCCCTGCTGAGCTGGGAGTCCCAACATGGGGCTTATTCCCAGGACCTGGAGATCATGACCTGAGCTGAAGGCAGATACCCAATCATCTGAGCCACCCAGGCGCCCCAGCCCTCTGAGTATTTTAAATATACTTTTTTGGGGCATCTGGGTGGCTCAGTGGGTTAAAGCCTCTGCCTTCAGCTCAGGTCATGATCCCAGGGTCCCAGGATCGAGCCCTGCATCGGGCTCTCTGCGCAGCAGGGAGCCTGCTTACCCGCCCCCTCTCTATCTGCCTCTCTGCCTACTAATGATCTCTGTCTGTCAAATAAATAAATAAAAATCTTTTTTTTTTTTTAATAAATAAATAAATAAATAAATATACTTTTTGGGGGGGTTGCCTGGGTGATGGTTCAGTCAGTTAAGCAGCTGCTGCCAGCTCAGGTCATGATCCCCATGTCTGGGAGAGTCCCACATCAGGCTCCTCACTCAGAGGGAGCCTGCTTCTTTCTCTGCCTGTTGCTCCCCCTGCTTGTGCTCTTTCTCTCTCTCTTTCTCTCTCTCTCTCTAAAAAATAAATAAATAAAATCTTAAAATATATATATATATTTAAAATTTATTTTTATTAGCCTATTTGTGTCCTTTGTGTTTATTTATTCTGTTGCTATATATGCTGCAATTTACACTATTTATCATTTGCCTTCTTTCTTACACTGCTTCATGAATTCATTTTCAGTTTTTATGTACTTATATCCATCTCTTTTTTTCTTCAAGCTTTCATCCTTTGCTTTTACACTAAAAAAAAAAAAAAACTCATAGTGCAATCAATAAAAGCATCTTTAAACTGTTCATATGGCAGCCTTTCTTAAAAACCATGTATCTGACACTTTTTGTCTAAAAATTGAGTCAAATCAGTTTTTAAATTCATGAAAATTTAAATTCAATCTTTCCTAAGACTATTTCAGAAAAATATACTATGTTAATCTAATTAAAGACTTTCATTCTAGTTTCGGATTCTTTTCCATAAATGAATGTGCCTTTAACTACAAACTCAACTTGTATGACTGTAACAGAAGCAAGCTTAATGCTGCCTCTCTTCTCCCTAGAGTCAATGGGCAAGACAAAAGAATCCCAGCCCAAGTAATAAAAAGGCTTCTCATCACTTAGCCAAGCCCAACATAGCCACCCATGGACAAGAGGGAGACAGTCTTTCTGGAACATTTGAATCTGTCTTCCCTTGCTCAGGAGAGGCCCAGCATTTCCCCCTACAGTCTCACCAGGTACAAGAGCACAGGCAATGAGAATGTGTCGGGCAGCGCCGGCTGCCAGTTCAACCCGCCTATATTCACGGGATAGGACTTCGTTCAGAAAACTAGCCAGGGTGCAAACAACCTAACAGTCTTTTAGAAGTAGATAGCTAAGTCAGCTACACGCTTAGATTTCCAATGTAGGATTTATGTCTAAATAAATAATTAACATGATCACTTTGTTTAATATTTAAATCCAACTAACTTAATTGTCTCATTACAAAGTGGTTTTGTTACGCGAGGCACAAAAGTAAATTGTTCGGGGACACTCCCAAAACACTTAAAGAATCTATTAGTCTGTTTTCTTAAAATTTAAAGTACAACCCTCACACACACCCGTACGAAAAAGCAGAGGTTCTAAATATGTACACAGCATGAGGGAAGCAAGCCTACAATCTATCTTAAGTCATGTCACTGGGATAGTTTGGCTTCCTGGCTTCAGGCTGTTTAAGTTTAACAATATAAGAATATGACAGAAAAGTGACAAAAATTTTGGCAAGTCAACTATGATACTGAAAAGGTCAATAAGAATTCTATCCCATCCCAGAAGTATTTGTCCTGGGTCATCTCTAATGAACCTAGAAGAGCCAGCATATTTCACAGAGGCTAAATAAAACTTTTTAAAAGGTTAACAGAAAAATATTTATGTGAAAAATGCCTTCAAATAATCTTTTAGTAGGTGGATTCAGCACATACCAGTGAATACCTTTGAGCTTAGTCCAATTTTGAATTAAGCTAGAGTTCACCTTTAAGAAACAATGAACCTGTTTTTCAGTAAAACCCTCTATTAATAAAAAACATGGAATGTGAATACAAAATAAAAGATATTATCAACTGAACGGTATCTAAATATTTTACAAAGTTTTCCATGAGCCGTCAGTAGATCCTTAAAATGCCTGATCTTTTAAAAAACTTGTTAGTCATTCATCTGTAAAAATCTAGCTTTTTATGTGTATGCCAAGCATAAAATTGCCCCATGCTAAATTTAACATAAACCTCATATCACAGTTATGTGTTCTCGCACTTCAACATGACTATGACAGTGATTTAAAGAGTAAAAACACACAGAACAGTCAGTCTACCTTTTGCTGCAATTCAGCAGAATGAAGAAAGCCTGAGAAGCATTCAAAAATTAGGTCCATATTTTAAATCTGCAGGCAATCAAGCCAGGAGTCAGGCTATGCAATCACAATCACTTGCAAAACCATTTAAACCATTTTTTTAGTTGTAATTGTTAGCAGTTTCTTATAACTGTAATCTTTAAAAAAATATCTTCCACTTCAAAAATTAAATGCACATGTACATTAACTTTTTTGTCTACTTAGAGTTAGGTGCTAGCTATGCCAGGTTAAAATTTTCTTTCTCCTTTCCAATCCTGCATTCTCTGCATTTAATTTTTGTACACTATGGTTCCAAGTTAATTTCACAATATTTATCCAAACAATGGTTAGCTAACTATAATTTATAAAGTAATATAGAGTTTAATAAAGAAAATAATACAGAGAGTCACTTTATGATAACATTCTACTTTTTACAAAGTAGTATGTTACCTTTGCAGCAGATGTTATTCAAGAACGGTTAATCATTTTACAAATGTTAGATTATTAAAGATACTCAGCATTATAAACTGGTATGCGTAACTCTTAACAGAGCTCATTGAATCAGAAGACATGAAACAAGCTGCTCAAGGTCAGAAAATATGCCAGCGAGGCAGCCAGCAGGGACAACTTTGAATTCTTATCTTCCCCCACATGCGCCATCCCAAAAGATGCCCTCTCATCTTTGCCTGCAAAACTCTAAACACATTGAAAAAATTAAACAAAAAAAAAAAAATTTTTTTTTAGAAACCAAAAAAAAAAAAAAAAAACACCCAAACTCTAAACACAGGTATTCTTCATCAGACAGAAACTAGTTAGGGCAGAATTTCAAACTTAAGGAATTAAGTAAAAAGAATTTAACATTAATGTTACCATAATATACAAATTTAATTTTCAGCTAATGGATTCATCACTTGAATGATCAATTGCTAAGAAACAAATGTTTTGCTAATGTTTTATTTAAGTAGCTAGGAGTTGGCTCCAGAGGACACTGGAGAGCTGCTAGAGAGAATCAGCCATCAGGGAGTAAAACAGTTACATTTCAGAGCAGGGCTGCCAGCATCCTCTGTGATAACCTGAGGCAGAGACCACTCAGTGTTCAGACGGAAGAACCCAGGCTTTGGCTTTGTCACCTCTCACAGTCTGGAAGAGCTGAGGGATCATATCTTTCTTTCAAGTTCTCAACTTGAACGACTGGAAACTGAAGGAAGTTTTAAAGTGTTAACAGTTTAGTTAAGTTTCAAGCTGGCTCCGAATAGCTTTATCCCATCTAACATTATGTCTAAAGCAAATCTTTCATGCATTCTTACAAATTTCTGATCACTGAAACTCACTGGCCTCTTTGTATTATCTCTTCCCCAACTCGCAAATAAGTTCCAAAATCCTTTAGCAAGTTAAAAAAAAAAAAAAATCAAAGCTAAGAGGCAAAATATCATTGTTAAATGATAGAGTTTGGGGGTGCCTGGGTGGCTCACTGGGTTAAAGCCTCTACCTTCGGCTCAGGTCACGATCCCAGGGACCTGGTATGGAGCCCTGCATCGGGCTCTCTGCTCAGCAGGGAGTGTGCTCCCTTCTCTCTCTGCCTGCCTCTCTGCCTACTTGTGATCTCTGTCTGTCCAATAAATAAATAAAATCTTTTTTTAAAAAATGATAGAATTTGTAGGTTACCTATACTGTGATTTCATGTTAAAATTATCTGACTTCTATATTCAAAAGCATAAAGTTTATATTCTTTGAAAAAATATCTAATGCCAAAAGTAACTACTAAAATATAAACTACATACACATTGGTCACCTGGTGCATTAAAAAACATCTGACAGACTAAAAGTGTAAGAAATGGGGGCACCCAGGTGGCATAGTCAGTTGAGAATCCAACTTTTGGTTTCAGCTCAGGTCTGATCTGAAGTCTATGAGATGGAGCCCCATGTCAGGCTCTAGGCTCAGTAGGGAGTCTGCTTGAAATTCTCTCTCCCCTTCCCCGTCTACCCTGCTCCCTCTGCCTAAATAAATAAATCTTTAAAAAAAAATCAAAAAGTGTAAAAATTGAATTTTTGATAAGACTACATAGAATTATGTAATTTTTATTTAAAAAGGGAGGGAAACACCATGGAAGAAAATCAACATTCATTATGTAGTTACTAGGAAACAGGTACCATGCCAAGTATTTTACAAAAACTTAAAATCAATTTAATGTTTCTTATATTCCCCTACCAAGTAATTATAAACTGATATATTCAAACATTAAAGGAATTAAGCACAAACTCTCTGAGAATCCTGCCTTGATTCTATTTTTTTTTTTCCTTTGGGCTATACGCTAAACCTATCACATTCATCATTCTTATATATATATAGACCAAAGGCTCAGAATCCTATTATTTAAATTATTCCCAGAAAGTAACTCATGAATACCATTACCTCACTGAAATATTCTTTTCAAGAAGCTAGTTTTGATGATCCAAGAATGCAATTCTCATAAGCACGCTTTGATTAAAGTTTGTTACTGATTTCATTTTACATCAAGAGATAAGATGTTAATATCAAAGAATACTCTTCATTACAATCATTTACATACTTAAGCTTAGTCAGTTTCTACAGGTTACAAGGAAGAGAAACAGAGTTAGACATGAGATAAATTTGGCTTCATGGAAGACTTCATTTCAGAGGGTCTTCACTGGCTGGGTATTTGTTTTACTGATATATAGTAAAATGGTGACGTCAGGGAAAACAGATGATTTTTGGGAGAGGTGGGAGGAAGTTAAAGAAAGATGCTTGTGCTTCCAATGCATAACAGTTTGATCATGTACCTCTGAGAAAAGAAATAAACTGAAGGGATTTTCAAGTGTCTGATAACACGATATTTGGAATAAAATTTTTCACATTTCTCATATTTCAATTAGCGACTTAAATAAAATAGTAAACATTCCAACAAGTCAGCACAATGTGAAAATGCTTATTACTGTGTTAAATGAAAACAACACAGTACAAGATAATTATATAAAAATATGTGTGTACATAAAAAGAACTGAAATGGGATACAGTTGATTTTATTTTTTTAATTTAATTACTTAACACATAGTGCATTATTAGTTTCAGAGGTAGAGTTCAGTGATTCATTCAGTCTTACATACTAACCAGTGCTCACTATATCCCAAGCCCTCCTTAATGTCCATCACCCTTTTACCCCATCTCCCTATCCTCCCCCACCCCAGCAATCCTCAGTACTTTGTCTCCTATTCTAGTTTGTCTCCCTCTCTGCTTTCATCTTCAAATAGTTGATTTTAGAGTATAATGGGTTTATAGATAATTGTTTTACTTTCTTGATTCTTTCATATTATAACAATGATGCAATAAAAACAGCTTTAAAAAATTAGATCCTCACCATGTAGAGTAAACGGTACTTAGTTTGCAATGACTAAACCATGCTAAGAATATGAGTGCTTGTGTCTTCCGTCAGCTCCAGGAA
Organism: Mustela nigripes; assembly: GCF_022355385.1. Taxonomy (NCBI): domain Eukaryota; kingdom Metazoa; phylum Chordata; class Mammalia; order Carnivora; family Mustelidae; genus Mustela; species Mustela nigripes. Next base: position 138,264,207 of record NC_081559.1, read on the forward strand.
ATCAAATACCATGACTTCCTTGTCTCTACCACAACATCTCAAGCCCAAATAGATCCAATAAATATCCAGTGCCAGTCTAATCGCTGAACCACTGACAAACACCAAGTGTAGTCAACATGAAAGTGAAAACTTACTGTTATTTGTTGGTTCAGGAAACCCAGCCTTTGGACCACTCCATCCTTTGTTTTCCCCTGTCTGAAAGATTAAGCCAATTATTTAAATTCAGAGAAACAGATTTATGCAAAAAGAAAAAAGTTAACTAGCCAATTAAGCAAAGGCAAAAGTCTCTCACGTGATTATTTATTCTCTCCCTCTTTAAACCCAGGACCATGGACACAAAAGTAATTAATATGAACAGTAACATTCTTCCTTTCCTATGTGCAAATCTATTTTTATATCTTCTTCTGCTTTTATCTGTTCATCTAAATTTATAATTTAAGTAATCAAGAAAGCCTCACAGTCGATACATGTAGTATATACAACATAGGCTCTATCTAGATGGTTAAAAAGCAAACAATTCTTAAACAGTAAATAATAATCATCACAAGTGCTAAAGTAACTCAAAGGGTTTTATGGTTTCTGAAGTCTAATCAACAATGGAAATTGTTCTCTGAAAGCTCTAAGAAGGGTCATGAAATATTGCTAATGACATATACAGAAGATTGAAAACTAAGCCCAAACTTTAAGTAAAACTTATAATATCCTGACTTTTGTCAGGCCATTTGATCTGCCTGTTATAAAAATATATTCAGATAAGCCAAGGTATTTTGAAGTAGTAAGTATTTTAGTCAAATTAATAAGTGACTTTAACTGGCTATGTTCTCTTTGTGTGGAGCTGGTCTTATTGATATAAAGTACTACAGGGGAACAAAGTCATATTTCCTATTATAATCAGCTTTTATATTTACACTATCAGATGTTAAAGTTCAAATGGGAAAATAAACTCTAGATATAAACACAAAATATAATCCTGGCAAATAGTATACCACTGTGAAAGGACAGAAGAGGAGTAAATGCTCATAAATGCTGGTGGGTGTCAATGGAAAGCCTGAGGAGACCCCACATACACATTCTCTGTGAAGATGAGATCAAAATGAGAAGAAAGCTGCCTGAGGGAGGTTAGAAGTTTGAGGAAAGTGGAGCAAGGTATTAAGTCACATTAGGGAAGGGAAGAGGAGGCAGATCAGAAGAATGCAGATTCTCAGGCACCCACCTCTGAGACTCAGGCACACAGTCTGCTTGAGAATGAGTCTGGGCAAGAAAATCAAGAACTGTGTCCCCACACCCACCATACTCTTATGATCAAGTAATAAGCACAACAGCTGACTACAGAGCATGCAGATATACCTCACCCCTTGGGACAGTGAAGAGGGACTGCTGAAACCTGAGGGCAGAGCAGAAACATTGAGTGCAAAATCCTCCCAAACCTCACCCCACACAAAACACAGATAATAGCACGCCACTGCTGAAGGGATTTGAAGTCAGTAGTGATGAGAACAACAACAAAACTCAAAATGAGCTCAACTACTGACAGGATTGATAGCACCCTCCACACCCTCCAGAATTAACAGTCTGACAGAAAAGACATGCCTATTTCTCAACATAAATACTGTTGAGAAAAGACATGCCTATTTCTCAACATAAATACTGTTTAACTCAGGCTCAACAATGGACATTTTAAAATGTCCATTACTTATTCAAAAATTTTAAGACAATCAAAATTGCAAGAATTACCCATTGTCAGAGGACAAAGAACTCAACAAAACAGAACCCAGAGGTCAGAATTATAGGAAATAAATTTTACAATACCTAAGATTAGCAGGTTAGAAGATTTAATATATGTAATGTACATAATGTAATCACAGACAACATGTTTAAACATATGGGAAAACTCAACAGAGAAATAGAAACTATAGAACAAAAGCGATTGGAAATCTTGGGGGACAGTCACAGATGAAAATTAATGCTGATGTTATTAACACATGGACACATATGAAGAAATATTCACTAAAACTGCAGATAAATCAATAGAAATTATTCAAACTGAGGCACAGGAAAAAAAAGGTAAAAATTTAAAAGGAACAAAAGATACTAGAGCTACAAAACAATACCAATGGTCTAAGAAATGTGTAACTGGGAACTCCACAGAAGAGATGAAACAAAGAATAAGAAATATTTGAAAAATTAACAGCTGAGAATTTGATGAAGTAGCCAAATTATAACAATCCACAGATACCACATGCAGAAACCACTAAGCAGGAAAAATACAAAAAGAGGAAGAAAGAAGGAAGAAGAAAAAGAGGAGAAAGGGAAGAAGAAGAGAGGAAGAACAGGCAAGAGGGCAGAAGGATAAAGCAAAAAAAAAATCATATTTACACATATTATAGTCAAACTGCTGAGAACTAATGAAAAAGGAAAATTCTGACAGCCTTCAAAGGGAAAAAGATAACATGAAGAGGAAAGAGCAGGTAAGAATTACAGCAGATGTTTCAATGAAAACTATGCAAGTCAAGAGACAATAGATCAGTACAGTAGATCCCCTTATCCACAGGGGATGCATTCCAAGTTCCCCAGCAGGCGCCTGATAGCACAGATAGTACAAAACCCTATATATACTATGTTTTTTCCTGAACATACAGACCTACAACATGTTTAATTTATAAAATAGGTACAGTAAGAGATTAACAATAATAAGTAATAAAATAGAACAATTATAACACTATAGGAAGTTATATGAACATGATCTTTCTCTCAAAATATCTTACTGTATTATACTCACTATTCTTGTGATGATTTGAGATGATAAAATGCCTACAGGATGAGATTAAGTGAGGTGAATGGCAAAGGCATTCTAATGTAAAGTTAAGCAACTATTAATCTTCTGATGAGCTTTCAGACCTGTGGATGGCCGCAGATGACTGAATCCATGGAGAGTGAAACCATAAATATGGGGGACTACTATACTGAAAGAAAAAAACCCAGAATCCTATATCCAGACAAAAATAACTTACAAAAATGAAAATGAAATAAAGACTTCTTTATCAAACAAAAACCAAGAGAAATTACTTCCAGTAGATTTGTTAATACAAGTAGTTCTAGAGTAAGTTTTATAAGCAGTATAATACCAGAAAGAAATCTAAACAAATGAACATTATTCATGAATATGGATCTACACGAATGAATGAGGAGTACTGAAAATGGTAAAAATGAGGCTAAATATAAGACATTTTTTCTGATTTCAACAACATAAAATGACAATTGATTATATAAAGCATAATTAGTGACAATAAATTGTGAGTTTATACTATATAAAGAAGTAATATGTATGACCACAATAGGAGGTCTCTCAAACATACAGAGTATAATCACAATAGGTCATAAAGACAGAAAAATAAAATGTATGACCATATTAGAGGTCAAAGAGAAGAAAGTGAACAAAGAATAAATGGAATAAATAGAAACAAGTAGTAAGACAATACATTTAAATCCAGCTGTATCAATAACTACGATAAATATAAATGGTCTTCAACTAAACCTTCAACTAAAAGACAAACTGTCAAATTAGATTTTAAAAAGCAAGACCCAGGACGCCTGGGCGGCTCAGTTGGTTAAGCTGCTGCCTTCGGCTCAGGTCATGATCTTGGCCTTCTGGGATCGTATCCCACATCGGGCTCCCTGCTCAGTGGGAGCCTGCTTCTCCGTCTGCCTCTGCCTGCCACTCTGTCTGCCTGTGCTCACTCTGACAAATAAATAAATAAATAAATAAAATCTTAAAAAAAAGCAAGACCCAATTATGTTTTCTTAAAAAAAGCAATTTAAGTATAAAGACACAGATAGGCTAAGACGATGGCAGAAAAATATCTCATGCAAACATTAATCAAATTTAAACTGGGATGGCTATAATAATATCAGACAAAGCAGAATTCAGGGAAAGAATTATCAAGGCTAAGGAAAGAAATCATATAATAATAAAGTGGCCAAGTCATCAAAAAAACGTAACAATGCTAATTACATATATATATATATATATATATATATATATATATGTTAACCACAAAGCTTTAAAGTACACAGAACAAGACTGATAAAACTGAAAGAAGTGGATCAATCCAAATTATAACTGGAGACACTAACAATAAAAGAAGCAGAAAGAAAATCAGAAGGAATACAAGACTGGAAAGAAGCCAAAAAGAAAATTAAAACATATCTTGAACTGAATAAAAATAAAAACTCAACTTGTCAAAATCTGTAGGACAAAGTTAAAAATCTGCCAGTGAAATTCACCATTACAACAGATTCAACAGAAAAATCATATGACATATCAACAGATGCAGAGAAAGCATTTAGCAAAATTCAAAATTCAAAATGTACTGACAAGTTAAAAAAAAACAACAATCTCTTAATAAAGCAGAAATATAAGGAAATATCAATCTGATACAGAGTATCTATGGAAAAAAAAAAAAACTACAGGGGCGCCTGGGTGGCTCAGTGGGTTAAAGCCTCTGCCTTTGGCTCAGGTCATGATCCCAGGGTTCTGGGATCGAGCCCCGCATCTGGCTTTCTACTCTGCAGGGAGCCTGCTTCCTCCTGTCTCTCTCTGCCTACCTGCGATCTCTTTCTGTCAAATAAATAAATAAAATCTTAAAAAAAAAAAAAAACTACAATCATTTGGTATTCATATGATTCATACAATCATATGGTATTCATAAAAGTGAAAGCCTAGATGACTTTCCTTCTGCAATGGGGAACAAGGTAAGGATATCTGCTTTCCTATTCAACAATCAACTACTTCTATTCACCATTGTACCAAATGCTCTTTTCACAGCAATAAAGCAAGGCAAGTAGATAAAAGCATACAGATTAGAAGAGAAGAAATAAAACTGTCTTTCTTCATAGACGATATGGTCATCAATGCAGAAATTCCCATACACTCTACAAAATAAACTATTATAACTTATTACTCAGTTTAGCTAGGTCACAGAGTACAAGGTCAATATATAAAGACCAACTTTATTTCTATATAATAGAAAAGAACTGGAAATTGAATGGTACAGTCATTGGTTTAAAAACCAACATCATTAAAAAATATACCATTAATATATCCAAAAACATGAACCACTTAGGGATAAACATAAAAATTGTGTAAAGTATTTCTATGAAAACATACAAAACACCGCTGTGAGATACTTCTATAAAAACCTAAATAAATGGAGAGCTAGATCTTGTTCATGGACTGAAAGATTCCATATTAAGATACTGATTTATGTGAAACTGATATTCAACACAATCCTAAAGAAAACTTCCCAGTTGTCTCTTTCTTTTCTTGGTAAAGACTGATTCTAAAATTTCTATGGAAATGCAAAGGCTCCAGACTAGCCAAAATAATTTAAAAAATAAAAAAACAGAACAAAGACAAGAGTTCTTTATCTGATTTCAAACCCATACATAATTGTAATAGCTTCAGGATAGACATATGGATTAAAGGAACAGAATCTAGAAACAGACCCACAAATATGTGGTCAACTGATTTTCAACAATTGCTAATAGACTTCAATGGAAAAGCATTAATCTTTGAAACAAATGATGCTAGAACAACTGGATCACCTACACGGAAAAGGAGGGAAGGGGAGGACAGGAAAGGAGGGAAGGAAAAGGCCGGGGAGTTCTTGATCTGATAAAGAATTTGTGTCCAAAATATATAAAGAACTCTTCTACAACTACTCAATAAGAAAGCAAACTATCCAATTTTTAAAAAGACAAAACTTTGAATAGGCATTTCAGGGAAGAGAGATATGAATGGTAAATAAACACATGATAAAATATTCAACATTATCAGTTACTAGGGATATATAAATTAAATTCCAGTGAGATAATATTATACACCTACAAGTACAATCAAAACTATTAAAACCAACAATACCAAGAGCTGAATGTGAAGTAACTGCAGCTCTCAAACACTCCTGGTGGGAATACAAATTGGTATAGCCTCTCTGGAAAACCTCTTCACAGCTTCTTAACAAAGTTACACATGCACTAATTATATAAATATGTACATAAAGAATATACTAGAGAAATATATACATATAAAGACTTATACATGAATGTTTACAGCCACATAGTTTATAATAGCCTCAAAGTAGAAAGAGCCCAAATGTTGGCGCAGACTAAAACAGTAACAGACAATAGAAAAGAACAAACTAATGATAAATGCAACAGCACAGAAGAATCTTAGCATTATGAAGCCAGACACAAAAGGCTTCCTAATTTTTGAGCCAAATTATACGACGTTCTGGAAAGGCAAAATTATAGAAACAGAAATCAAGTGAGTGCTTGCCAGGAGCTAAGGAGAGGGTAAGAGATTAACTACAAACGGGAACTTTTCTGCAGTAACAGAAGTATTATACATCTTAATTGTGGTGGCAGTTAATGAATGTGTACACATATAACAACACACTTATGTCAAAATTCACTGAACTGCATCTCAATAAATCTGAAATTTTTTATAAAGTGGGGATATATTAGTATATACACATAGAATATCTCTGTAAAGATATTTATTTCTATTTATCAAATCCTTATATAATATTCACTGTATTTCAGACAGTATTCTAAATGCTGTACAATTAACTCATTGTGGGGAGATGCTATTCAAAAGAGAGACTAAGAAACCAAGGATCTCAGAGTGAAATAAGATTAACTTTTTCCTCAGTGTTTACCTGTTCATGCTATTTGAACTCTTTCAGCCATATATATAATTGTTTATTAAGAAAAAAGACTTTTTAAAAACATGCTTTTGCAGGTTTTTAAGCTGCTTTTGCCACATTCATCACAGATTTTATTGACAGATCAGTGTATTCAGTCCTTGTCCTGATCTCTCTGTAGCATATGGCTGCTACCTACTTCTTCTTTTTTTTTTTTAATGTTCTGTTAGTCACCATACAGTACTTCAGCTGGAGGAATCATGCTACCTACTTCTTAAAGCCACTCTCTTTTCCTGTTTACAGGTTTTCTTTCCTCTTCCTTCCCATCTCCCCCATGCACATTATCAGCTACAGAAAGCTTATCACACACACTTCAGAAATACCTCAGCTATCTATCCCCTTGCTTCTCTACCACCACTGCCTGAGTTCAGACCCTCAGCATCTTTTACCTGAACAGTTCTGCTAGCCTCCTAGCTGGACTCTCAGCCTCCTCTCATCCTGCTCAAATACCCTTCCTGTGTTACTCACACAGCTGTCTTTTGAAGAACGCAAAGCACATCATGTCACTTCTGTGTTCAAATCTTGGCGCTTTCCGTAGAGTTCCAGAACGGCGGCCTCCTGGTCTCCGGCCCGGAGGAGCCAAGAGCCCAGGGCCCCACTCCTCAGTGCGCCCTCAGAGAGCGCCCAGTAACTCCCGTCTGCCTGACCTCTGGCCACGCTCCGAGCTCACCGAGCCTGCAACCGGTTCAAGTATCTCCTCACCAGCGTTTTATGAGAAAGATACAGCAGGAGTCAATATCCTTGTGAGAAATGAAAAGTTCACAGTGACAGCGTCACTGCCCTGGGATCACACATTTAGGCCTGAACGACAGCATCCACAACCGGAAACAAAATCGAGAAAGATATCTCTTTGTTTTGTGGAAGTGTCTGCTCAGAAGCCCCAGAGCTGAGAGGAGGAGGAGGTGATGCACTTTGGAACCATATTTAGTAACAGCATTATTTACAATTGCCAAGACCTGGAAACAATCCACATGTCCATCAATGGATGAATGGATGAAGAAACTATGATCATGCCTGGCAAACTGTAACCCATGGGCCAAATCTGGCTGTTGCTTGTTTTGAAAATGAAGTTTTTTGGGAACACAGACGCGCTCATTCATTTCCCTATCATCTATGACTGCTTTTGTGCCAGGAGTAGCCCACAAAGCCTAGAATATTATCAGGCCCCTTACCAAAAAGGCTTGGCAACGATGCTGGATCTAGCTGTCACTTTACAGGAAATACAGCTCAGAGAGGAACATGGAGATCATTGTCGACACAACAACCAAAGCAGACTACAAGTTATTTTATAAGACAAAAGACTCAGTTTCTTCCCAAATAAATTACATAAAAGTGAAAAAGAAAAGGAAGAGGAAATTAATGTAGATTGAACAGTATTTAATAGAAATATCAGCCAAAAGCAATGTGTGACTCCTTCTAAGATCCTAATTGAAATAAGTGACTCGTAAAGCAAATTTTGACACAGTGCGGGGGGCGGGACTGAACATGAACTAATGTTTCTGATTTTTACTCATATGAAACAAATGACCCGACTACTATTAAGTATATAATAGTATGTTATATATAAAATACACTAAAATATAAAATGACAACCATGTTACCTTCATAGGCTCTGTGGGTCAGAAATTTTGGACAAAGGGGCACCTGGGTGCCTCAGTTGGTTAAGGGGCTGCTTTCCACTCGGATCATGAAATCAGGGTCCTGGTATTGAGTTCTGCATGGAGCTCCAAGCTCAGTGAGGAGTCTGCTTCTCTTTCTCCCTGTGCCTCCACCCCATGCTGTCTCTCTCTCAAGAAAGTAAATAAATAAAATCTTAAAAAAAAAAAAAAAGAAATTTGGAAACTTGAAAGGCTGGGCTCAGCTAGAAATGTTGATTAAACACTGACAGATGCCACTTGTGTGGCTGAATTCTGAGAGAGGCCATCTTGAGAGGCACTTTCTAAAGAGGAAATAGGGCAAGAGGATCAAGTGGGAGTTAGAGACCTTTCTGACCCCGCCTTTAGAGTCAGGCAGCATTTCCACTCTAACATTCCCGTGGTTGCAGTGAGTGATAAAAACCTGATCAGAATCGAGAGGTGGGGATTTTTATTTTTTTTAGGATTTTATTAACAGAGAGAGAGGACAAGCAGGGGGAGTCAGAAGCAGGCTCCCCACTGAGCAGAGAGCCCATGTAGGGCTCGATCCCAGGACCCTGGGATCGTGACCTGAGCTGAAGGCAGACACTTAACCCACTGAGCCACCCAGGTGCCCCAAGAGGAGGGGATTAAGACTTCACCTCGTGATGGGGGCATGGCAAGCTCACCCTGCAGAACAGGAAGATGTTGCTGAAACCGTGTTTTGGAAAATACAGTCTGCCACAAATGGCTAGCAGCTGATATTAACAAATCATTTTCTTTTTTCCCTTGGGCATGGTAATGTTTGCATGGATTTGTTTTAAAAGTTGCTGCAGTGCCTGGGTGGCTCAGTCGTTGGAACCTCTGACTCCTGGTTTTGGCTCCAGTCATGATCTCAGGGTCATGTGATCAAGCCCCAGTCCAGCTCCCTGGAGTCTGCTTGCAATTCTCTCTTTCCCTTTGCCACTTCCCCCATACCTCCTGCTCTTGCGTGCTCTCTCTCTCTCTCAAATAAATAAATAGTCCTTTATGTGTTACAGTCAAAAAAAAAAAAAAACCTTAAATTAGTAACTCCTCAAGCTCTTTAACTTACATAAAAACAGTGGTCTCAGCTATTTCTGACTTTCCAGATTCATCTTCATATTCTCTAGGTTCTGGGATACTATTATTTTTGTTCCATGATTAAAGCTACTCACTGTTAACACTTAAGGGTTAGTTTTTTTAGTGTAGGGACCAAGTTTCAGTCATCTTATTATCTTCAGCTACCAGTGCTTGGCACTGAGTGAGTGCAATGGTAAATTTTATGTGTCATTGTCTGGACCATGGTGACTAGGTAACTGATCAAGCATTATTCTGGGTGTTCTATGAGGGTGATTTTGGAAGAGACTGACATTGAAATCACTGAACTCTGAGTAAAGCAGATTCCTCTCTGTAATGTGGGTGAGCCTAATCAGTTGAAGACCTACCTGGAAGAAAAGATTGACCTCCCCTGAAGGAAGAGGGAACTCAGCAGAAAGCTTCTGGACTCAAACTTAACTCCTGATTCTCCAGCCTAGTAGCCTCTCCCTCAGATTTTGGACTAGCCAAGCCTCTGCAACTGCACAGGCCAATTCCCTTAAATAAGTCTCTGTGACTAATGTTATGAATATGTATGTACACATACACACACATACACATCCTGTTGCACTGTTTCTCTAGAGAACCTTGAACAATAATATAGTGCATATACAAAAAATGTTTTCATATTAATAAAATTAGTGGTTTATTTTCACTTAACATACAAATACATGTCTATGAGGAGATTTACTTTGACATATATTTATAAATCACTCACCAGTTTTAAGTCAATATAAACGTGTTAAGTTAAAACAACATATACACAATATAAGAACTACAGAATCTTGAACACATGTTAGGTTTCATGTTACAAATACTTTTAAAAGAAGAAAAAGCATTGACTAGCCAGGTTATAAAAACAGAATTGAAATCTCTAGCGATATCACACACACAAATAAATCTTAATCACTCAAAATAATTGCCTAGATATTCACAGCTCTCTTAAAAAGAAAAGTATATCTAAATGTTTTCTAATAGATGATTTTGTTTTTACTCTGAATTTCAGAAATGTGTTCCTATAGAAACTGAAAATATCTCTAAAACAGAATCCTTATGTGAGAAACAGCATGGAAAAAAAAAAGCATATTGTTTTTGATAGAAATAATCATTAAGCCTGTTTTATGAATTTTCATTTAATAAAATGTTTAGTCAAAATAATTTCTACATGTGCACAGATAAAATGATAATACAAAATGGAATTAAGCTAGTTCCTACTAAGTTATCTGCCAAGTACAGAATTTGGGGTTCTCTGCTTCTCTTGCAACAGAGGTAGGTGTTAATGATGTCATTAACTGCTGCAGAAGAAATAGGGAACCCTGAACATAAGTCTTGGCAGAAAATAAACACCCTCTGAGTTTACCTTTAAATTTAAAGTAAATAGAAAAATTAGTTTATAGAGCGCCTGTCCAATATAGTTCCTGCCCTAAAGGGATAACTCAGGATCTTTATTTCCAGTGTTTTCAGCTGTATTCCAGAAATAAAGGCTCACAAACTCTGTCCTTTAAAAAGCACAAATTAGGGACGCCTGGGTGGCTCAGTGGGTTAAGCCGCTGCCTTCGGCTCAGGTCATGATCTCAGGGTCCTGGGATCGAGTCCCGCATCGGGCTCTCTGCTCGGCAGGGAGCCTGCTTCCTCCTCTCTCTCTCTCTCTGCCTGGCTCTCTGCCTACTTGTGATTTCTCTCTGTCAAATAAATAAATAAAATCTTTAAAAAAAAAAAAAAATAAAATAAAAAGCACAAATTAAAACTGTGGCTATATGGCAAAAACCATGAGTCAATAAGCTAAAAAGTATTCAACTGGAATTATATAAAATTTATACAACATAATTTTTTAGCATTTTCCAACTGTAAGATTATAATATTTCATCTTGGCCCCATAAACAGATGTTATTTTGTACCTGGAGAATCTATCTTTAAAGATACAGAGTACCGCCCTGGGGCGGGAGAAACACTGACTTCTACTTTAACAGTAGTTAAGACATTACTTAGAGTCAAAAACGCTGGAATAGGATTTGTTCCTCACTCTGATATTCTGACAGGATAGGCATATGTACATATAAATTTAGCTCTCACCTTGTCAAGTTGATCTTGAAGACTAGTGGATGCTTTATAACCAAGCTGTAACAGCATTGCTTCTGCAGCATTTTTTTTGGCTATCTTTTTGTTAGGTCCTGTTCCAGTAGCAACTTCATTGCCTACTTTGACCTGACAAGATTAAAGGAAGAAAGTGAGGATAATTGCTTTGGTAAACAGGAACTTCTTAACACCATAAAACAATGTGTCATGCTCTTTAGCATTCAAAAATATAAAATTTGGTCCATAATGAAAACAGCAACTATGATACTAACCCATTTAAATAATGTTATAAATACAAGTGAAAATATACATGGGGAAAAATACAATAATATGGTTCTCAAACTGACAATGGGGGTTTATCTCAGGGTGACAGAATCTTAAATGATTTTTACTTCCTTACATATTTCTACGTTATTTGATTTTTTAAACAATATTATTTATACAAGCAAAAAAATAAAATTCACATTGTAACAGAATTTACATAGATTATGACTAAATTTAGTGTTTTTATTTAATGAACTAAAAAGCTGAAATTCATGGTGCTGCCTTATAAAACAATGCTCACATTGCATTCCAAGTTAATAAAGTTTTATATAAATAGTTCCTGAGGAAAATTAATATACAAGGGTTAATACAATATTGTGGTTAAGAACAAAGATTTTCAGGTCAGATCTGGGTATGAAATTATTCTAGAGGTGCTTAGGTGGCTCAACTGGTTAAGCACTGGACTCCTAATTTTGGCTCAGGTCATGATCATGCAATTGAGCCCTGAAAGGGGCTCTAGCTCTACTCTGGATACAGCACCTCTTTGTCCCTCCCCAAACCTCCCTTTCTGTCTCTTTAAAAAAAAACGAAAAGAAAAGAAATTCAATTCTACTACTTCCTAACTGTATGAATTGATTCAAATTAGTCAACATCTTTAAGCTTCAGTTTTTTCATCAGTAAAAGAGGTACTCCTATACTACCTCACAGTATTGCTCTGAAAATTAAACAATAAAATGTATGTATAATAAATCATAATTGCTCAATAACAGGAGGTGGGTTTTTTTTAAGACTTTATTTATTTGACAGAGACAGAATACAAGCAAGAGGAGGGAGAAGCAGGCTCCCACTGAGTAGAGAGCTCAGGATTCTGGGATCATGACCTGAGCCGAAGGCAGACATTTAATTGATTGAGCCACCCAGGCGCCCCTAACAGGAGCCTTTTTATCATTAGAACTATTCCACAATTATCTCTGGGAAACAAATGACACTCACATACACATATATGTCTATACATATATTTAAAATACATCAGCTATCCACACATATATTTTCCAAATTGGGTAGTGTTTTTAATGCTGCACCTGCCAAGAGCTAATGCAAAAAAAAAAAAAAAAAAAAAAAAGGAAAAGAAAAGAAAAAAAGTAAATCAGAACGTTAAAAGGAAAAAATTTTTTTTAAGATTTTATTTACTTGAGAGACAGAGAATGAGAGAAAGACAGAGAGAGAGAGAGAGTGCAAACAAGCAGGAGGAGGATCAGAGAGACGCAGACTTAATGCTGAGCAGGGGCTCAATCCCAGGACCCTGGGATCATGGTCTGAGCCAAAGGCAGATGCTTAATTGACTGAGCTACCCACGTGCTCCCAAATAAATACATTAAGAAAATTTTTAAAAAGAAAGCAAGAAGTACAGCATTACAAGGACAAATAAGAAATACACAACCACAGTGAGATTTGTTTTTATGAATTGGTCTCAATAAGCGATCAAAGCAGCAAACAAGAAGATAATCACAACTTCATAAATTAAACAAAATAGTCTGAATAATCTAACAGGCAAAGAAGAAACCCCAGTAAAAATTAGAAAATATTTTAAGTAAGTAATAATGGAAATACAAAATATCAGAATTTGAAGTTTGCAGCTAATGGAGGGTCGAGAAGAAAATATATAGTCATAAAAGTTTAGGGAATATAATGAGCTAAACATCCAGTTCAAGAAGCTATTAGAGAAAAATGAATCCAAAGAAAATAGAAGAATAAAGACAAGGGCAGAAATTAAGGAAAATAGAAAACAAAATACGATAAAAAATTTTAAAAAGCCAAAAGTTGGTTTCCTGAAAAGACTAATAAAATGATAAATCAAAGATTAAGACTTATCAAGGAAAAGTAAGAGAAGACATGAATAAGAATGAAAATGGGAGATTTTGTTGTATAGCATTATATACATTACATTTTGTTGTATTACATCTTATATAGCATTAAAAAAAAGGGGGGGGGATAGGGGTGCCTGTGTAGCTCAGTTTGGTTAAGTGTCTGCCTTTCTTCTGGGATCAAGTCCTACACGGCTCTCTGCTTAGTGGGGAGTCTGCTTCTCCCTCTTCTGATCTCCCTGCTTATGCTCTCTCTCTCTCCATGTCAAATAAATAAAATCTTTTAAAAAATAACAAGGGATATTGAATATTTCAGCTAAAATTTTTTGAATATTTAAATAAAGTGGAAAAATTCCTCAACAATACAAATTACCAAAACTGGCATAGAATAAACCCTGAACTGTATAGCTCTATAACCATTAAAAAATAGTAATAATTAAAAGCATTTCCACAAAGAAAACTCCAGAGAGCTCCTCCCAGCAAGTTCTACCTAATATTTAAGGAAGAATAATGTTAGTCTTACAAAAATTCATCTAAGAATAGAAAAAGAGATATCAGTCCCCAATTATTCAGTGAGGTATCACTTTGATTCCAAAATCCAACAAGAACAGTATAAGAAAAAATTTTACAGACCAATTTCATTCATGAATATAACTGCTAAAGTTTAAACTATATAAGAGTAAACTGAACAAAGCAATATAAAGAAAGAAAAATCATGACCAAGTTAGGTTTATCACAGAAATTTAAGACTGGTCTAACATTTGAAAGTCAAACAAAATCTGTAAACAGAATCTGCTATATTAATAGGTTGAGAAGACAAAACATACGGTCATCATAATAAATGGAGCAAAAGCATTTGATAAAACTCAACATCTATTCATAATAAAAATTCTTAGTAAACTAGAGAAAAAAGTGAACTTCCTAAATACGATGAAGGGCATTTTGTAAAAAACCTATAGCAAACCTCAGCAAATGTTATACTTAATGTTGAAATTCTGAAATTAGAAACAAGACAAGGATGACTTCTATTTATACTAGCATTTAACATTTTACTACAAATCCTAGACAGAACAATAGAGCAAGAAAAAATATGGTATAGAATTAGAAGTATAAAAACAAACCATCATTATCTGGAGATACGTTTTTTACATAGGAAATCCAAGAATATCTACAGATAAATTATGAGAATTTATGAGTGTCAAGTTTTCTATGTAAATAGTAGTATACAAAAGCCAATTGCATTTTTATATCCCATCAACAATCAAGTAGAAAATTATAAGTTATTAAATGCAAATCAAATACCTATGATGTTTAAGAACTTTATACAGAAAATAATAAGCACCAAGAAAAATTAAGATAAACTTAATAAGTAGAGATATGCCATACTCATGCACTGAAAATCAGTATGATATCAATTCTCTTCAACATGACCTATAAATTCAATAAATTTTCATCAAAATTCCACACATGTTTTTACAATATTTGACAAGCTGATTCCAAAATTTTCATGGAAATACAAAGTGCTAAGACCAACCAAGATCTTTTTGAGGAGGAATTTGGCAGCATTAAAATTAATTACTTCTGTTCCTCAAGAGAGCATCACTAAAGTCGGGGGGAAAAAAGGAGAGTCACAACACAAGGAAAGAGATTTGAAATGTCATGTAACTAAAAAGGATTCACATTCCAGAATATATAATGAATGCCTCTATGTTAATTTTTTTAAAAACTGTACAAAAGTAAGCAAGAGAGCTGAACAGGCAATCTATATTTGAAAATTTGGATTGTTTGACCAGATGTCACTGTGCTTTGTTTAGAAAAAAATTAGCTTCAATAGTTTCATGCCACTTTAATAAAATTTCACAATTATAATATACTGTGTACTGGCAATGAATTAGTATGTAGTACAACTAAATTTAGTTTTCAGATATAAAGCATGATACTTCTGCCCACAGTTTTCTTTTCTGGCTTTTGGGTGAAAGCATAATTGGCTATTTCATTTGTCTCAGAACATACCGATTCCCATCTGGTAACCAGACTTGTGTACTGTTTGCCATTTATTCTTATATAGTATTCAGGTTCCGTGTTACCATTTCTATCACTACTTTTAAGATTCAGTGAACAAAGTACTTCTAACACAGTGGTTAGAAAAAAAAAACCCATAAACCTTAAATATAAACAATGTGCAAATTATATGACAAAGAAATTATACTTTTCATCGAATTTTAGTAAAGATGAACTAAATGACCTAATTCTTGTAGTGTACGAAACACTGAAAATATATTTATTATAGAATTTCTGTAACAACTATCACAAATGTCACAGTTCAAATCTGTGCCATGTCTTTGAAATATTTCATTGCTTTTTCTTCCAAAACTAGAAACCATCACATTATGACAACTCAGCTGGATTCTACAGACCTCACTCAGAAGCACTTATCAATTGTGGTCCACAGTGGTTCCCTGGAGCGGAGTGAACACATGTGACCTGCCATATCTGTGCTGGCCTGCCCTGGCCTGAACACAGCAGGCCCTAGCTATAATGCGCTTGAGTCCTTGGCTAAAGCCAGGCCTGATACCTGTTATTTTTCCCAGTGTTTTCTCTGCTTCCCCAGCTTCACCCACCCCTGTGTTGTTGCTGGAATGCTTGCAAGCTAACAGATTAGGCTAGCTACGTCAGAAGCTTCCTCTACTGCTCTGAGGGTCAAAAGACTTGCCAAAGTAAATGGAAGCAAGATCACCGAGCAACAACAACAAAAAAGTATCATCTGGTTTTTTCATGCTACGTATGTCACTCACTCTCATTCAATTCTTTTGCTGCTTCATCTCTAAATCACATTTCTCCACCCAGGCCTTATACTCTTTGACTCCAGTCTCCTGCTCTTGGGGAATGCTGTTCCCATCTCGGCATTCACATTGGATCTGAATCTGCCAGCTTCCCATCTGACCTACTCTGACAACTTCAGGACTGAGTGTTAGAAAAGGTGCTTCCAGATTCATTTTTGCCATTCACTCACCCCTCGCTTCTCACAAGTTTTTATGGAGGCATGGCTCAACAGTTTGCAGGTAGTTATCCCAGACTTATTTGTTACTACTGGAAAAGGTGAGTGTGCTGAAGGACTTTGATTCCCTAACAAACACAATGGTCACTCAAAAAAAAAGAAAAATCACATCATTATAAAAGCAATTAAGTATATAAGTAAACTTTGTAAGTCATCTTTCTAGAAAACTCAAAAAATTTTTAACCATTAAATATTTTTACACTAAAATGTTAATTTGTCTGCAAAGCAGTTCAATTATTTTGCTAAGCAGTAACTTTAAGACTGCCAGATTTTTACATTTAAACAAATCACTTAAACAAGTCAAATCCTCAAAAAATTAAAAACAATTCTAAAATAGCATATACCAAAGACAATCAATTATCTTTCAGTGAGTCACAAATAAAACTGATGAAATTTGCTTTATATTTTAAAAACCTGAGATTTTAATCACAGGTAGGAAAAATTAACTCAATAGAATGTGCTATATACAATGTGTATAAGCGATATCCATTTAATTTAGTTGTCATTATTTTCTCTTCAAAAAATTAAGATATAAAATATAAAAAGCTTTCTTATATAAAAAAAAAGCTTTAAGAAATATGCTCTGGAAATAAATATCCAAATAATCTTATCAGAGATTTTTCTTTGCCTAGTAATCAATACAAGTAACTGCATCTACTTTATAACATACAAACTTATCTTTATTTTTTATAGTGATAGATAAGTATAAGCGTATTATATTACCTCTAGATATTTTTACTTCCACATTCAGTTATAACAAATGATAACACTGCTTAAGTAGTTTATACAAAAGCCTTTACTTTGATAAACTTGCTGCAATACTATAATGAATCCACTGGGGATTCCAGAAGGGGAAAGCAATATGAATTCAGTGTGAAAACATTTAAAAGCACAGCCAAATGTTCCCATTTGACTAGAATGTTTATGAATACCCATAAAATGGAAGCTGGCCTAAGATATTCTAAATTCCTTTTTCAGAAGGGGTACTCAATATATTCTGCAGGAAAAAAAAATTGTTTAATAAACTCAAAGTCAGTTTTTATTCCTAATATAGGTCTAAGTTTTAGGTGATTTTTTCCCCCCTTCCCCTTTTTTTCCTCTTTCGGAGTTCAAAAAATATATTCTAGAATTCTTCCTAGAATTCTCCTAAACATGTAAAAGGAAAAATGGTTAAGTGTTTTATGAAGTGAAAAGACTAGAATAAGACTGTTCTGGGTCTAATGACATCTAGACAGTATGTGTTTACTAGTCATAGGAGCAATCTCCCCTTTTTGTATATTGAGGTTCCCAGCCATGGTTTATCTGTGACTGCATTGTTAAGTTTACATCTCCAACAAAGCCAAACAACTAGCTCTCAGTCAGGCAGATAGGCAGCAAATACACACCAAAGGTTTCTTAAGGTACTGCTATGTACATATACTATATTGGGTACTATGAGATAAAGAAATGTGGAGATTATAAATTGGGAAAGAAGGTAAAATTAAGAAATGCATGAAAAGGGGGTGCCTGGGTGGCTCAGTTGGTTAAGTGATGACACTTAGTTTCAGCTTAGGTCATGATCTTGGGTGATGAGATCAAGCCCTGAGTCAGGCTTCACACTCAGCATGGCGTCTGATTGGGATTCTTTCCCTCTTCCTCCTCCTCCTCCCTCTCTGCCCCTCCCCTGGCTTGTGTGCATAGGCACTCTTTCTCTCTCTGTCTCAAATAAATAAATAAAATCTTAAAAAAAAAAATGATATGTATGAAAAGTTAATAAATATAAGACACTACATGTTACTGCCAAAATGTCCACCACATGGTGAGCACTTAATAGATATATGTGGGTTTTAACTGGATTACATTAAAGGTGAGATCCACGGGTCTGACTGGAAAAAGTTTCTTTGACAAGCCAATTATAATAAAAAGTTCTGGGACAACAAGGAGAATTTAAATATGGACTGAGTATTAGATGATTCTAATGAATATGAATCATGCCCAATGTAAGAACATAAGGGAAAACTTCCATATTTTTTAATGATATACACTAAGTAGGTAAGCTGAAATGGTATGTGGCTAGATATTAGCTCTGAAATACCTCAAGAAAAGATGGAAGGGACGGAAGGAGGAAAGAAAAATTGACAGCTGAAGCAAGTGTGGCAGAAAAAGTCTTCATTGTTGTGTTTGGATATTAGTCATATTCCTCATATGCCACTGCTAGTCCATTACATTATTGTTTACAGTTTACTATTAAGTATAACCACCTTTGGATATGTTTGAAATTTACATAATAAGAATCTAAGGTTTCTTCGATATTGGGGCTTACATTGGCAAATGAAGAAAAACAGGCAGAATTTTAAAAGGCGGGTATTTTAGGCATTGTACGTCAATCTGCAACCTCTAAATCTCTAGAGGCCTAAATCTCAGCGGTTCTGAGTCTCTCGGTCCTCACCAGAGTTAGGTAGGAAGTCAGCTTTCTTTTCTTGATTTTCCGGATAACTCAAAAAGCTCATGCTCTTGGCCCTATTCCATCTACGACATCTATCTTCTAAATGATGTTTCTAATTCCATCTGTATCCGATTTCCCAGTCTTTAACAGCCTCCGGCTGGAAACCGTAACGTAAGTTAGAGATAGCCATTCTACATTAGAAACTCTGTGGTCAATAACCTGTGTGAACTCACAGTCCCTTCAAAAACCCAGACTGTCTATTCTAGCACGTCCTTGACACTTGAATGCTTCAACCACGTTGGTAGGTGGGCCTAGAAGGAAGGATTGTTATTAGTTCCTAGTTTGCCCTTCCCCCATGTCTCTATTACAACCTGGGTGTTTCCAATTTTTTTTTCAGTGTTTCAAAAATTTTCTTCTAATATAAATATTAGAAATACCTGCATCACAAACTCCCGACGTCGGGGCATTCCTCTTTCTGAAAGCAGAACATAATCTGGCTCCTTTTCCTTTTTGGCCTGTTGAATTTGAGCCAGGCGGCTAATGGGGTTCATTCCTTGACCATATTCTGGTCCAGCCTAAAAAATAATTTCAGAAAAAAATCTCAGAACATGCTCTGTAAACTTGTTTTTGGATCCTTAAAGAAAGAACGGTTGTCCCCTCACCCTCTGCAACCCAAAACCTAAACTAGAGAGGATAATGTAACTGGATAGTCATTTAAGAAGATTTAGAAAGGTAAATCATAGAATGGATCTGAAACAAAGGCTTCTGTGGAATTTAGGGTGTTATTGATAAGTTGGGTTAAGTCTGCTTTTCAAATCTTCAATATCTTAGAGTTGCTTCGCAACTTCTATTCATCAAAAAACACCAAAAAAGGGGGCACCTGGGTAGCTCAGTTGGTTGAGCATCTGACTTTGGTTCTGGTCCTAGTCTCCTGTTCCTGGAATTGAGCCCTGTATAAGGCTCCCTGCTCAGTAGGGAGTCTGCTCGTCTCTCTCCCTCTGCCTCTCCCAGTGCTCATGTTATCTCTCTCTCCACCCCACTCAAATAAATGGATAAAATCTTAAACATGCACGCACACACATTCCAAAAAGAATGTAGAGACAAGCCATGAACTAGGAAAAGATACCTGAAATACATACAACCAAAAAAAGATATACCCAGTATCTAAAATACATATCCTTTTAATTTTTTTATTAAACCAACTGAGCCACCCAGGTGCCCCAAAATATATTTTTTTAAACTCCTAGAAAGTATTAAGACAATGTAAAAGAAAAATAGGCAAAAGAGGTGAATAGATATTTAACAGAAGAAAAAAACATGAAAAGATAATCTCATTAAGACTCAGAAAATGCATGTTAAAGCCATAGTGAGACACTATTTCATACCCATCCACTTACAAAAATTAAGAAGTCTGACAGCCCCAATTAGTGAGGATGCAGAGTAACAAAAACCTATACAATACTGGGGCACCTGGCTGGCTCAATCAAGCGAGCATGCAATCCTTGATCCTGGGGCCGTGAGTTCAAGCCCCACACTGGGTGTAGAGATTACTAAAAAATAAATAAACTTAAAAAAAAAAAACTTATACAGTGATAGTAATATAAATTGAAAAGCAATTTGGCAAAGACAAAAACCAGTAGCCTATTCACAGGCATGTTATACCCCTAGTAAACTGTTGCCCATATGCACTAGCTCACACGTACAAGAATATCCAGAGCTATATTATTTGAAATAGCAAAGAAAAAAAAAAAAAAACAAAAACCTAGAAACAACCTGAACAGTCATCAGCAAAAGAACAAATAAATTATGGCATATTTATATAGTAGAGTGGCATATAACAATGAAAATGAATTAGTGGTGGCTCAGGTTATGATCCCAGGGTCCTGGGATTGAGTCCCGCATCAGGCTCCTTGCTCAACAGGGAGCCTGCTTCTCCCTTTGCCTGCCAATCTCCCTGCCGATATCCCTGCTTGCATTTTCTCTCTCTCTCAAATAAATAATTAAAATCTTTTAAAGAAAGAAAAGAAAAGGGGCGCCTGGGTCGCTTAGTGGGTTAAAGCCTCTGCCTTCGGCTCAGGTCATGATCCCAGAGTCCTGGGATCGAGTCCCGCCATCAGGCTCTCTGCTCGGCAGGGAGCCTGCTTCCCTTCCTCTCACTCTCTGTCTGCCTCTCTGCCTACTTGTGATCTCTGTCTGTTAAATAAATAAATAAAATCTTAAAAAAGAAAAAAAGAAAGAAAAGGAAATGAATTAAGGATAGCTACATGCCTCAAAATGAATGATTTAAAAAGAAAACAAAAGCTTTAAGAAAAGCAAGCACAGAAGAATAAATACAGGATGATATAATTTATGTAAAGCCCACTAAAACCACAAAACACTAATGAAATTAAATGAGATCTCAATAAATGGACAGACATATATGGTCATGGATCAGAGGACTCAATATTCTTAAAATGTCATTTCTCTTCAGATTGATCAATTCATTGCAATCCCAATCAAAATCCCACTGGGCTTTTTCTTATAATAATTCATAAGCTAATGGTAAGATTCATGTAGAAATGCAAAAGACAAATAAACAAATGACTGAAAAATAGAACAAAACTGGAGGACCCAGACTACCTGACTTCAAGATTTATTATAAAGCTATGGTAATCAATACAGTATGTATAGTATTGGCATAAAGACAGACAAAGAGATTAATGAAGTCCAGAAACAGACCCATACAAACATCGTCAACTGATTTTTGACAAAGGTATAAAAGCAATTCATTGGAGAAAGGGCAGTCTTTTCAACCACTGGTACTAGAACAATTGAATATTCATAGGCAAAAAAACGAAAACCCCAAAACTCCATACTTCACACCATTACAAAAAATAACGCAAATGGTTTACAGACTTAAATGTAATATCTGTAACCATAAAACTTCCAGAAGAAAATACAGGTGAAATTTTTGTGACTTGGTTAGGTGACAACTGCTTAGGTACAACCCTAAAATCATATTCCATAAAAATAATAAACGGGAATTTTTCAAAATTAGTAATTTCTCTTCTTTCAAAAGGACAAGTCCTAGGCTTGGAGAAAATATTTGCAAACCACATATCTGATCAAGAACTTGCAGGGGGAGGGGAGTAAAAGAGGTAAAGGGGATTAAGAGATATAAACTTCCAGTTATAAAATAAATAAGCCATAGGGATGTAATGTACAGCCTAAGGAATGTAGTCGGTAATATTATAACAACTGTATGGTGACAGATGGTAACTAGACTTCATGGGGATCATTTCATAACATATAAAAATATTGAAACACTATGATGTACACCTAAAACTAAGAGGATATTGCATGTCATTTATGCTTCCAATTAAAAAAAAAGAATTCTCACTGAAAAATAACTTGTATGCTAAGTATATGAAGACCTCTCAAAATTCAGTAATAAATTTATTATTATTTAAATTTTATTATTTTTATTATTATTTAAATTCCCTAATTTTTTAAATGGGCAAAAGATCCGAAGAACACTTCATCAAGCTTCATGTGCTACCAAACACATAAAAAATGCTCAATATCATTAGTCACTGGAGAAATGTGAATTAAAACCACAATACACATGTATCTGCACAACTGAAATTTAAGACTATACTATGTATTAGAAAGGACACAAGGCTGATGAGAATATAAAACAGTATATTCATGTTAAGAAACAACTGGCCATTGGGGCGCCTGGGTGGCTCAGCGGGTTAAAGCCTCTGCCTTCGGCTCAGGTCGTGATCCCAGAGTTCTGGGATCGAGCCCCGCATCGGGCTCTCTGCTCAGCGGGGAGCCTGCTTCCTGCTCGCTCTCTCTCTCTCTCTCTGCCTGCCTCTCCACCTACTTGTGATTTCTGTCAAATAAATAAATAAAATCTTAAAAAAAAAAAAAAGAAACAACTGGCCATCTCTTAAAATGTTGAATATATACCTACTAAATGACCAAGTCATTCACTTCCAAGCATTTACTACTCCCTCCTAAAAAAAGGAAAGCTTAGCTCATGAGATTTATACAGAAATGTTCATAGCAGCTTTATTTATAGCCCCAAATGAGAAACATCCAAATTATCCACCAAAGGATGAATGGGTAAACAAAGGTTGGTGTAATTATAAGACAAAATACAACTGGCACAAAAATAGAACCAATAACTGGTACATGGAACAACATGAATGAATCTTGAAATGATTTATGCTAAGTGAAAGAAGCCAGCCAAAAAAAGGGTAGTTTCTTGGTAACAGAAGATGGGAGGAATTATAGAGGGGCATGAGGAAACTTTTGGAAGCGATGGATAGGTTCATGACCTTGATGATGGTCATGGTTACACAGGTGTACACATGTATCAAAACAAATCATTTGCTTTAAATATGTACACTTCATTAAATGTCAACTATACCTCAACAAAGCTGTTTTAAAAGCTAACTAACCAAATGCCATTTTTTCAGAAAAACAAACATATAGTAAAATTATAAGATAAGGAATTGTTAAATATAAAACCAATGATTATGATTAACTATGGGAGGTGATATATGGATGTGACAGGAGAGGGGCTCACACACAGCTTCAATCTCACTGAGAAACGTTTTATATTCAAGTTGGGCAGTAGGTCTTACTTAGCATGCTTTTTAACTTACAAACAAATATTATATAAACCATTTAGAAGACACTCTATTTTTAACACTATATGGGTAATGTTTGTGAGGAAAGCTTTTTAAATCTTTTTAAACTTACATATGGCTGTTTTAGTGCCTTCTAAAAGGTTTAAAAACAAAAAAACCTTTGCAAATCTCTGTGGATATGAACTTTCTTCATATATTATTTCTAGAAATAAAGCTTTATATTTATCACATTTCCAACAGTGAAAATTTCTTCTAAAACAGGTATAAGAGACAAGGGCTATCAATATGCTACAGACGACGGATGTTACACTAAACTTATGTATACAGTGAGCTCCTCCTAAGAACTGCTGGGTCTCAACCATATCTAATTTGGTGCTATAGGTCAGATCCTGCAGGATCTTTTAAATTATGTTTATGATTTTGGACTTTATCCAAGGAGTAACGGGAAGTTACTGAAAGATTTCAAGCAGAAGCATGACATGATCTGACTGATGTCTCTAAAAGATAACACTTTTTAAAATATCAGTTAATATCAAAAGTATTATAGGAAGGCCAATTAAAAACCTGCTATAGCAGTTCAAGCAAGAGATGATTGTGAGCTGAACCAAAGGAGTGGCAGAGGAATGGAAAAAAATGAACCAATTTAAGAAATACTTAACCTGGGGCGCCTGGGTGGCTCAGTAGGTTAAGGCCTCTGCCTTCGGCTCAGGTCTTGATCCCAGGGTCCTGGGATTGAAACCCGCATCGGGCTTTCTGCTCGGCTGGGAGCCTGCATCCCCCTCTCTCTCTCTGCCTGCCTCTCTGCCTACTTGTGATCTCCGTCTGTCAAATAAATAAATAAAATCTTAAAAAAAAAAAAAAAAAAAAGAGGGGCGCCTGGGTGGCTCAGTGGGTTAAGCCGCTGCCTTCGGCTCAGGTCATGATCTCAGGGTCCTGGGATCGAGTCCCACATCGGGCTCTCTGCTCAGCGGGGAGCCTGCTTCCCTCTCTCTCTCTCTGCCTGCCTCTCTGTCTACTGTGATCTCTCTCTGTCAAATAAATAAATAAAATCTTTAAAAAAAAAAAAAGAAAGAAAGAAATACTTAACCTGATAATGGTTCAACAGGACTTCTTGACAACTGATTAGATAAAATGGCTAAGAAAGAAGTTAAAAATGACTCACAAGAAGATATTCGAAAATGACACTATAAAGGGCTGATATCCAAGATCTATAAAGAACTCTTCAAACTCAACACACACAAAACAGATAATCACATCAAAAAATGGGCAGAACACATGAACAGACACTTCCCCAAAGAAGACATACAAATGGCTAACAGACATATGTTCATCATTAGCCATCAGAAAGATTCAAATCAAAACCACCTTATACCAGTCAGAATGGCCAAAATTAACAAGACAGTAAACAGCAAGTGTTGGAGAGGATGGGGAAAAAGGGGAACCCTCTTACACTGTTGGTGGGAATGCAAGTTGGTGCAGCCACTTTGGAGAACAGTGTGGAGATTCCTTAAGAAATTAAAAACAGAGCTACCCTATGACCCTGCAATTGCACTACTGGGTATTTATCCCAAAGAGACAGATGTAGTGAAAAGAAGAGCCATCTGTACCCCCAATGTTCATAGAAACAATGGCCACAGTTGCCAAACTGTGGAAAGAACCAAGATGCCCTTTCATAGACGAATGGATAAAGAAGATAAGGTCCATATATACAATGGTGTATTATGTGTCCATCAGAAAAGATGAACATCCAACTTTTGTATCAACATGGACAGGATTGGAAGAGATTATGTTGAGTGAAATAAGTCAAGCAGAGTCAATTGTCATATGGTTTCACTTACTTATGGAGCATAAGGAATAACATGGAGAGAAGCGAGTTGGGGGAAACAAACCATGAGAGACTGTGGACTCTGAGATGCAAACCAAGGGTTTTGGAGGGGCAGGGGTGGGGGGTTGGGTGAGTCTGGTGGTGGGTATTATGGAGGGTAAGTATTGCATGGAGCACTGGGTGTGGTGCATAAACAGTGAATTTTAGAATATTGGAAAAAAATTAAATTAATTTTTTTAAAAAACGACTTCCAGGCTTTTGTTTCAGCAGCAGAATGGTGATGCCAGGCACTGTGATAAGTAATGCTGGAGGAGAAGGAGGTTATAATGACTTTGATATGCCTGCAAAATTACAAAGTGAAGGGCGCCTGGGTGGCTCAGTGGTTTAAGCCGCTGCCTTCGGCTCAGGTCATGATCTCAGGGTCCTGGGATCGGGTCCCGCGTCGGGCTCTCTGCTCGGCAGAGAGCCTGCTTCCCTCTCTCTCTCTCTGCCTGTCTCTCCATCTACTTGTGATTTCTCTCTGTCAAATAAATAAATAAAATCTTTAAAAAAAAAAAAATTACAAAGTGAAGATGTCTAAGAGGCAGTGTAGAGCACAGAAGAGAATTTGGGAATCATCTATATAAAGACTGAATTGAAGCCCTAAAAGTATGAACAGCAGTCTAGGAGAGAGTAAGAGAAAAAAAAAAAAAAAAAAAAAGACTTAGAACTTTAGTACTGTAATAGGTAGAAGAGGAAAGGAAAATGTTAACTTTTGATAAAATAATGGTTTCTACCTCTACTTACATACCAGAAAAATGGAAACTCAATGAATTATAAAGGAAGTAAAGTACTGGTGAGAAAAGATGAATACAGACAATAAATTGTAAGTCTAAGATTGGGGTATCAATTAAAAGGTGAAAGGAAGCCTCTGAATCTAGCACAAGAAGCCTGCCTAGCTCATGAAGATATTGAAATAAAAATGTACTTTCAATGATACATTGTCTCCATTGTTTAATTTGCCTCTTTTATAAAAATGTTCTTAAGTTCTATGGGGCATCTGGGTGGCTCAGTTGGTTAAGCATGTGACTCCTGATTTTAGCTCAGGTCATGATCTCAAGGCTATGAGACTGAGCCCCGCATCCAGCTCCACACTTGGCATGGAGCCTCAAGATTCTCTCTCTTCCTCTCCCCCTGCCACTCCCTCCCTCCTCTTAGAAAAAATTGCAAATTCCAAAAACTGTTGTTGATATGGGTTCCAGTGACAAAAAAAAATGAGATGCTTAAATCCAATTTGATAATAATGAAGTCTGAGAACATTAAGACTGGCTGTTCCTTCCCTTGATTGAAATTAACTATTAGCATCCTTGACAGTTAAGTTATTCCTCGGATAGCAAGTTTTATGTTGTATTTCCACAAACTAGTATGAAAGTCTTGTAACTGTTGTGTCCAGGAAATTTTATCTCCAACATCAGAAACACTTCTCTGAAGTCCCATCTTACAGAAGAGAACTACATTAAAAAACAAAATATAAACCCAGAGACATCCAGAGGGCAGTCTTACATTTCAACAAGGTAATTCTGTACAGTTAATTTTAAAATCCAAAAAGATTTCACAATCAACCAGTTTCAAACGGGCACTAGAATCAGACATGACTAGACCTGGAACCTGTTACATGATCATGGGTAAGTTTCTTAAACATCAAGGATCCTATCTATAAACCAGGATAACAGCTACATCACAGCATGATTAAGAAAATTAAAATAACGTGATGTTTTATTTTAAATAAAATCAGAGTAAATCATCAATAGTTTATTCTCTGCTTCTACTGCATAATAAGGAACTGGAGAGGGGCGCCTGGGTGGCTCAGTGGGTTAAGCCTCTGCCTTCGGCTCAGGTCATGATCCCAGGGTCCTGGGATCGAGCCCCACATTGGGCTCTCTGCTCAGTGGGGGCCTGCTTCCTCCTCTCTCCCTGCCTGCCTCTCTGCCTACTTGTGATCTGTCTGTCAAATAAATAATAAAATCTTTTAAAAATAATAATAATAAGGAACTGGAGAGCCTAGATGTATAAGACCTATAAGGAAGGATAAAAATGCTGCAAACTAAGATATTATTTCAATCTACCCATTTATTGGCCCACCATACTTAAAATTATCTAGATTCCAATTCATTGTATGCATGCTGCTTTCTCAAAATAACCTTACATTTCAGAAGATGTCTATAGATTTTATTTTAACATAAGACAGACATGGTACAAATAATTCCAAGTGTGATGTATGTGAGGAAAAATGCAGGGGCTAACCTAATCTGGGAGTAGGGGAGAACAAAGAAGGCTTCCCTAAAGAAGTCAAGTTCAAGCTGAGTTCTGAATGGTGGATAGGAAGAAAGTTCTGGAATAACATGCTTATATACTAGAAGTAGCAGCAAAAAATAATGAAAATTCAAAATGTTTATCCCCAATCTGGGAAATAACATTGAAATAATAATCTTGCCTTTAATGGCTATAGTTAAAAGCAAGGTTATAAACATAACCCTTTTATGTTTATAAACATAAAAGGGTTATGTTTATGTTCTATCATAAAAATGTACAGATCTTTTCTAGTCTAATGGCTCACTATTTGTAACTTAAGATTCAACTTAGTTGGGGCGCCTGGGTGGCTCAGTGGGCTAAGCCTCTCATTCGGCCCAGGTCATGATCTCAGGGTCCTGGGATCGAGCCCCTCATCAGGCTCTCTGCACAGTAGGGAGCCTGCTTTCCCCTCTCTCTGTCTCTCTACCTGCCTCTCTGCCTACTTGTGATCTCTCTCTCTGTCAAATAAATAAATAAAATCTTAAAAAAAGATTCAATTTAATTTAATAAATTAGTTGGAAATTATTGTGACCAGTTTTGTGCTGCCATTCTGATGCAGAGCAGTGTTCTTCCATCATGGAAAAGCTAAAGATTTTATATATAAAAAGACTTAAGACAAACAAAGAAACCAAAACAGACTCACTAATACAGAGAACAAACTGGTGGTTGGCAGAGGGAAGGGGAATTGGTGAAATAGGTGACAGGGATTAAGAGCTAAAAATTTCCAGTTACAAAATAAATAAGTTGCAAAGATAAAAAGTATAGCATAGAAAATATAGTCAATAATAGTGTTATAATGAAGTGACAAATAGTGACCAAATACTCAGTAAAATATAGAGTGTTGAGTCGGTATATTGTACACCTGACACTAATATTTCATTGTATTTCTACTTTGTATTTCTACAAAAATTCTTTAAAAAATATTGAAAAAAACAGACCATGGATATATTCACATACATATAAAATGTGAATAGACATTGTTACAAATGAAATAACAATAGTTAATCTTTATTGAGCACGTATAATTTATGTTATTAATAAATATTTAATAATAACTAATGCATTCTGTGTATAATTCAGTTAACACGTAACAATCCTATGAAGCAAGTTCAATTATTATTCCTACTTTCATAAATAAATAAATATAAGACTATAAAAGTTAGGTAAACTTACTCAGGTCACAGAGATTCATACTCAAAACTGATTCCAAACGTTGCGTTCTTAAAGCCATATCCTACTCCCTAACCACGTGATATGAATGAAAGCCTGCCCTCAGAACCAGGAGGACTCAGGGCACATGGATCTATTTGGCATTTATTTTTAGTCTACCTTACATAAAAGGCAGAATGCTATTTCAGGGAACACATAACCCACACCTTCTCAGGGAGATAATGATAGTATTCATTAAGAAGAACACATGTACGGGGTGCCTGGGTGGCTCAGTCCGTTAAGTGTCTGCCTTCAACTCAGGTCATTATCCCAACATCCTGGGATCGAGCCCTGCATTGGGCTCCTTGGACAACAGGGAGCCTGCTTCTCCCTCTCCCTCTGCCTGTCACGCCCTCTGCTTGTGTCCTCTCTCTGTCAAATAAAATCTTTTTTAAAAAAATAAGAGGAACACACGTTTATATATTTATGTAAATACATATGCATGTATCTTTAAATTAAACAAAGGTGCAAAAGGCAGAAAGTCTATAAAAATACTGTAGTTGTACCATTGTACAATCTAAACAAAAGAGGTTCATCAAAGAGAAAATGTACAGTTGACCCCTGAACAATGTGGGGGAGCAAACACCTATACCCCACTCAGTCAAAAATCCATATATAACTTCTTTTTATTTGATTCCCCCAAACTTAAATACTAATAACCTACGGTTGATCAGAAGCCTCACTAATAACTTAAAACAGTGAATTAACACATATTCTATTTGTTATGTATGTTACATGTATTATAAGGAAAAGAAAATACATTTACCATAGTGTAGTTATAGGAAAAATCTGCATATAAATGGACTCATGTTGTTCAAGGGTTAACCCTGCTACATTCTTGTAATCTTTGATCTGTAGAGCCTAACCAGAAGTTCGCTTAGTGACTCTGACTTGGCAACTGACATGCTAGCAGCTGAAGGCCTTCTGTGAATGGAGCTCATGCACCGCCTACATACTGAGCACTCACAGGCAGCGTCCTGTACTCAGCACTGAAATCATCTCATTCCTTTTTTGCTTTTTGTTGGTGGTAGTGTAAACAACAACAAAAAATCTGCTCTAGTAAAAGAGTTACAACATCTTGAAAAATTGCGTGCTCTGTTTTCTTCCTTGGCAAGGTATACGTGACTGAAAGAATAGAAACAAAACACTACCACTTACCTCACGGGGCTGCTATGAGGATTAAATGTGATAAAGCACATGAAATGCTGGGACACACAGTGCTTTATGAGCACTAGCTGCGGCTGCTCTCACCAGCACTGGTACCATTCACGCGATTATTACCCTGTAACCTACCCCCATTTCAGGATATCCCGAGAAGTCACTATAGCACAGACTAGCATGCAGAAAGAACACAGGTCTGGAAATCAGAGTAGTTCAAGTTGCTCTGCAGCCCCAGGTGAATCAGAGTGAGCAAAGTCTTTGGACATGTTTCACAAAACCTTAGTTGTGAAAAAGGGGTAACGTCATCTATCTTGCACAGTCCTGATGAGAAGCACACAAAAGGTGATCACGAATGAAAAAGCATCTTTTAAAACCATAAAGAACAATAAATATGGAAGGTATGATTGTTTGATGAACAAACGCAGGTGTCCAGTGCCTAAAAGCAACACAGAATAGTTATTAATTTACCGTCCAGGGCCTCCCTTGACTCTGGGACTGCATATAATCCACAGGTGTAGGTGTCTGCCCCACAGAAAAACTTTTCTCTAGAGTTACCATCATACTGGTACAGCGAAACTAACCAGTGTTCACAAGCACACACTTACCTTTACTATTGTTTTAGGGCGTTTTTTAAAAAATAATTTTGGCTTTTCAACCACAGGAAGAGGCGGAAGTTTCTTAAGCTCCTGGAGGACGGTGGTGGCAGCACGCTTCTTGGAAAGTTTTTTGCTATTTCCCTCTCCTTCTGCAGAGAACTCTCCCACTGACACCCGAGTAACAAAGCTTTTCATATGCGGTGGTCCACTTTCTTTAATAACCTATTAAATATAAGTAAAATATTTCGTATAGGCACTTAAGAAATGTTCTCATCGCATGAATCTTTTTAAAATGTTCATATTATAATCAAAATTTAAATTATAAAGAATTATGCCAAAATTATAGATTTCTTTAATAAAGTTATATAGATATTATATAGGCACATTCACTTATGATACTTATGATGCTTAATAAACTGAAGTCAAAAGAACAAAAAAACAAATAAACACATTCAATTCATAGTCAAAATTTGTGTTTTACTAGCTTAAAATAGGCAATTCTAATTATGGTGACCCAGTTTCTTATGGAACAGAAAATTAAGAATATAAAACACACCATATTGGATTACATACACAGACCATCCAAAAAACAATAATTTGTATTTAACTGTGTACATCTCTAATTTCTTCCCTATAATAAGTTACTGAAGTACAAGACTACTTCTTCCTGGGGTTCTCTAGCCCATAAAGCATCCTTCATGTGGAAGCCTCTCAAAAATAACTTATGGGTAAAAATAACCTATTTTTGATGGAGTCCTCAAAGGCTGTTTTATAGAAAGGAATGTTTACTTTCTGCAACATCTTAAAAAGGTAAGTAGACATACCATAAAAAAATACCTATCTTAGAAATGGAATAGCTGTGAATGTTCCTAAACATTCCGTATTCTTTTTTTTTTTTTTTTTTTTTAAAGATTTTATTTATTTGAGAGAGATCACAAGCAGGCAGAGAGGCAGGCAGAGAGAGAGGAGGAAGCAGGCTCCCTGCTGAGCAGAGAGCCCGATGCGGGGCTCGATCCCAGGACTCCGAGTTCATGACCTGAGCCGAAGGCAGCGGCTTAACCCGCTGAGCCACCCAGGTGCCCCAACATTCTGTATTCTTTAAACTATGCCAGCTTTTGGAGGAAAGATGCCTTCCAAAACCCAAATGCTCAAAACTTTAGTCTCCTTCAAAATCCTGACCTATAAAAGATACCCTAGTTAAACAGTTTACCATTTAACTTTATATTAAAATTCTGTCTTACAATATTAGATACCAATTAGGAAAGGAAAAGGGAAACAACACAGGATACAAAACAACATAGCTGGATTGTATTCAATTGGATTAATTCAATAATGTTGAATTATTATTATCTCAATAATCCAACACTATTGGGATAAGAAAACTTATGATAATCATACTTCCTATTTAATTTCAGTTTACTAGCTGAAACACCAAAACTGTTTATTTTAATTACTTTGATGGATAGCCCCTTCAATTAAAAAAAAAAAAAAAAGTACGTGCTTAATGACAGAATACTAAATATCTGACCCTGTATTACTCACATTAGATCGTCATTATGAAAACTAAATATTCTATACTATATTAATGCTTCCAAGGACTTCTAAGACTTATAAAACTGTTCCTATTCGTTGTAGCCTTTAAAAGGCCCATGTTCAATAACTTTTGAGTATATGTAATTAAATTTTGATAGGTTTTCTATATCTCCCCCATCATTTCTTGGTGGAACCAACAGATCCCCAAGTACATTGCATCCCTGCCTTCCTCATTTTGCTGCTTTTAATCTGCCATAGGGTGAGAGATCAGATAAGCCAAATGAGGAGAACTGTGTCTAAGGATAGGTTCTCAGTCAAGGTCAATTGATCTTGGCAGTAAATAAAATGTGGGAGCTTTCTAGTCAGTAAACATACATAATTTGAAGGATACTCCATAACCATTTCAGCTTATTTCCTGGGTTTTTCCTATTTTCTAGATATGTGAGTTACAAAATTAGTGACCTCTTAATAAAGGAGGTTATTATAATAATTTAAAATTTCTCCCTTTTAATTTCACATTTTGTAAACATTTTGTGACATGTTTATCTGGTTGTAGAGACCTGCTTAATTACTTCCTAGTGATTTATTAGTAAAAGTTAAATTTAAACCTATTTTGGTTCCACAAATTTAGAAGAATTTAGTAGTAATATATCTATGTCACTATTAACTTGAATACTTTCGATTTAATCCTATTAAAAACACCAAACCTTACTAAATTATCTTATACTCACAAAATAAATTTTATGATGAAAATTAAAATGTCATATATACAAATTATTTAATACAGAAAAGCCAAAGAGATCAGCAGAAATCCATGATATTATAGTAGTTCTATTTTCCCCAGGGCCTATATGATTTCATAATACACAGTTTGAACATAAGGAAGCACATTAACTCTTTCAGGATACTAGTATGCCGGCTGACTAATCTGTTATTTCAAATAGTGAGGAGCAGTGGAGAGAAATGAAAGATCACTACTGAGCACATACCTCAAAACTGACAGGCATATTTCGCTTCAGAGCAATTTCAAACACTAAGCTGATCTCAGATTTATTCGCATCTTTGTCATCATCCATTTCCTTTCCCGATTCGCCATTCTAAATCACAAAAAATAGTATGACGATGAATCTTCACTTTGAAACAAACTGTACATATATTTACACGTAAGATGCCTACTTAAAATACAGTAAGAAACAAGAAACCAGAGACTGTATCTTGTGGGTTCCTATCCATATAAAAACAGGAGGGGTGGGCTTTGCTGAGAGGCTTTTCTGTAATTTAATTTTTAGGGGTTTTTGTTTCGTTTTTCATTTTTTGTTTTTTTGCTCAAAGTGGAAGGATAAATGCTGAGTGTGGAAATCTTTTACTTAACCATATACTAATTTGAATTCATACTATGTCCCCAGACTCAATTCTCAGTCTATCCCCCAACCATACAGACACACAACACTTTCCCTGATATTCTAATATGCTTCTTAATCTTCTGTAAAGACCAAATTATAGAAAGCTTACAGGATGCAAATCAGGATTTTGGAACTCTATGTCTGGCTCTGGCATCAATTTGGTTATCCACTTCTTTAACACATAATTCTGAAGAGATTCATATATATTGAATCCCAGAGTATTAGAGATAAAAAGATCAAGAGACAGTATTCCTACTGCCAAGAAACTTATGACTTAGTGTGAAAACAGATAAGCAAACAGATTAAAAGTTATAATGAAAGTGTACACGCAGAAAAATACCTAAGTCAGCCATTAACTAAGATGAATCTCAAAGAAAGAGGACAAGAGGTTTGAGGGCAAGGGAAACATAGGTCTTGAACAGAACAGTTTGCAATAACTAAGTGGAGAGCTCAAAAACGAGGTGACTTATAAGACATGTCTGAGCCAAAGA
Source organism: Mustela nigripes (assembly GCF_022355385.1). Taxonomy (NCBI): domain Eukaryota; kingdom Metazoa; phylum Chordata; class Mammalia; order Carnivora; family Mustelidae; genus Mustela; species Mustela nigripes. Next base: position 138,298,574 of record NC_081559.1, read on the forward strand.
TACTATTTTGAAATCAATAGAGAAGGCTGCTAAAGCCATGGGAATAGGTGCAATTACTCAACATCAGCCTTGATACCCTGGTCTGTAAAATAAAACAGGTCTGAAACAAATCTATGAAAATCTCTTCCACTTGAAACTCCTTGATTCTAAATGAACACAATGTAATCTATGCTCAATAAACATAGCATTAAATGAAGGGTAAATGAATGCAACTTCTCAAGCTTATTCACGTCCCCAAATACTATTCCGCCTGAGAAGTAAAATCCATAGGTGGACCAAAGTTCTCACAGGTAAGGTCATCCTAGGAGGAACACATGAGTCTGGTAGAGTAGACAGGTGATCTGAGAAGGAAATCATAGCAGCTCACCACTCTAATATTCTTTCCTATCAGAAGATATTATTTCTTTTATTTTTAGAAACACATTTATTTGTCTTGTCAATAATCTCACTGGGGAACTACAAGGAAGAGACTGTCACATATAGCGGCAACATACCTGAGGTGACTTTTCCGGAATAGGTTCATTCTGCAATGCTTGAAGGGCTTTCATTGCAGCATTGTGTCTAGCAGCTTGTCGAGTCTTTCCTTCCCCAAAAAATTCATTATTTCCTACAGTCAGCTGAACATAAAAGATCTTGGGCATTGGGCAATGATACCTAAGATAAGAAAATAAAAATACTAATGTTAGTTCAGTAAAGCCATTCTGTAATCATGAGTAAGATTTGTTTTCTTGAAAATGATAGCAACCACATAAGGTACTATATACTCTCTTATTCACTTTAGCCAAGTATTAACCTCATGAATGTATTTATAAAAGACAAAATATGAATCAATATAGCTATAGACATATTTCTCCATGAAAAACACATTATAGAAAACAATAATAAATATAATATAATAGAAATTATTCAATTATATCACAGAAAACTTTTAGTAGAGGTTTTCAGCCAGATCTTGAGAGATGAGAGCTGAGTGGTCTGGTGCTGAAGGGGGCCACAACAGAGCAGGAGACTGGTAAGCCCACTTAGGGGACAACATGCAGAGGATGGTGACTTCAGCAGAAGACAGTTATGGCTAGACATGGGAGGAGAAGAGAGATGGAGCTACTACTCCATTCCAAAGGAATAAGTCCTTTGCCAAGTAACAAGAAGATCAGACTGAACATAAGAGAGAATGGGAACATAAGCCAATTCTTAAGCAGGTAAGCAATATCATAATAAAATATATTTAAAGAAAACATTTTTAGCAGGTTATGTTCAACAACTGATGGAGTTACAACTAAAAGCAGCAGTGATGTAAATATGAAGGGATAAAAGGGCTGAATGAAGAAAGAACTAGAAGAAATTAAGAAAAAATTACAAGAATATGTAATCCAATTCATTAACTCAACAATTACTTATGGAAGACATTCTTTATGACAAGGGAATATGACAATGAACAAAAACACATTGTACTGGGTAAGACAGATAATATATAAGGTAATATGCAGAATATCTAGTATGTTAGAGATCTAAGTTAAACAGAAAAAGAAAAGGTCAGAACTGTCAGGGAGGTGGGTTTTAGACAGGGTGACCAGGGAGGGTCTCACTGGGTCTCACTAAGAAGATGGCAACTGTGTAAAGGCCTAAAATAAATGAGGAGGAAGCCACCCAGATATCTGGAACAGTGCACTTGAGGCAGAGAAAACAGCAAGTACAAAGGCCCTGGGGCAGCAGTGTGCCAAGCACATTCAAGTAATTCAGAAGATGCTTATCTGGCTACAGTAGAGGGGTAAGGAAAGAAAAGTTAAGAAATGAAAAGAAGTAGCCAGATACCATAGTGCCTTACTTAGAAATTATTGTAGGGATTTAACTTTTGCCCTGAGTGAAATGACCAGCCACTAGAAGGTTTGGAAGAGAAGTGACACATCTCACTTGCATTTTGGAAGGATCACCTGATGATTAGGTTGATAACAGACTGTAGGCAAATGATAATGGAAGCAAGGAGATCTATCAGGAGACGATTACAATAATATAGGAGAAAAGCAACAGGGAACTGTACTAGGGTGGCAGCAGTGCAAGCAATGAGAAGCAGTGGGATTCTGAATGAATTTCAATAGTAGAGCTGATGGTGGAGGGCTGTCTGGGTGGCCCAGTTGATTGAGCATCAGACTCTTGATTTAGGCTCAGATCATGATCTCAGGGTCATGGGACTGAGCCCCTCGTGGGTCTCTGTGCTCATCAGGGAGTCTGTTCCAGATCCTCTCACTCCCTCTTCCTCTGCCCATGCCCACCCCTGTGCATCTGCACTTTCTCTCTAAATAAAATCTTTAAATAAACAAACAAACAAACAAGCAGAACTGATAGGGTTTACCCAAGGATCAGTTATGGAAAATGAGAGGAGTCGAGGATGACCCCAGGGTTTCAGACCTGAACAAGTAGAAGACAGAGTATGCATACAATGAACTGGTGAAGACTGCAGAAGGATTTGATTATTGGGCATCGGTATCAGCAGCTCTGGTTTGTAAGTGTTAAATTATTCAGCCTGTTTAGACATCCAAGTGGATATCAAATGAATATAAAATTTGGGAATCATCAATATATATGGAATCTAAGGCCACAGACAGGGGCACCTAGGTGGCTTAGTCAGTTAAGTGTCTGCCTTTGCCTCAGGTCATGATCCCAGGGTCACAGGGTCAAGTCCCACATCAGACTCCTAGCTCAGTGGGGAGTCTGCTTCTTCCTCTGCCCCCCCCCCCACCCAGCTCATACTCATTCTCTCTCTCGCAAAAATAAATAAAATCTTAAAAGCCACAAGACAGTGAGAACTCTGTGGGAAGGAATAACAGGAGAAAAACCAGGCAAGTACAGTGTCCTTCCTAAAAACCAGAGGGGAAAAAGTCTTTCTAGGAGAAGGGAGTGCTCATCTGTGTCAAATTATACTCACAGGTCAAGTAAAATGGTGACTGAGAATTAAGACACTGAATTGGGCAATTAACAAAACTAAAAAGGATCAACTTTGATGCAATAGGGGATTTGCAATATAATGCCAAAAAACTGTGTTTAAATCACTCAAGTGCTGAAAAATGTCTTTTCCAAGCAAAGACAAGTCTAACTGAAGTCCTACTGAGTTCTGGATGATTACTGGACAACCAAAGAGCAATGTTCCATATTCACTCTAAGATAAACTGGACACAACCTATCATACAAGAATTTATCAGGCAGATGAGACTAATTAGAGAAGGTTTACAGAAGGTAAAGGACTAGAAAGGTATACATCAGCACTGAAGATGCAGATTTGGGAGGCAGTAATTGAAACCATGTGAGTGGGTAAACACCTGGAAAGGGGAAGTGTAAAGGAACCAAAAAAGAGAGCCTAAGGCTGGGATCTGATTGAGGCCCGTGATCAAAAGGCAGGGGAAATAATAGACGGCAGTGAAGGAGATGAAAGAGGGTCAGAGTTAGAAAAGAAATTACCACACAATGTCAGCAAAATCAACAGTGTCACACCTTGGGTAGAAATCCGGAGTATGAAAAAAAGAAACAGTCACTGTTTTAAATTCCTAAAATCAACTTTCTTGGCCCACAGTTACTATTACTTTGTTTTAAGATAAAGTAATTTAAATGTGTTTTTATTATGTCATATGTTCTCATTTTTAATAGGCAAATATAAAAATGTTAAACGAAGAAAAAAATCACTTATGGTTAAAGACTTTTAATATGCAAAGACTAAAAAAGCATTAAAAACCACAAGCTGTTTTGGTCTTTGATTACAATAAGTAGTATACTGAGGTACACAACTTCCTACTGCATTCCTGAAGTACACTTTCCTATTATTTTAGATCCCCTTAATGCAGATATATTAACAGACTAATATAATAAATGCTGGTTATCTTCATTTGTATACCACAAAATTCAATTTTCCTCCTACACAGAATTCTGTGCATATTTTTAACTTCTTACACTATAAAACTTTAAAACAGACAACCTGAAATAAAAAATGTACTCCTGTACTAAGATCATCTATGGCAAGCTTTCACCATAGAGCAAATGTTTACGATTAATTATACACTTCTGAAAACAGAGGCCCACAACTGGAATGCTAACAGACCTTTAACTACAGTAGAGGGAGTGGGCGCCACTATAATCACTAAGGCCTGCTGACAATTACAAAACTCATTTTGGTTTGCCACAGAGACAAACAAAATTTCTGTTCATTATGACTTTACTGGAATATGATGTCATAACACATAGCCATACTGAAACAATCTGCTGATTTTCTGACCAAAAATATTAATTGCGTACTAAAGAGCCCTTGGGGCCTCTTCCCTCTGAGCCCTCAAATATGGCTCTGTGTATGCATATGTGTATGCATGTGGGTACATATGTATGTGTGTATTATACTGTATAACTATCAGAGGAAAAATTAGGTTTGTTGTATTTTAACAGAAAACGTAAACTACTCTAGCTCTAACAACAGGAAATACCAAGAACAAATGCCTGACTTGTTTTGTTCTAGTTTCATTCCATCCTCTAACTTAACAATGATTCTTGATATTTACCCCACGTGGTTTATCACCCAATATACCACATCTCCTCACATCATGATGACAATTAAGATTAGCCAGAGTACCCTCAATAATGGCACCCAGACTCAACTATAAGAGAGATGATGCAGAAAGTCTCTTTGGATGTTAGGTCCTGGTCTCTAAATATTTGTTTCCTTTGCTAAAGAAACACTCAAAGTTTGTTGAAGGTTGATGCATGCTAAAGAGGAGTTCTTTTCTATCTTTATTTCAAACATTCAAAATCAAAAATATATTCATCAAAAATATATTCACTTTTGGTAAAGTACTTTTTTCTTAATATTTTATTTATTTATTTGACAGAGAGAGATCACAAGTAGGCAGAGAGGCAGGCAGAGAGAGAGAGGAGGAAGCAGGCTCCCTGCCAAGCAGAGAGCCTGATGCGGAACTTGATCCCAGGACCCTGAGATCATGACCTGAACCAAAGGCAGAGGCTTAACCTACTGAGCCACCCAGGCATCCCTTGGTAAAGTACTTTTAAAAAGTGTTATTCAAGGGGCGCCTGGGTGGCTCAGTGGGTTAAGCCTCTGCCTTCGGCTTAGGTCATGATCTCAGGGTCCCGGGATCAAGCCCCACATCGGGCTCTCTGCTCAGCAGGGAGCCTGCTTCCCCCTCTCTCTCTGCCTGCCTCTCTGCCTACTTGTGATCTGTCTGTCTGTCAAATAAACAAATAAAATTAAAAATAAAATAAAATAAAAGTGTTATTCATATTTCTAAAAATTAACAGGTATTTACCTTATCTTACATTGTTATTCTTGAATGATTTTTCTCAATGGGAATTTTGTGGACAACGTTTACATTTCCAGTGATTACTCTTAGAAGATGGGCCATGAAAACTTACCCATCCAGGCTACTAGAGTTTCAGGCTCAAAGGGTTTCTACCACAGCCTCCAAAATGTATTTTGCAAAGTGTGATCCCACTCATCAGAATTATCCCCAGTGCTTATTAAAAATGTATATTCCTGTGCCCCACCCCTGATCTGCTGAATCCTGCTCTGGGGATAGAACAAGAATCTTCACCTTAGTAAGATTCCCTGGGGAGTCTTTCATACTAAAAGTCTGAGAACCAGTGTTCACTACAACCTAGGTGATTTGAGGATGACCTCAATCTCCACACAAGCAAGGGACCACGTACATTCTTATAGCACCATGTTTAGGTTTCCTATCTCTCTCTCTTATTTAACCTCACAGCAACCGGGTGAGACAGATGTCCCAATGGTCACCATAAGAGGTAACAAATGTCCCCAACATAGGTGTGAGGAGTCAAACTGAAGTCTTTTAACATCAGAGCTCAGGAAACTTTAAAGTCGTTTCCTAAAAATCTGCTTTATTCTTCTATTTTTGTGTTCCCATGTGTTTATTAAATGTCCTTGGAAGGCTAGAGAACCTAAAGCAAGAGTTCTATCTAAACCCAAGGTCCACTGATAGACCTCAGAGGCATTTTACTTAATCGCTGCTGAAACAACAAGAGCTCCATAATGAAATCCGATGTTTTTATGGTATGTCAAGCCAAATAGGATAAAAAAAGAGACACAAGTGAGTAACTTATCATTCGGTGAAAAGTCAGAATAATGGGCATCTGGTGCCACACTGCTTATAGTCTAAATTTTATAAAGGCTGCTTGGAAGGCCTTTTCCCCACCCATGCCTCTTTGCCTCTGTCCACTGGAAGTCTTACAAAATATAAACAAAATTTTAAATAAAATAAAATAAAATCTTCCCTTTCTTCAGATCCAAAAAAAAGGTCTTTAGATTTGGCCTATCTTCAAGACATAACAAGTCAATACAGCAATAAAGAAAGGATATATATTTGGTTCCTTTGAATTAACACCTGACACTCCTTATACAGTCTTCTTTTGATTTTTGAGTTAAGGGAAGATTTTACATTCTTATATAAGTATTCTTATAAGAATGTATATAGTCTATTTTGTTGTTGTTTGTTTGTTTGTTTTTTAAATTTTTTTTAAATTTATATATTTTCAGCATAACAGTATCATTTTTTCACCACACCCAGTGCTGCATGCAATCCGTGCCCTCTATAATATTTTTATACTTCTATTTGATTTTCAGTTGGAACAGGTTTCCATACCATCTATCCTTGCCATCCTCCCTAAAGTTACTTCAGTAATGCACTCTTTGCAGACTCCCTTTGTATGAGTTTCTGAACAACTAAAAGCTATGTGTCCTCCCTACCATTTGGTGACTGCCTTATTCCCTAACATCACCACTTTCTTAAGTATCATTTTTACAAGGTGAAAAAGACATATTCCAAATAACATGAGAACTTTTAAAAATTGAAAAATAATTGCCTCACTTTATTTGATAGCATTATTCATAAATCTCAACCCAGCCTAAGCATTTATATCTTCTCTACAGGTTTATGTACTAAAATATATGAACAAGTTATCTTCTCATCTAGTAAGGAGAACCTTTGGATTTCTGTGTTTATTTCTAACATTGACTGAAAACAGAAATGTCACTTAATCTTTCTATCTCCGTTTACTTATCTGTAAAGTATTTGCGGAATCTATATTTAAAGACCTCTCAAGGCCAAAACTTAGAATTCAAATGACATGTTGATTATTTCTGACTCTTTGTACACATTTTGGCACTGCTGAGCATTCTTTTTACTTGATATAGAAAAATAATAGGTTTTATCATAAAGCTATAAAATAGTCCTTGGCACACTTTCAAGTTTGTATGTATATAAAATGTCTAGATAGGAGAGGGCTCTTTCTATATTCACATCTATAAATTTTGGAAATATATCTTTTATGGGATCTAAATGTTAAGTGTTGAGGAATTTCAAAAATTAGGACCTATTAAAAAAGATTCATAGGGCAGCTGAAAATAAGCTTTAAAGGAGGATAGGGATAGTCTATTCTGTTTGTAGAATTATTATAATTATGTTCAAAATGCCCAGGGGAAAATACAAAAAGATATGTACTAGAAGTTAGGATAGGATGCACTGAAGTGATGGAATTATAAATGATGATATCTTTCACAATTTAAATTTTTTGAAAATAATATGGTTATACTAGAGTATAAACCAAAAAGAAGGAGGAGAAGGAGGAGGAGGAGGAAGAGAAAAAGAAGAAGAAGAAGAAAAGGAGGAAGGGGGAGGGGAGGAGGAGAAGGAAAAGGAGGTGGGGGGAGGGGAAGGGAGAGTAGAGGAAGGCAGAGGAGGAGGAGGAGGAGAAAAAATTAACTGAAAAAGTCTAGTCCCCATCCAAATAACACATCTAAATCTGTGTTCCAAATGTAAATTTGATAAATTAGCAGACTGTGTATAGACTATAATCCACAAGAGTAAATAATCTGTACTGTGTCACTGATACTAGTACCACAATAAAACTATGGAAAACATAGCATGTTGTCGAAGAGCCCCACTTTGTAAATACACAATCACCACTCTCAATCCTACACTTTGATCCAGCATAAACCTACCCTTGCACCTTTCCTAAATGGATACCTAGATAAATCATCATCACCATCATCAACATCAGCATCACCATTATGACAATTACAACAAAAACATACAAAGCACTCACGATGTGTCAGGCACTATTCCAAGCCCTGCACACCAATCGCAGTCACCATGACAAGCCCAACTTCATTTTACACACAGGAAATGAGAAAGAGATACTTAACTTGCCGAGGGCCACCCCTGCTTGAGCTAACATTTAAACCCAAGCAGTCTCACTCCAGAGCCCATGATCTGAACCTCTACACTATGCTGTCTATGGATGAACTACATAAATGAGCACCATAAACTGCAGAGATACTAACTATAAACTATGGAAAGGTCATGCTAGTCTTGGCAATTAAATCTAAGTAGACATAAGAAACCAATGGTCACAGGGCACCTGGGTGGCTCAGTCGGTTAATCATCTGCCTTTTTTTTTTTTTTAAAGGTTTTTTTTTTTTTTTTTTTTGACAGAGAGAGATCACAAGTAGGCAGAGAGGCAGGCAGAGAGAGAGAGAGGAGGAAGCAGGCTCCCTGCTGAGCAGAGAGCCCGATGTGGGACTCGATCCCAGGACCCTGAGATCATGACCCGAGCCGAAGGCAGCGGCTTAACCCACTGAGCCACCCAGGCGCCCTAATCATCTGCCTTTTGCTCAGGTCATGATCCCAGGGTTCTGGGATCAAGTCCTGCACTGGGTGGGGAGTCTGCTTCTCCCTCTGCCTTTCACCTCACTTGTGCTCTTTCTCTCTCTCAAATAAATAAATATATAAATAATGTTTTTTTAAAAAGAAATCAAAGGTCATATTGATTACCAAAGAGAATTCTTGGGGGCATTATAAGTCCAGGAGAACATGTTGGCTACAGTCTTACTCCTCTCTCTCATTCTTTGTCTCCTCTCTTAACATTTTTGAAGCCCGTGCTTAAATGTTGATGTTCCACTAGGGAACTACAGACCAAAAGCACAATGACATACTACCACACAGCCCCTAGGATAGCCATAGTCAGGCGGCCCTGTGGAAAACAATCTGGCACTTCCTTAAAACATTAAATAGAACTACCATATGACCCAACAATCCTTCATTCATACACACATACACACACACACACACACACACACATATATATATATGATTTTGTATACATATAAAATTTTTAAAAGGCACTGAGGGGTGTCTGGGGGGCTCAGTTGGTTAAGTGTCTGACTCGATTTTTCCTCAGGTCCTGAAGCATACTTGAGTGTCTCTCTCTCTTTCTCTCCCGTCCCTCCCTACCACTCTCTCTCTCTCAAAAAATAAATTTTTTTAAAAGGCACTTAAACAAAAAATATGTACACAAATGTTCACAGAATTACCCATAATAGCCAAAAAGTGGAAATAAACCAAAGGTCCAGCAACTGATGAATAGATAAACTACAGTATATCCATACACAGCAATGAAGTACTGATACCCAGTATAATGTGGATGAACTCAGAAAAACTTTTGCTAAGTGAAAGCCAGACATAAAAGGCTACATATTGAATAATTCCATTTAGATGAAATGTCCAGAATAGGGAAATCCACAGAGACAAAAGTAGATTAGTGGTTGTCAGAAGCTGGGAAGGGAGAAAATGGAGAGTAACTGTTAAGTTTCTTTTAGGGGTGATGAAATGTTCTGGAATTAGATAGTGGTGATCGTTGTACAACACTGTCAATGCAGTAATTCACAGCATATAGAATTGTATACTTTAAAATAGTAAAAGTGGTAAATTTTGTTATTGTGAATTTTGCCTCAATTAAAAAAAAATGTTGATCCTCCCTAGAGTTCAATCTTCTCATAGACAAAACAGTCTTCCTAGGTGATCTCACATATTCCTATTTACATTTTTGGCAGACTCCCAGAAATTAGCCTATCCAGCGGGGGGGGAAGAAGAGGGTGGGCAGGGCAGGGACAAGGGAACAAGAAGCACCCCTCCCTTTTGCGCTCTTGGAAATTAATGACCTGCTCTTCTTCTTGCCCTTGTTTGAGTGCCAAGGGGTATGTGAATTAAATTAATGCAATGAATATTTATTAAGGGCCTAATTCATCCCATGGACTGTTTTAGTCCCTTGGGATGGTGGACTGCCCTCAGGAGACAATCAATCAATGAGTAAAAACAGTATCAACTGTAAGATGGGTTAGAAGAAAAGTACAGCAGAGTAAGAAACAGTAATAAGAGATCCTTTAGGAAGTGGTGTTTGAATAAAGAGGTAAATGGAGTGAGAATTCCTGGCATATGAATGCCTGGAGGGGAAAAAAAGTTCCAAGCAAATGGGACAGCAAGTGCCAAGGCCCTGTGGAGACCGCATATAGCCATTTTCATAATATATTGGGTTTTCAAAGTCGAAAATGAATTTTTAAGTATCTTTTCAGCGTCTGTGTAGTTAACAATTTTTACTTTTCACCTCTTAATAAGGTATTCTTTATCAACCTATTTTCTAATAGTGAAACAATTTTGCATTCCTGGAATAAACCCCACTTGGTTATGCTAGTTTTTCTTTGAATGAATTGCCAAATTCTGTTTGCCAGTATTTCAATTGGGATTTTTTCCATTGATATTTTATAAATAATACTGATATGAAGCTCTAGTCCTTCTTGTTTTTTTTTAAACTGGCATTGTTGAACTAGACAGTAAGACTAGTTTTAATTGCCCAAAATAATGTTTCCTATTTTTCAAAGGTTCAATAAAATTTCTCTGTGATACCATCTAGCCCAAGTACTTTTCTTCAGGGTGGTAGGGGGAACTAATGGTAACTAGCTAAATGAATCCAATTACCAATGGATCTTTTCTGGTTGTTTATATTTTCCTACAAAATCACCCAGTTCATCCATGTTCTGAAATAGTTTTCCATGAGTTGAACAAAGTAGTCTTTTTTTTTTTTTTAAAGATTTTATTTATTTATTTGAAAGAGAGACAGTGAAAGAGAACATGAGTGAGGAGAAGGTCAGAGGGAGAAGCAGACTTCCCATGGAGCTGGGAGCCTGATGTGGGACTCGATCCTGGGACTCCAGGATCATGACCTGAGCCGAAGGCAGTCGTCCAACCAACTGAGGCACCCAGGCGCCCGAACAAAGTAGTCTTTATGAGAATTTTCATTTCCTGTGTGTCAGGCCTCTCTAATCATCAGACTGTATTTTGTATATTTGTGCATTGCATTCACATTTGCTTGATTTGATTAGATTACATTTAATTAGATGACATATTTAAGTATTTTATTGGTTTTTCCTAAGTACAAGATATTGGATTCTGCATAGTTTTTCTATTCGTCTTCTGTTTTCTAATTAAGCTATTTCTGCATTCATTTTCCTCCCTCAGACTATTTTATTATTCCTTCTCAAACTGCCTGTGCTGGATAAATAAATAATTGTCATGGTATCTATTAATATATGTATAAGATAACTAAATTGAATTTGCCTCTCACAGGCTTTGTTTGTATTGTAATGTCTTCAAGAGAAAAATATACTACATAGTTCCTAAATATTTTTGGTAACAAAGTGCCCTGTTTAGTGAACTACCATGAATCCTATGAAACACACTTTGGAATATGCTGTTTTGGACATTATGTCTTAGTTAGGAGTCTGTATTCTACAGGTACTTGCTTAATCTGCTAGTAGCTTTTTATCTTGAATGTAATAAAGATTACTTAACATTAAAAAAATACAATTAAAAATGTTTATTAAGTACTTTTTATAAACTGGGAGTAAATAAGCAATAAAAGAGGGTGTGAATAGAGGAAAATATCATTTGGATTTAAGTTCCAACTACTAGATATAAGCACTTCAAGTAAGAGGACTTAGTTCTCTAAGACTCATCAGTGATAGGAAAGATTTTTGTCTGTATCAACTTTCTGAATCTTATTCAAGTGGCCAAGCAGAAAAAAATTACTGTATTTTTCATGAATATTACATTATATCTGTGTATTTTCAAATAGATATATATGTGTGTATGTGCATTTGAAGTATACTCTCCACCTCAAAAACATTAGTAAAATGTTTTAAAGAAATACAATTTTAAGTTTTCAATATGTATTCACTAAATACTACATGCTAGTAGTCTAACGGCAGATTCTTAAAAATTTAAGAAAATTATAGGTGTGGAAGGCCAAAAGGTAAAAAATTTTGAGGAAATTATAGGAAATATGGCTCATTTTTTCTTTGACTTGTAAGAAGATTCTCATTATTCAATTCTATCAACAGATCATCTTTGGTTAAGGGCAAAGAATGTTCTGTGAACAACTAGTAGAGAGAATCTCTCAAGTCCTTTAAACAACAAAATGGATTCTGAAATTGGCTCTAGAAAATATTTTAAATGTTCTTGTTCCTCCTTAACTTAGCTCAAAAGTATATGCCTTTAAAAAAATACAAAAATATCAGATTATATTTTTAGAAGAAGTTTCACAGGCTTTTTGAATAAATTAATTTTGTAATGTCTAGAATAAGAGATTCCAGTATGACTGTGTAGAATCTTCCAAGAGCTTTAGAAATTGTTTGCTTTGTTACAATGTCCAACCCAGACATCTATTCCAGTGCCTTTGCTGATCAGAATTCACTATCAACTTTGGATGCTTGCCCACTTCAAATACTCCCCAAAGTAAGGAGACATTACATCAGCGGTACTGCAGAAAGATTAATGTGCTTTGTTTGGAGATGTAAATGGTAATTATACTTATTGCCTATTTCTGGTACTTAGCCTTTTTTACCTGAACCTAAGTAAATCTAGTTGTACATTTGCATATAGTTTAATAATAACAAAAATGTGTAGTTAACAGATATTCAGTGGGATATTAAAAAAACTTAACTTGGCATTTTCCCAGCTAATTGTTTTTACAGCTTGACTTCACTTATGCATTAGCTACATTCATAAAAAGGTTTACATAAAGCAAATATTTTCATACTAAATCCCATTTTCCCACTGTTGCCCAATACTAGACTTGAGTTGAATTTCTATAAGAAAATGTTGGCTCCGACACATCATAAAAATTTCAATTAAACATCTAAACATGTATACCAAGGAATAAATACATTTAATCAATTATTTTATAATATATATTTTATCCTCTCACTTGCAATAAAAATTAAACAAATGGATAAAATAAATGGATAACCATTTGTTTCATATTCCCACAATCATTTTTTTAAAAATGCAGAATTTGGGGTGACTTCCATAGAAGCTAAAAGTAGAAATATAATTTATTAGCTGGACCTGCCACATGGAAATATGCTGTCAGATTGATTCAAGCAATACAAGTAGTATCAGATTATTGATAATAATATTTTAAGGATCTTAAAAATATCTTCTGCTCTTGGTAATACACTTTTGACATTTTATTATAATCCACATCAGATGATTTATTGGAATTATACAGATCATTTGGAGCCAGTATCGTCTGACTTCAAACTACTTTTCAAAGAAATGGGAAGGGGCGCCTGGATGGCTCAGTGGGTTAGGGCTGCTGCCTTCGGCTCAGGTCATGATCTCAGGGTTCTGGGATTGAGTCCCGCATCGGGCTCTCTGCTCAGCGGGGAGCCTGCTTCCCTCTCTCTCTCTCTCTCTCTCTCTCTCTCTGCCTGCCTCTCTGTGTGATCTCTCTCTGTCAAATAAATAAGTAAAATCTTAAAAAAAAAAAAAGAAATGGGAAAAAGAACCCAATTAACTACCTGGATCTTTTTGCAGTATAAAAAGTAACTTTTGCTAAAACAAAAGAGTACCTGGGACTTTTAGAAAACTCTTCTACCTTTAATTACAATTATTTAGAGGTAATGTTAAGTAATTTATTTTTTTCTGCACAAATCCTCTGGGGAATACTACATGTATTGCAACTATCCATGTTCTCCTTTTCCTGTAGATAATAGAGGTATGCTTTTCATCAATAACTTAATGTCGACTGTGTCTTATTCCAGGATGCACGCTAAGTTGAGAACATCAAAACTTCTTTATTTTTGCTTCAGGCATAATACCTGTACCTGAGGTACAATCATGGCAGCAAGTAAGACAATACCGGTAAAAATAGGACACTGATACGCAGTCTATCATACACTGAAAAAGGCTGAGTAATACTTGGTATGAAAGGCTAACAGTTCTAACCTTTCATTATGATTCCTATTAAAAATATGAATAAGGGGTGGCTGGGATGCTTAGTTAAGCATCCAACTCTGGATTTCAGCTCAGCTCATGATCTCAGTGTCACCGAGATTGAGCCCTATGCTGGGCTCCATGCTCAGTGTGGAATCTGCTTGAGATTCTCTCTCTCCCTTTCCTCCTGCTCCTCCCCCTACATGCACATACTCTCTCTCTCTCTCTCTCTCTCAAATCAATAAATAAAATCTTAAAAAAAAAAATTTTGACTAAGAGAATGCATTTTTTTAAAGATTTTATTTATTTATTTGACAGGCAGAGATCACAAGTAGGCAGAGAGAGAGAGGTGAAAGCAGGCTCCCTGCTGAGCAGAGAGCCCAATGCAGGGCTGGATCCCAGGATCCTGGGATCATGACCTGAGTCAAAGGTGAGGCTTTAACCCACTGAGCCACCCAAGCACCTGAGAATGCATTTTAGCCACACTGCAAATTCTCTCCTATAAGCGAAATAGTTTTTAAGGAGACTTAAAGGAGTCTGTCATGGTATCTTACTATTTCCAAAGAGTAGATGTTTACATGAGTTAGCATAGTACAGCAGAAAAAGGACTACCTTTGAAAACATATAATCTTGGGTTGGAGGGCCAGCTCAATCCTTCACTGGCCACATAAACCTGGAAAAATTACACACTGTATCAGATTATAATAGGAAATCATAATAGTTTGCCTTCTTTCTTCCTTGGCCACTAATCCATCATCCTTCTTAAACATCCCACAATGTCCCTAGGATGCTTGAGTTCCTCTTGTGCTTTTTGTTATTCCCTGTTAATAACCTAGGGACCATGTCTCTAGCTCCTCAGTATTATGTCTGCCTGGGGAGGTCCAGGAAAGAGCTGCAGTTATACTAGCAGATCTCTAGCCTTTCAATTCCTGTGCTTGGGGGTATTCCCTTTCAGTGCTCATACCATCCCAGGGAGACCACTTTATGCTCTTTAGGAAAACTAACATTTAGTTCATCAATCATTCAAGAAGCCAACATACTTCAAGATATCAGACAATATTCAGAAGATACATTGATAAGTTCAGATATTATGAAAATCAGTAAAAACCAACTAAATAAACCTTCAAATAAATTTAATGCAAAAATAATGAACAATGTTAGTTTAACTATAATTCTTTGTCTTGTGTCTTTAAAGACATTTATATACATGTTTGGGGTTGTGTTCTATCTCTGAGGACTATTTTATGACCCGCCAGTCAACCACAGTGTAGGAGGCCAGTAATTCTTTTAACTTTGAAGAAGTGCATCTTGACCAGAGAATGTGAGAATGTCAACAAATAATAAGGAAATAAAGAAAGCAAGTGGGTCAAGGTTGTGCTAACTGAAGCCAAGGAAAAGCCTGGGAAATTAATGAATAATAACCTCCCACGAAATGCCAAACTAAGAAGAGCAGTAGGCCATGGTAAGAATAATACCTGAGATAACTATATGGTCTAAAACTGCCTAAGATTCTAAACCTAACCCAAAGGTAAAAGAGAACAATAAAACAGTTGAAGTTACTCATTTTCATCTCAGTGAGAGGCGAGATGAGAAAAAGAGAGAGAGAGAAAAGGCATGCAAGCAAACAAGGGTGAAAAATACTGGGCATGATATTAAGATTATTCTATTACATTAGACTATTGAAACTCAACATACAGAACTTACTTGGATATAAAAAAGATCAGACATAAAATAGTTTTATTTTTGTTTTAAAATGGGATATGTAGACAAGTAGTAAATTCAATACAGTAACAAATCTCTTGCTGCCATCAGTGATTTGGAGAAACCCTTCCACATATTCTTAATAAGACAAGATGTCAAGCAAAATCAAAAAGCCATTCAAACCTATTGTGTAAAAGGTTCCAGAAGTTTTTGAGGAAGCAACACAGAGAATTCCGAAAATCTGAGACCCACATGGGAGTACAGTAAGAATGCATCTTGAGTAAATTTGACCTATTATTCTTTTTGTTATTCTCCTGAAAAAGTCACACAAGGGAAGGAAAGAAAAGGCTTGCAAATAAGACTCTACAACCTTATATGAAGAGGATGACACTTCTCTGAGACAGGAGAAATTTGCAGTGTAATCTGAGATTTTAAGACTCTGAGAATGCCAAAGCAGGAGAGTGATCAAGACTGACAGGAGAAGGACCATGGTAATCTCTCAGGAAGCAAAGTCACCCCATACATGCATAAGAAATTCTGGCCAGAAACTGAACATTTTAATGCTGGTGAACTTACAATGAAGTCAACTAGATGAAGAGCTAAACTTATAATCTTAGTTGTCATTTGACTCTTGTTTTATCAAAATGTAATTCTAATAAAATCAAAATAAGTATATTCTTTTACTTCCCAAGTTTAAGAAGGACAGGACTCCCCTGCCAATGTCTGTGAACCCTCTATTAGACCATATAATTTCTTTACGAAAGCAAATAGCTTAGAGTAAATGATTCACATACTATTCTGGGAGCAGTGTTCTAGGAAGGCTATAAAGGGACTGATTTCTGCTCATACACAAGGAAAAGGGGAGTCTTAGTCACTGTAGTCATACTGTCTTGTAACTGGCATGGTAATTAGCACTTAAAGAGTCCAGAAATAGCTGTGAACTGAGGGAGTAAGCAGAGCTAACATTTAACTTACTATATATGCCAGCATTGCACAAACAGCAACTCATCTAATCCTTACAATAATCTTTACATAAATCCTTATTATTTCCATTTTACAGCTGAGTAAACTGAAGAACAGAGAGGTTAAGCAACTTGTTGTTAGGTGGAACCAGGTTTCAAACAAAGGCAGACTGACTACCTCTAAACTGTATTACTGTAGTCCTCTCAATGTGAGAATGAATGATTAGGAGGGAGAAAATCAGACCAGCAAGGGCCAGACTCAGCCTCCAGGAATAAAGCAAATCAGGCCCCACAGCACAGGGAGTTCAAAATAAAAGCATGGGGGGATGGGCAAAATGGGTGGAAAAAGAGTCAACTTTAAATTCTTTGTAACTCTGCTTCATGTTTAGCAATGTCTGTGAAAAAATAAATTTGATATGTAAGTCATTTTTATATAATTAAGCAAATATATAACCATTAAAGTATAAAATAAATCTCTAGAATTACTCCAGGTATGTATATTACTTTTGGGATACGCTGCCGTAAATATTAGCTATTTCACGTTGAAAAGCTGGGAAAATGCTTGGTACATAAACACGTTGTGTTAGTTCATAAAAAAAAGTAAAAAAGAGATGCATGTGAGATCTGATAGAGGAAGTGCTAGGAGTGGATGAACCTAGTTATGACGGTTGCTCCAAGGACTTTTAACATTTGGAGTGATCAAGGACCTGGAGGCAGCTGCATGTTATACTGAGGACAAGCTAGATCTATAGTTTTCATCCCTGGCTACACACTGCTATCAGCTGACTTACACAAATCAGTAAGAAAAAGACCATTAAGTCAATAGAAAAATAAGCAAAGGTTATAAATTCACAACTTACATGGAAAAAAAATTACCTTTATACATACAAGAAGATGCTCAACTTCATTTATAAAGAAATACAAATTAAAATGTCAAGAAGGAGTTGTTTTTCACCTAATTATGTTGTCAACCCCCCCCCCCAAAGATTTAAAATAGCTTCATCTCTAGTCTGGATTATCGTAATAACCTCCTAATGGTTCTCTTAGTTGCCAAAGTGAGCCTTCCAAAATGTAAGTCCAATCATGCCTCTATTTTGCTCAAAACTCTGCAATACTTCTACATCTCATCCAATGGCCTAATACAGTTTTACATAGGTCTGCTCCAAACCATATCATTGACTTCAATCACAACACTCAACATTTAACTTACTTCACTCCAACCACACTGGCCTCCTTCCTGCTTCTCAAACTCACCAGACTTGTTTCCACTTATGGCCTTCACCATGGCTAATCTCTTGCTTCTCCCCCAGAAATCCTCAAAGCTCACTTGTTCTCCTCCACCGATTTTGCTCACCTTCTAAATAAGATCTATTTAAAACTGCAATCTTCTTCCCTTTATTCTGCTCTGCTTTTCCACTTGTCCACAGCACTTCTTACTTCTGAATCTACTATAAAACATACTTGTTATATTTATTTTTTTATTCTCCATATCATCTAACTAGAATGTAAGCTTCAACAAGGCAGAAATGTCTGTTTTATTTATTAATGTATATAAAGTACCTCTAAGAATGTCTCACATACGGCTAAAATGAATGTGCAAAGATATATACCACAACATGTTACAGAAAAACATTTGAAACAACTAAATATCCATGAATACAGAATTGGTTAAATAAATTATAGAACAGGGGTGCCTGGGTGGCTCAGTGGGTTAAGCCTCTGCCTTCAGCTCAGGTCATGATCTCAGGGTCCTGGGATTGAGCCCTGCATCGGGCTCTCTGCTCAGCAGGGAGCCTGCTTTTCCCTCCCTCTGCCTGCCTCGCTGCCTACTTGTGATTTCTCTCTCTGTTGAGTAGATAAATTTAAAAAAAAAAAATTATAGAACAGCCACACAGTAGAATATTAAACGGTTCTTAAAATAAGCAACTGTCCTGTTTTCAGTACGGCTAAGTAAGCTCTAATTGGACCGATTCTTTGTGGGAAACTAATTCTCAACAAAACAAACAAACAAAACCCAACCATCTGAAGGCACTGAAAAGTGAACAAAACAGGTATTGGGCAGTAGTTAACATTGGAGAAAGGAACAGGACACAATGGATTTCTTTCTTTCTTTCTTTCTTTCTTTCTTTCTTTCTTTCTTTCTTTCTTTC
>NC_081559.1:138317513-138318525 GCF_022355385.1 Mustela nigripes
ACAGCTTAAATTTAAGGGCAGGTTCCACTCTATTCCATGAGGCGCAGCTAAAATGCAAACAGAAACCAGTCTTACTAGCTTGAAGGCCCAGAGATAAGGATTCAGAGCAACCAAGGTCAGTGGAAAAATAAAGGGGAAAATCTTAGAAATAACAGATCTAGAGAGGAAGAGCCCTGAATTCTGTGTGGGGTAAAACTCTGACCAAATCTCTAATGCCTGAACCACACAGGTACAGGACAGACTCAAAACAACACAGCTAAGAGATGGAAATTTGAAATGCTTCTCAATGCAAACAAATATTTTATTGGTAGGCTTCAGTCAAATTAATCAACTGCCTAAAAACTTTGTTATACTTCAAAGGGGCATTATAGAATCTAGTTTCTAGACTGCAATTCATAATGTCCAGAATACAACCGCAAATTACTAAACATGTGAAGCAGGAAAAAAAATGATCCATTTTCATGATAAAAGACAAAAGAAAACAACCCTGAAATGACCCAGATGTTAGAATTAACATACAGAGATATACAATTCTTAAAAATATAAAAGAATATATGCCTCTAATGACTAAATGTATGGGAAATCTCAGCAAATAGCAGAAACTATAAAATAAAAAGCTAACTGGACTAATGATGTACTATATGTTGGTTAACTGAATTTAAATTAAAAAATAAAATAAAAAGCTAACTAGAAATTCTAGAACTGAAAAATATAATATTCAAAATTTAAATTTACTAGCTACATATAGTAATAGAATGGGGATGACAGAGAAGTCAAGATTAATCAATAGAAATTTTATATTAAAAAGTTTGGGCGCCTGGGTGGCTCAGTGGGTTAAGCCGCTGCCTTCGGCTCAGGTCATGATCCCAGGGTCCTGGGATCGAGTCCCGCATCGGGCTCTCTGCTCAGCGGGGAGCCTGCTTCCCTCTCTCTCTCTGCCTGCCTCTCTGCCTACTTGTGATCTCTGTCTGTCAAATAAATAAATAAAATCTTTAAAAAAAAAAAAAAAAAG
>NC_081559.1:138318625-138393250 GCF_022355385.1 Mustela nigripes
GGGGCGCCTGGGTGGCTCAGTGGGTTGAGCCTCTGCCTTCGGCTCAGGTCATGATCCCAGGGGCCTGGGATCGAGTCCCGCATTGGGCTCTCTGCTCAGCAGGGAGCCTGCTTCTCCTCATCTCTCTCTCTGTCTGTCTCTCTGCCTATTTGTGATCTCTCTCTCTGTCAAATAAATAAATAAAATCTTAAAAAAAAAAAAGTTTAACAGAGGGCGAGAAGTGAAAAAAAGAAGGCAGAAAAATATTAAAAGACACAAAAGCTAAAAAATCTCTTGGTAAAAGACACATTTACATAGTCAACAAGTTCAATGAGCTATATTAATATAAAGAAAACCACAAAAGGTGCATTATACTTGAGTTAATAAAAACCAAAATGAGGGGCGCCTGGGTGGCTCAGTGGGTTAAGCCGCTGCCTTCGGCTCAGGTCATGATCTCAGGGTCCTGGGATCAAGTCCCGCATCGGGCTCTCTGCTCAGCAGGGAGCCTGCTTCCCTCTCTCTCTCTCTCTGCCTGCCTTTCCATCTACTTGTGATTTCTCTCTGTCAAATAAATAAATAAAATCTTAAAAAAAAAATGATATTGCATGCAGGGAATAATTCAAATGACAACTGATTTCCCTTTTTTTGGTGAGTTAAGGTGTTTATTTATTTTTATTTTTTTATTTTTTTAAATGGCTGACTTCCCAAGAGAAAAAAGAAATGAAACAAGACCTAAGACATAAGTTATAAGACAGTGGAACATCTTTATAGTGCTAGAAGTTAAAAAGCTATAAACTCAGAATTCTATATTCACTGAAAATATCCCTCAAAAATGAATGCAAAATAAAGATATTTTTAGTTAATGAGAATTAAAAGAATTCATTGCCAGAAGATTTGTACTACCAGAAATGCTAAAGGAAGTGCAGGCTAAAGGGAAGTAAAGAGAAATGGAAACCTATATCTTCAGATAGGAATGAAGGTATGAGATACAGTAACTTTGTGAATATATGTGAAAGACTATTTTTTTCTGTTGATTTAAGACACGTAGACTATTTAAGCCAAAATTATAATACTGTGGGATTCATAATGTGTGTAAATGTAACACAAATGACAACTACAGTAAAACAGATGTGCTGAGGCATTGAATAGACCCATACTGTTAAACCTTCCTAAATTTTCACACTAAAGTTAGAAAAGATGATGTAGCTCTTCAAATACTAATATGGAATTATCCTTAAAGTAGATTTCAAATTTATTTAAGATTATTTATTTATTTATTTATTTGATAGAGCAAGATCACAAGTAGGCAGAGGGGCAGGCAGAGAGAAAGAGGAGGAAGCAGGCTCCCCACCAAGCAGAGAGCCCGATGTGGGACTCAATCCCAGGACCCTGAGATCATGACTTGAGCCAAAGGCAGAGGCTTAACTCACTGAGCCACCCAGGTGCCATGGATTTCAAATTTAAAGAAGAGATTGAGGATATTGTCACAGAGTGATACTTTTTTTTTTTTTAAGATTTTATTTATTTATTTGCCAGAGAGAGAGAGCACAGGCAGACAGAGTGGCAGGCAGAGACAGAGGGAAAAGCAGGCTCACCACTGAGCAAGAAGACCAATGTGGGACTCGATCTCAGGCCGCTGGGATCATGACCTGAGCCAAAGGCAGCCGCTTAACCAACTGAGCCACCCAGGTGTCCCAGAATGATACTTTCTTAAAGTAAATATTTATCTATAGCCAGAGAAAATCCTAAAAGAATACACATGAAACCAACAAGAACAGAATGGGTACTGGAATGCCAGTGTGGCACAATATTTTTATTACTATTCGAATTTTTAAAATCATGTAGTATATAGAATACAAAAAAGGAATAAAAGAAAATACATATAAATACTAAAAAGTAAAAGTTCTGAGAAGAATAAAAATGTTTAGGGGCACTTGGGTGGCTCAGATATTTAAGCATCTGACTCTTGATATCAGCTTAGGTCATAAGCTCTGGTGGTGAGATCCAGCCTTGTGACCAGCTCCAAGCTCAGGGGGGAGTCTGCTTGAGATTCTCTCCCTCTGTCTCTCCCCCTGCTCTCTTGCTCTCTCACTCTCTCTCAAATAAATAAATCTTAAAAAATAAATAAATAAAAAGAAAGAAAATGTCTAAACTTTCCTTGATTCAGAATTTTCCAAACCTCTATGACTAGAAGAAATGGACTCCTCTCCTTTTTTCAAATAACAGCCATTCTATCCCAAGAAAGACTAGGATTGCAGGTACTGATTTTTTAAAATCACTTTTTGATTAATTAAGCCAACTAAATACAGTAAGAATACTACTTGAGCTACCTGAAATACTGTTTTTGACTTAAGAGTAACTGCAAATATAACTACAACTTAACTGACAGTTTAATGCAGTTACATCCACTAAAATTCTAGACTTAATATTTTCCAAAACATTCTTAAATGTTGTCACTATCCCATGGCTTATTTATTTTAAAAACTCTTCATTGGGTACTTCTGACATTCCTGAGCAAACTGGATGAAATTAACTACCTTTGAGAACACAAAAACTATTCGTTGGAACATCCAAATGATTTAGAGAAGCCATAATATATATTTTAATTCCTAAAAAATGGTATGAATTATAACTCTTATTCTGGTGTAAAAACAAAAATAAAGTAGAATTTCAAACTTTATTTACATAAAGTTCAATTGATATTATTTAGAATGTATCCATCTTGGTGTTATAGTTTAATATAGAAAAAAATATTTTCTATGTGATGGTACATAAATTTTAGGTTCCTTTGGGTTTGGGGTTCCTTTAAGTTTTAAATCCTCTTACCAATCTACTTTAATACTGTTTTTTATTCAATTTATCTTTGTATATACACCAACAAAAGAGTAAGACCACAACTTGTGAATACTCAGAAATTCTGTAACCATGGAGACTGTGTATGTTTCTATGTTCTTTGAAGGGAGGACACAATCCTAGTTTCATCTAGGATAATCTAGGATAATAAAAAAGAGAATTTATTATGAAAAGACCTGGGACGGGTGCCTAGGTGGTACAGTAGGTTAAGTGTCCGACTCTTCCTTTCTGCTCAGCTCAGGTCGTGATGTCAAGGTGGTGAGGTTAAGCCCCACATCTGTCTCTGCACTCAGTTTGCTTAAGATTCTCTCTCCATCTCCCTCTGCCCCTACCCTTCCTCCCCATCTCTCTCTCAAATAAACAAACAAATCTTAAAAAAAAAAAAAAATCTGTGAAAGGAATGATATGTTAAAATGAAAAATATGGAAATCTAGCTACATTCAGCTAGTTTTCTTCATAAATGAAATGTTAATAGTAGGGGTTAATGAGCCATACCAGGTACCTATTTTCTACAACGCTCTCAGATGACCCATGCTGAAATAAATTTCTGTATTACAAAAATACAATTCTGTATTACAAATCTGTATTAAAATTCTGTATTACAATTACTAAATATTATATTAAAAAGGACATGTTTAAGCACCCTAGAGGTATCTACGTATTTCATGCTGCTTCTTAACTTCATGTTTTAGGTAACTTTGAACAAGACAGCCATAATTCCATTATTCTTGCTCTGGTTTGGTATTACTTTTACTTCTATTAAACCACAAAATTTACAAAGATAAAAAATTCATCTGCAAAACTATTCCTATGTAAGGGCCTGTTTGGCCAGAGGGAGTCATTCTGTGTTTATGTAGTGAACTTAGATTGACCCCGCCCCTCCCAGAGGAACTTACTTGCAAAGCCTAGATACAAGGGTGGTTCAGGGCAGGTGAAGATATCCAATCAGTGGGGCACGCATATATCTACTAGGGTAAATTGAAATTCAATTGGCCACCTGTGTGTTACCTAGCAGTTTTTTCTGTGTGTGGCAGACCTAGCATGACTGTGCAGTTTTCTCTGTGTATTGCAATCTCATTGGCCACCTGTGTGTAGACCGGTTAAACTACCTCTATAAAGGTACTTCTGTGAGGCTGGGAGGGGTCGCCTCTTTGCCAGAGACGGCCCTGACCGGTCAGTTTGATTCTCGATGCTTGGCGCGAAATAAAGCTTTGCTTGACCTTCAAAGCTTTGCTTGACCTTTGCTTTTTATCAGTCTTGCTCCTTTGATTACGGACCCTAACACCTACATTTGTAAACAAAAATAAATCAATTCTCCTAAGAGACAAGAAGAGAGCTCTCAAACAGAATACATAATAGAATCTTAACGTTAAACTAGTAGCAACATTCAAATTAAAGAGGTAAAGTTGCCTAAGAATACTTACTCTAGCTGAGTTAGGAAAAAAAACATTGAATTATTGATTCATTGGATCAACTAAATCCAGTGAGAATACTATTCTGTTGCTTATGTGATCATTTGAAATAATTATTTAAAAAAACTTAGTCCATCACAGTCAACTTCAAATATAACAGTTTTCCCCCAAAATCAAGCTATATGGAGAAAATATATAATTATCCCAAATTTCTGATTATTCTACAAAGAAATAGTTCTCAAATCCATGTGCTTCCCATCACAATACATGACAACATATACTGTTTACTGATCAATAGGAGAAAAGAAGGAAATTAATTGAAATTAAAATAAAACATACAGGACGCGAGGGTGGCTCAAGTTGGTTAAGCAGCTGCCTTGGGCTCAGGTCATGATCCCAGCGTCCTGGGATTGAGTCCCACATCCGGCTCCTTGCTCGGCAGGGAGCCTGATTCTCCCTCTGCCTCTGCCTGCCACTCTGCCTGTGCTCGCTCACTCTATCTCCCTCTCTCTGACAAATAAATAAATAAAATCTTTAAAAAAAAATTTTTTTTAATTTAAAAATTGAATAAAACATACATCTTTTACCAGAAAAAATAAAAGAAGAGAACCAGCAGGAACAAATAAATGGAAATTATTAGAAAATATTTATTTAGAGAATTAGATATACAGAAAACACAGTTCCCTAAATTTCAACTTATAAAATAACTCCATAAACTCTATTACCCATTAATCTAGCCTAAGGTCAGCAAACTTCTTCTGAAAGAGCCAGACAGTAAATATTTCTGGCTTTGCAAGCCATACTGTTTCCCTCACACCTGCTCAGCACTGTTGTTAGAGTGTGAAAGGGGCCACAGACAGTACATAAATGAGAGAATGCGCTGTGCTCTAGTAAAACTTTATTTATGGTTACTGAAATCTGAATTTCATGTAATTTTCACACATCACAAAATATTATTCTTCTGTTGGCTTTTTTTTTTTTCCAATGATTTTTAAGTCCAACCTTAGCTTATGGACCATACAAAAACAGGCAGCAGACTGGATTTGGCCCAGGGCTATAGTTTACCAACCCTTGATCCAAAAGTACAGGAAGAGCAGTTCCTACTTATATTTTCTAAATGCTCTTTTTCATAACAGAATATAAATAATATTGCATTTTAATATACTATTATTTTTACAATATACTAAGTTCTAAAACAGCAGTATCTGCCAAAATAATGACTGAACCAAAGCTAAGAAAACTAAAATGAAGTATTCTTAATATTTCAAAGCTACAGGGCATGTGGGTGGCTCAGTTGGTTAAGCAACTGCCTTTGGCTCAGGTCATGATCCCAAAGTACCAGGATCGAGTCCCACAATGGGCTCCCAGCTCCATGGGAGTCTGCTTCTCCCTCTGACCTTCTCCTCTCCCATGTTTTCTCTTACTGTCTCTCTCTGAAATAAATAAAAAAATAAAAACTTTTTTAAAAATTTGCAAAGCTACAAAAAGGAGGTTATCAAGAGACAGAAAAATGTGATTTCATTATGGATTCATGGATCACAAATTTCACGCAGAATTAATTAAACTCGTTCTGTGTAAGATTTGCCCATTGATCTATATAGAGTTATTAGTTATAGTGCCAAACTATGAATTTCTCATTCATCCCCACATATAAAATAGTATTAAAATGTGGCCATAAGAATTCCGGCATTTTCATAGTTCGTGCTATTCTATATCTAACACTAAAATGTCTTAGAAAAAGTCATAGGACATCAGTCAAGGAAACTGTTTTATGGTAACTTACTTTTAGCTAGTTGTCAAGATCTTGAGCAAATCACGAAGTCAGCATTTCCTAAAGTCTGTTCTGTATCCACAGATGATTCACTAACATAACAGGATCCGTGGTCAAACAAGTTTGGGAAATGATATACATTATATACATTTCTAGAAGATTTATAATGTACATAAACAGATCTTGAGTTCTGAGAAGTCCTATAGTAAATAAATCCTTGGATTGAATTTAGTACTCTCAAAACTTACTCAACTACTTTTTCTGAGTAATACTTACTAACATTCCCAAATTTAAAATTCCTTAAAACACACTTGGGGAAATTTTGTGACCAGTAGAGCTTAGGTAAATACCCCTTTAAGTTCGCTTAGGTAAATACCCCTTTAAGTTCTGAATTTTAAAACGTGAAACTATTCCTAAGTAGTAATTCTGTGAAAACTGTTCAATATTAAACTCTGGTTTGTAAATTTAAACCATCTAGACCAAAAGTAGTCTTTATGCTACCACAATACTCTGACCTTCCTCTTTCAGAAAGGACTGGATTTTGGATTGAAACTTCTAGACTCAACTTCTTCTGTGAGAAACAGAATATCATGCTCTACCATCCTTATTTCTTCAACCTAGCAGAGTGCCAGGATCATTAAATGTTTTCCTTTTCCTTTTTTTGTTTTTATTCCAATATGTAATAGGCTCCTACTTGACTTACCCATAACCACTCTTACAGTTCTATTGTGTCACTATGCACATGTGGTTATGTTTCCTCCTCCTCAGAAACCTGCATCTCCTACTGCTCTTAAGATGAAGACTAAATTGCTTAGGATAGCCCTGGAGGATCTAAACTTTGCCTACCCTCTCCAACGTAATCTCATATTGCTCCTCTGTTTTAACTGAACAAAGCTAATACAGATAATACTAAGGGGTAGAGAGGAAAATGCCAGGCAAAAAACCAGGAATGTTAGAGTGGGATGCAATTTTAACTAGAGTGGCATGAAACGGACATACTGAAAAGGTCACATTAGACTTTGACAAATGACAGGAAATAAAAAATAAAGATAGCTTTATAATATAAATATGGATGACTCATTTAGAAAATATGGCCAAGGAGGCTGGAGTAGAGCAGGTATGGCGAGAGCAGTAGATGAAGTCGGAAAGGTGATGAGAGGCCTGGAAGAGCAGGGCCTTGGAGGCACTTGTGTATGCAGTCAGCTCCCACATTTACTCTCTACTTTAGCTCTCTCCTCTGGGGTCCAGCCTTCTCTATCAAACCACATCCTTGACAGCAACTCTGGATGTCTTAGTGACATGTTTATGCTAGAGTCCTAATTCCCACGTCAAATCTATTTCCTTCAGTCCCCCACATCTTGGTAAAAGGCAGTAACCTCTACCCATTTGTACCGATTTCAGACACCTGAAAGCTCCTCCACTAAATTGAGAATAGACATAAAAATCTAACGAAACATTCTCCACACTGTCAGTGTAGTAAACTTGAAGAGCCTTATCGTATATATGTAGTACTCCAATGAACACTGCCTCTCATATATAAATTATACACATAAAGGAAGGAAATCACTTGCATCTGATTCCCATGTCGGGGTATTAACGTTCTTGGGGGCAGAGGATGGGTGATGTGGAACATTAAATCTGAGTGTCCTCTGAAATGCCAAATGTCCCAAAATGGTATATATATCTAGGGCTTAGTGCTAACATTAGCGACAGGCTAGGAGGCAGCAGTGAGAGAGAAAGAGGTCCCTTCGGCCTTTGACAGTTTAAGTCTAAAAGTGGAAGGTCCCGTGAACCCCATCAAGCAGGATCAGTGTCCCAAATAGCTTTATTTTTAAACTCCCTAAAAAGAAATGAGAACTACAGACACTAAACACCTGTTGTGTTTGAAAGGTTTTGAAACCTCTCTAACATCCCTAGGTTTCTTATTTGTGCTACTGCTTATTATTTCATGGTGACTAGCAACAAACTCCACAACAAAAATAACAATAGATTATTGTGTGTTTCTACAGTACAATACTTTTCAAATGTATTAAGCAAATATATATCTAGTTAAAGGAAAAATCTTGTGATACATTTTAAGTAGACAGGTAATTTGGGGCTTCTTTTTTTTTTTTTTTTTTTTTAAGATTTTATTTATTTATTTGCCAGAGACAGAGGGAGAGAGAGCGAGCACAGGCAAACAAAGAGGCAGGCAGAGGCAGAGGGAGAAGCAGGCTCCCTGCCGAGCAAGGAGCCCGATGTGGGACTCGATCCCAGGACCCTGGGATCATGACCTGAGCCGAAGGCAGCTGCTTAACCAACTGAGCCACCCAGGCGTCCCTAATTTGGGGCTTCTACAAACATAAAAATGTTAGTAGTAGTAGTTTAGTAGGAGATGAGACTGTAGATAATTCTTTAAACCAAAGGTTTATACATACTTGTCCTAGAAGGTAGTGACAAAGTGAGGAACTAAAAAGGCAAAATGAAAAACCAGACATGGATTCTGCAATGGACATTTTACTAAACTTTCTGTAATTTTTTCAACAGAAAAAAAAAGATTCTGACACTTATTTTCTTTTTCTCTTTTGGTAGTCCTATTATTCAAAAATCTTTTGTGAAAAAATTTCCACCAATAAAATACAAATACAAATCTGACTCCTTTAAAAAATTTTTTTAAATTTCACTCTTTCCTGAAATATAAATTAACTATAAACAATGCTTTAGAGTCTAAGCTAAATTTATACACAGAAAAGGAAATAAGGATGGTCATCCTAAGACAAAGTAGAGTAGACATATTTCTTCCCATTCTTAATGCTAAATACAACTAAATTTCAGATCATTACATATATATAAGCATAAGAAAATTTTGCAAGTTGGAAGAAGACTGGCTAGAAAACTTGAGACCAAAGACCAACATACTAATGAGATCCCTGGGATTCCTCTTCAACCTGTTATATCCTGAGTTGGGTGCTAAAGAAGCCAGCAACCTGAAAACATCAATGTGTACAGGAAAAAAAAAACAAAAACCAACAAATACACAGCAAACTATTCTCTCTAGCAAAAGAACCAGGAAAAAGACAGCTAGGCAGCACAGAAATCTTTTGGGCAATAACTGTCCTATTCTAGCAATACACCACAAAAAAAAGCTGCAACCCTAGTTGATATCTGTCAGCAAAGGCTACGTAAGGAACCTAGATGCCCATGCTCCCCCAGCTGTAATGAAAAGTTCTATTTCCCTGCTGGAATGATTTCAAAGGCAAAGTGAAGTTACAAGGTGTCAATGAGGCAACATGCACAACCTGAACTTCCATCCAGACCTGGCATAAACATAAACATAAACACAATAGACAGCTCCAACTGGTGCAGTATCAGAAGAAGCCTACTAAAAATAAGACCCACAGTCTCATAACATAATACCCACAATATTCAGATTCTATCAAAACAATTAATCATACCAAGAAATAGGACAAGCTCAACTTAAAATGAGAAAAGACAATCACCAGACACCAAATCAAGATGACACAGATGAAATTACCTGACAAGTATTTTAGGGTAGCCATCATAAAAATACTTCAATGAACAATTACAAATGAAACAAATGAAAAAGTAAGAAGTCTCGGCAAAGAAACAGAAAGTCTAGTCCCAGAAAAAAACCAGATAAGATAATGAATCAAATGGAAATTTTTAGAACTAAAAAAATACAATAAACAAAATGAAATATTCATTAGATGGGCTCAATTCAGAATATAGATGACAGAGATAAGAATCAATGAATGTGAGGTGTTCACAGCTGCTGCCATGACAGCTTTAGCTCACAGAACTCCAGCCAAAGGAGAAGGGGGGGGGGGGGTATATTAGGAGGTCGCTGTACCACGGCTCCTACAAAGCAGACCGCCCACAAATCGACCAAAGGGAAAACACCAAGGAAGCAACTGGCTACAAAAGCCACTCATACTCTATTGGAAGGGTGAAGAAACCTCATCATTACAGAACCGGTACTGTGGTCCTCAGTGAAATCAGACATTATCAGAAGTTCACTGAAAAGGCACCTAGGTGGCTCAGTCAGTTAAGTGACTGACTCTTGATTTTGGCTCAGGTCACGATCTCAGGGTCGTGAGATCGAGCCGAGTGGGGCTCCATCCTGAGCATTAAGTCTGCATGAGATTCTCTCTCTTCGTATCCTTCTTCCCTTCCCTTACTATCCCCATCATGCACACAGGCTCTCTCTTTTTCTCAAGTAAATAAGCAAGTAAAATCTTAAAAAAAAAAATAAAAGAAGAAGAAGAAGTCCACTGAACTTCTGACCCACAAAAGTTTTTTCCAGTATCTGGTGTGAGAAATTGCTCAGAAGTTCAAAACAGATCTGTGCTTCCACAGAGCAGCAGGAGGCAAATGAGGCCTAGCTGGTGGGCATCTCTGAAGACATCTACCTGTATGCTATCCATGCCAAACGTGTAACAATTACGCCAAAGACATCCAGCTAGACTCTGCATATGTGGAAAATATGCTTAAGAATCTATGATGGAAAACATTTCATTCTTTTAAAAAAAAAAAAAAAAGGATGCCTGGGTGGCTCAGTTGGTTGGACAACTGCCTTCGGCTCAGGTCATGATCCCGGAGTCCCGAAGTTGAGTCCCGCATCGGGTTCCCAGCTCCATGGGGAGTCTGCTTCTCTCTCTGACCTTCTCCTCACTTATACTCTCTCTCACTGTCTCTCTCTCTCTCAAATAAATAAAATCTTTAAAAAAAAATTTCTCTTCTTCCTGTTATTGGTAGTCCTGAGTGTTAGATAATTTTCCCCACAGAATCCAAAGGCACCTAATTATATGACTGCAAGTGGAAAAATTGGGGACAGAAATTAGGCACTGGCATTTTTTCCATTTTCATTTGCATGTGAATTTTTAATATAAATGCAAGGACATAAAGCATTAATGAAAGTCAAAATGTTTCAGTGAACACATTTCAACAGTTTGACTTTATAACAATTATAAATAAATCTGCTAAATTCTTCTGAACCAAAAAAAAAAAAAAAAAGAATCAATGAATGTGAAAATAGAACAATATAAATTCCCCTATATGAATAATAGAGAGAAATATTCAGGGGGAAAAAAGTGATCAAAATCTCAGAGAACTACAGGGCTATCACAAAAGATCTAACACTTGTATAACTGCTATCTCAGAGGAAGAGAAAAAGTGTGTAAGGTTGAAATTATCCACCTAAAATATTGGCTGAACATTTCTCAGATTTGTCAAGTTATATAAATTTATAGATTCCATCAATCTTAAAAAATTCCAAAGAGGATAAAACCCAAAGAAATCTATACCAACACAAATTCCTGAAATCTAAAGTCAAAAAATCTTGAAAACCACAATAGAGACATAACACCTTAATCATATCTTATCAACAAAGGGAAAATAATGAATATTACGTCAGAACCATGAAGGTCAGAAGAAAAGTAACGTAATATTTATCATGTGCTAGGAAAAAAATATATCAATACAAAATTCTATACCAAATAGACTTATCCTTCAGGAATGAAGGAAAAATCAAGGCATTTTCAGGGAAAGAAAAACTAAAAGAATGTGTTGCCAGTGTATCTACCCTAAAACAACAAAAACAGAAAGTTCTTGAAATAGAAAAAAGGCTCTTGGAACTCAGAAAAGGGAATTTTTAAAAAAAGGAAAAACTATGGGTAAACAGGAAATTTTTTTCTCCTCTTTTGGTTTCTACATTATATTTGATATCTGAAGCAAAAATCATAACATTGGCTGATATGGTTTCCAAAGTATGTAGAAAAAATATTTCATTACAAATGAAAGAGGATAAAGGAAGCTTAAAGTTTTTACACTTATACTGGTAAAACGCCAACACCTATAGACTAATAAATTATGCATAACATAATACCCAAAACAAGCACTATAAAAATCTATACATATTTTATTAAAGATATACACCCTGAAATACCAAGATAAATCAAAACAGAATTCTAAAAAAATACAATTAACTCACAGTAAGGCATGAAAAAGAAGTCTAAGAGAGGAAAAACAGAAATAAGTGGAATGAGATTAAATAAAAAATAAAATAAAATGGTAGACTGAGGCTCTAACATACCAATAACTACATTAAATATAAATGGTCAAAATATCCCAACTAAAAGACAGAAATTGGCAAAGTGATTTGGAAAACATGACCTGAATATATGCTGTTTCTAAGAAACTTACACAAAAAACAAGTAGAGAGTAAAAGGATCAGAAAAAATGTATCATATAAATGTTAATCAAAATAAAGCAGTATTGGTTATATTAGTATCAGACAGACTTCAGAGCTAAGAAAATTATCAGAAACAAAAAGGAACATAAACATATGGAAGAAAAGGTCAATCTGTCAAGGCAATACAGCAATCCTAAGTGTGTTTCCATCAAACACAGCAGCAAAATGGGTAAAGCAAAACTGATAGAACTGAAAGAGAAATAGGCAAATCCACTATTGTATTTGTAAACCTCAATAAGCTTCTCACAACAACTCAGAGAACAACCAGATAGAAAATCAGCAAGAAAAAAAAAAAGAACCAGACAAACTCAACAACACTATTTACTAACAGAATTAAATCAACATTTACAGAACATGCTACCAAACAATGGCAGAAAACATGTATATGTATGTACCCACCTTGGAACATATACCAAGACAGACCATATCCTGAGCTACAGAACAAATCACAACAAATTTAAAAGACGTGAAAGCACACAGAGCATATTCTCTGACTACAATGGGATCAGACTAAACAGAAAATTAACAGGAAAAATCTCCATAAATCTGGAAGCTAGACAGTACAGTTCTAAAATAATCCACAGATTAAAAAAAAAGTATCAAGGGAAATTTTTTAAAAATATATGGAACTGAATGAAAATTAAATATAACATCAAAATTTGTGAGCTGAAGCTAAAGCAGTGATATTTACGTTCATATAAAAACTATATGAACATTTGCATATAGTTTTTATATGAACATAAACTTTCATTTCTCTGGGACAGGTGCTCAGGAGTATGACAGTTGAGTCACATGGTAAATATATGTTTAGTTTTATAGAAACTAGCAAAGTATTGTCCAGAATGGCTGAGCTGATTTTGCACCACAAATAGAAATGTATGAGAGATCCAGTTTCTCCTCATCCTCACCAGAACTTGTTGTCTGTTGTTGTCATCATTCTGGTAAACGAGTAGTAACACATTTTATGATGGTCTCAATTTATACCTCCCTAATGACTAGAGATGTTGAACATCTTTTCATTATTTTTTTGCCATCTATATGCCTTCTTTGGTGAAATGTCTCTTAATGTCCTTTCCCCATTTTCTATTGCTTGTTCTTTTACTGTTGAGTATACTTACTGCTTATACCTCAGACAGGAATGTTAAAAAATATTTATCTATCCATCTATGTTGACTTTTAATCCATGATATCAGGAAAACCAAAGAAAAATATCCTGCAGTCCAACCTTTTTTTTTTCTTTCTTCTATTTTCTTTCCTTTTCTCTATCCTTTTTTTTTTTTAAGATTTTATGTATTTATTTGAGAGAGCAAGAGAGAGAGGCACAGCAGGGTGAGGGGTAGAGGGAAAAGCAGACTCCCTGCTGAGCAGGGAGCCCAATTCAGGGCTTGATCCTGGAACTCAGGGACCATGACCTGACACTTAACCAACTGAGACACCAAGGCACCCTTCTGTCCTATCCATCCTTTTCTTTTCCTTCTTTCTTCCCTCCCTCTCTTTCTTTCTTTCCTTCCTTTAAAACAGTGAACAGAGATTGTTACATCTAAAAATCAAAAAGCTACAAAAAAGTTTCCTTTTTGGTTCCCAAGAAGAGATTCTGGAGACAAAAAGACAACAAAAAACTGGGGTGGGGGGAGTACACAGAGATTCTAGATGGGAAAAGAGAAGCAATAACAAATAAAAAAGTCAAGTCAATAAAGGAATACCTTTGCAAATGGGACTTTTGAAAAAAAGTACTGACCTGGCAATTTTGTAAGAATACACATGCAAACCTTCTCATATCGGAAAGTAAGTTTCTCTGTCTCTGTCTCTGTCTCTTTTTTTAAGAAACAGAGAGAACCAAGGTCAAAAGAAAGGGGAAAGTCATGCACAAATACCCCTTCTTTCTCCTCGAATGTGTGAGAAAGTAATTTTATGAAGTTTATTAAAGCAATCGCTATTTCTGTTCATTCCCAAAGTATTTTATGTGATTACATATCTATGTAAGTTCACCAACTTATATTCAGCTAACTGGCAACTTCACTCTACCTGAAATGCAGAAGAAACTTAAAATGTATGAAGGGAAAATAAATTCTGGGCGCCTGGGTGGCTCAGCTGGTTAAGCCACTGCCTTCGGCTCAGGCCATGATCCCGGACTCCTGGGATGGAGTCCCATATAGGGTTTCCTCTGCTCTGGGAGGAGCCTGCTTCTCCCTCTCCCTTTGACTGCTGCTCTGCTTACTTGTGCACTCTATCTCTGTCAAATAAAAAAAATAAAATCTTAAAAAAAAAAAAAAGAAAAGAAAGAAAGAAAAGAGAAAGAAATTCTGAAATCAAAAAAAAAAAAAAAAAAAATACCACCCATGAACCAAATAAAGTTCATGTACTTTACACTTAAAGGATTACCTTAGAGCCTAATTCAAAGCCTTGTTATTCTTTGTTCCCAATGCTAACTGCCCTATCAGTTTACAAGACAGTAGCAGTTTAAGAGTTTAAAGAGGTCTCAGAGAGCAAACACTGCCAGACAAAAGTACACTGACATGCAACAAAACATAAGAGGACAATCTGGATTATTTAGAAAGTAACAAAAGCAGACTTGGGTACTCAAGAAACTGATGTCTTGGGGTACCTAGGTGGCTCAGTTGTTAAGCGTCTGCCTTCAGTTCAGGTCATGATCCCAGGGTCCTGGGATGGAGCCGCACATCCAGCTCCCTGCTCAGCAGGAAGCCTGTTTCTCCCTCTCCCACTCCCCCTACTTGTGTTCCCTCTCTCTCTCGCTGTGTCTCTGTCAAATAAATAAAATCAAAAGAAAGGAAGGAAGAAACAAACTGATGTCTAAGAGTATCTGACATAACAAACTATGTATTTGTCCTGAAAGACTTATGTTTGTCATTTATAAGTCTGAGACTGAGTCAATATTAGTCTTTATATTCATAATTGTGGCATTTTTAACATAAGAATGTGTGCCGTAAGTTTTAGAAAAATTCTGATCCACAATTACTGAAATAATAAAAGTTTTAATTTCCAAAAACAGGTAAATCCTCAACAATTTGGAAATTTTAGCTGTCCAGAACAATTGATTCCCTGAGGTCAGTGGTTAACCATAATTTTTATCTTCTATTTTAACTCTTTCAAAAGTTCTATGACTACTTAAAGATTTTATTTATTTGAGAGAGAGACAGTGAGAGAGCGCATGAAAGGAGAGAAGGTCAGAGGGCGAAGCAGACTCTCCATGGAGCTGGGAGCCTGATGGGGAACTCGATCCTGAGACTCCGGGATCATGACCTGAGCCAAAGGCAGTTGCTTAAACAACTGAGCCACCCAGACACCCCAAAAGTTCTATGACTACTTAAACCAGCATATCATAAAATAATCATTGATGTTAACAGATGGTAATGTGTGCTTTGGTTGCTATTCTACTGGCTGGGCATTAGAATTGCCTGGGGAACTTTTTAAAACACTAGTGTTCAAATTCCCCAATCAGAAATTCTGACTTAATTAGTCTAGATAGAGTCTGGCATCAGACTTGTTAAACCTTTTCAGGAGAGCCTGATGTTCAGCCAGGGTTGGGAACCACCAAGATATATAGTTTTCTGCCTGACATCTTTAGGAATCTTTAAGAGGCATAAAGTATATATACCATTTCCCAAATTTGTCCTCACATCCCTTTTTCATGGAGCATCTAATAATACTGAGAGGTAGTTCTTCAGATGAAAATCAAGGTAAATATTGAGTTTAGAATGAGAGGTTTTAGTTTTAACTAAAAATCTTCATAATTTATTTAAAAGATGCTTACATTAATCCTGTGACCCAAAAGCATTCATACATTGTAAAAGCTAATTCCAAAGATAAAGTCATGCTGCCCTCTAATGGTTCAAGATAAGTATTTTTACCTCTACTATACCAGAAATGCTGACAAGGAATACAATTTTTATTATTTATAAATGGGAGAATTATATTAAATATCATAGATGGAAAATAAGATTAGTTTTGGGTGTGATGGATTTCAAAAGATTAACTATAGCCACTCTATCTGTGTTCAAGGCTTTTTAAATTATCCAGCTATTTTCATCATCCTACCACATTTGCCAATCCATGTGAAAATCAAGATAAAAATTTACACCACTTCAGTGCATTCCACGGTAATCATCTCTAATTCAGTTTTGCTTCAAGTACAGCTACAGTAATGGTCTTCAAACTCAATGTTCATACCCCATAAAGGAATTTTGAAAACTACATATATTCTTGCGCATTTTTATTGCATCTAAAATTTCATTAGCACCTAAAATTTTTCATTAGCTTAAATACGAAGAATATAGTTTCTGGTTTACTATAAATAATTGGCAGTTTAAAATAAAAGTGTTATGTCACTCCTTTAAATGTACCCAAAGGAATCTAAATATCCTAACAAGTTGATACCTATCCTCAAAAACGCAAAAATTCCCCTCAGTGTATGAAGAATTTTATTATCATTTTTTTTCTTCTTAAAACTTGCATCTTATTCCACTTTTTCCATGGAATTTTATACTGTCAACTTTTATACCTGGAAGTCTTTTATTGCTCATTCTATCATAATCCTATGCATCAAAATACAGATATTAATTTAAATGTTTCAATGTTTGTATTTCCTGTCACCATAAGCACATGCAAGTTTTTTAAAAATCTGGAATGAGTCATTATGGGAATTGTTATTAGTATATAATAAATGGAACAACATAAATATTATACACTTCAATGAGTAATTTTTTAAAAATATTTTATTTATTTGACAGAGAGAAATCACAACTAGGCAGAGAGGCAGGCAGAGAGAGAGAGGAGGAAGCAGCCTCCCCGTGGAGCAGAAAGCCCAATGTGGGGCTCGATCCCAGGACCCTGGGATCATGACCCAAGCCGAAGGCAGAGACCCTAACCCACTGAGGGTTAGGGCCTAACCCACTGAGGCCCTAACCCATTGGGATGCCCCCAATGAGTAATTTTTTAAAAATCCTAGTAGGTACACTTCTCAGTGAGATGGACAGGAAAGAATACTTCTCACTACTAAAATGAGATAGGTCCTCAATTTTTACTCTGATTTCACAGTTTCCTAGGCATAATCACTGAGAAACATTATTCACATGAAGAGGTAAATCACCCCTGACTTTTGTTACAGCAAAACAATATTTTGTCACAAGTTATACTGTACTCTACCATCAAAAATTGCCTTTAATGACATGGCAACTGATAACTTGATCAGATTTTCTTGCAATTTGTTGAAAACAAAAAACTAAAAACCACTGACTGGCAATAGGATATGTTACACATTTATTACTAGTGTTGAGATTCTCAATTTCAAGGAAGTCCAAAAAGGCATTCTTATCATATCAAATGACTATTATATCAATTATTTTTTTTATCTACCAGCATCTTCACTAATTTGATATACTCAGGAAGAGTAAAACAACTAAAATGCTACAAAAAAAAAAAAACACAAAAACTAAAATGCTGTTAAACTCGATACTTTTCTGCTGATACAATATTTGTTTTATAAAATGCTTTTATCTTATCACGCACTTCATATATATTTTCACCAAAATTTGGGATAGCAGACTTAGCTGATTTAATTTATAGTAAACACCCAAGAGTACATACTATTAACCAACCCCAAATTAGACTCCCCCCTCTAAAAAAAGTCTTAGTTTCTCAAGTCAAATATGTGTTGGGCTTAAAAAAATAAGATTTTTAATTAGTTTCACTAAGCATGACCTAAGTATATGCTATATGCAACAGCATACCAAAAACAGAAAGACCAAAAAATAAAAGGATAGATAAAGGTATATTAGACTAATAGAAATTTTTTTAAAATAGAGATTATAATCCTGGTATCAAAGTAGAATTCCATCTAAAATGCACTAATATGGGGTGCCTGGGTGGCTCAGTCAGTACCTGCTTTCAGCTCAGATCATGATCCCAGCGGGGAGTCCGCTTCTTTCTCTCCCTCTGCTCCTCCCCCCTGCTCATACTCTCTCTTGCTCTCTCTCACAAATAAATTAAAACTTTGAAATAAATAAAATAAAATAAATAAAATGCATTACTGTAAAAGATTCTAATGCTAGAATCTGCAATCTCCAATAATATAGAAAAGTTATTTATATCTATGTGCCAAATAACTGCAACTACTTTATAAAGCAAAAACTAAAGGAGATGCAGAGAGATAGAGATAGAAGCACACAAGTACTAAGACGTTTTAATATACCACTCTTGGTAAAAGACAGAACAAGGAGGGGAAAAAAAAAAAAAGTAAAGATATAGAACAAAGAAAACAACCAAAAACCGTATGGAAGATCATATATACTTCAAACTTCATATTCTTTATACTTCTTCTCAAGTGCACATGCAATATTCTCATTGATCCCACATTAAGTCTCAAAGGAAGCATGAGTAAGTGCCACCCAGTAGAAACATTACAAACAAAACAAAACAAAATAAAAAACACACAAAAAAGTCTTGGATCATAAAGTG
Source organism: Mustela nigripes (assembly GCF_022355385.1). Classification (NCBI taxonomy): domain Eukaryota; kingdom Metazoa; phylum Chordata; class Mammalia; order Carnivora; family Mustelidae; genus Mustela; species Mustela nigripes. Next base: position 138,337,365 of record NC_081559.1, read on the forward strand.
ATAAGCCAGAAATTAATAACAAAACTGTAAAATAAATAAACCCTTCTACCTGAAAAATGGAACCTTTATTGAACAACTTCTATAGGAATAGGAAAATACCAACTGAAATTACAGAATTAGCAACAAAAATGATACTGAAAATGATACATAACTGGATCCATAAGACACATGTAAAGCAATGATCAAAGGAAAGTTCACAGTCTTTAATAATTATGTCAGTAGGGGCGCCTGGGTGGCTCAGTGGGTTAAGCTGCTGCCTTCGGCTCAGGTCATGATCTCACGGTCCTGGGATCAAGCCCCGCATCGGGCTCTCTGCTCAGTGGGGAGCCTGCTTCCTCCTCTCTCTCTGCCTGCCTCTGCCTACTTGTGATCTCTGTCTGTCAAATAAATAAATAAAATCTTTAAAAATAATAATAATAATTATGTCAATAAAAATGAAAGCACTAGAATCAGTGAATTAAAATCAACTCAAGCTGCCTTTCTCAAAGTTATTATTACTAACCTGGCATTAGATTCTATTTGTTCATGCCCTGCTCTTCTTTCTTACATTATTTATATTTGGCATCAGATTTCAATTTCCTTCTCTGCACTGTCTTTACCAGGTTTAGGTAACAATGCTTTATAAAGAGAATCTAGAAATTCCCCCCACCTTTTCTTTTCACCTGAGTCCTTTGCTTTAAATTTATACACACTAATATTTGGAATCTCTCCTCTGTCTCTATCTCTGTCTAGTCTACTCTATATAACAGTAAGACTACAGGGTCTTTGATAATTTGGTAGACAAACTAGACTACCTCTGTGAAACAATGTGGGTCTGTTCCTTCTGTGTGAATTTATTAACTTTCTCTATTGTTTTCAATGAATATTGGTTCATTTAAGCTTTCTATTTCGAAGGGGTCAATTGTGGTACAATATTTCTTCAGGACATTATCTGTGTCATCCAGGCTTTCAAATATATTTGTACAAAGGTCTGTGTAAAGTAGTCTCTTATAATTTGTTAAGATTTTTCTCTGTTCTAATTTCCTTTGTCATTTCTATCTTAATCTTCATTACTTCTTTCTCTGTACTTTCGTTTATTTTTTGAACTAGCTTTTATGATGTTGAGCTAATCTACGCAAGAGCAGTGTCTTTTCATTTACTGAAGTGTACTTTGTCTTTCAAGAGTACTCCAAAATTTTCTACAAGTATTTCTGCACATATGTTCATAAGTTCATCCCTATTTTATCCCCTTCATTGTTATTACAAATTGAGTACTACCATTATATACTCTACCTAATAATTCCTTGTATATTTGAAAGCTATTGACTCTAGATGTTCATTTTACATTATGCTACCTTACTGAATTATTTTACTGTTTGAAATATTTTCTAAACTTACAACTCTTTTCTCTAACTGCATTAGCTCATCTGTCTAGGACAATGCTGACAAGTTTTGGAGATGGTGTGCCTCATTACCTCATTACTGATCTTGGTGTTAAAGAGGTTAAATAATCTTCTAATTTTATTTATTTGTCAGAGAGAGACCACACAAGCAGGTGGGGCGCCAGGTAGAGGGAGAGGGAGAAGCAGGCTTCCCGCCCAGCAGGGAGCCAGATGTGGGGCTCGATCCCAGAACCCTGGGATCATGACCTGAGCCAAAGGCAGACTGACTAAGCCACTCGGGCATCCCAACAACCTTCTAATGCACATTTGAGGTGTCTGCTGTAATTGACATTCTGGCATTTATCATTCTGTTATAATCATATATCCTCCTTTACTAGGCTGTGAGCTCAAGAGTAAGGACAGTGTCATCTTCATGTTCACTAGCATCTCATTTCTCAAGAACTACTGATTGGCACCAACACACTGAATGAAAGTTCCAGTGAATCAGAGGAGAAAAAAAAGTGTCCCCAGACAAGAATCTGGAACTGAGAGGTGGTGTTAAAATTGGCTGGACCACTTCACACTCATTACGATGGCCATTATCAAAAAATCAGAAAACAGTAAGTTTGGCAACCATGTGGAGAAATGAGAACCCTTGTATAAAGCCAAATTTGGAATGTGGATTTTATTTTTAAACTAGAAATTTGTCTACAAAATATAGGAATTTTTTTGTTCTGGCATTCCATCTCCCCGCTTGCCAACTTCAGATTACACTAAACATTAGATTCAATACCACTGCTAAAAATAAGGCACATCTTACCCATTGTGCCCTAGGCTAGCTAAGTCAGTGCCTGTGTCCATCTTCAGCTACTCACTGGATACTTCTGCATCTCATTTTACCTACTCCTGTCTTTAGGCCTTCTTCTAAAGCATGCCTAGCACCTAAGGCACTGACCCATCCTTGGACTGACTAAACTTGCTTCTATTAATAAACAATTTGAGGGCACCTGGGTGGCTCAGTGGGTTAAGCCTCTGCCTTCAACTCAGGTCATGATCCCAGGGTCCTGGGATCAAGTCCCGCATCAGACTCTCGGCTCAGTGGGAAGCCTGTTTCTCCCTCTCTCTCTTCCTGTCTCTCTGCCTACTTGTGATCTCTGCCTGAGATCTCTGCCTGAATAAATAAATAAAATCTTTAAAAAATAATAAAAAATAAAACATTTGAAAGTAAAGCTGTGGAGGGTAAAGTGTCTTTATCCATCACCTTTCATGTGTCTGAAACCTTCGTTAATTTTCTACTCCATCTGTTGTTAGAGTTGCCAGAGCCTCAGTGCAATTGATCAGGTGGCTTTTAGGGGAAAATGTTCCTTGAAACCTAATTTAGAACTATTTGTGAGGTGCACTGTTCACTATAATTAAAAAGAGCTTTTATGGGCTATCTTGGGAACTCTGCCACCATTTGCCACAATCTTTCTATGAAAAATACATTCTAAGTTTCCAGTAACCAACATAAGAACAAACTTTGGAACATAGCCTATTTTGATGCTCACCCAAAATCTTGCCCAGAATTTATTAGACACAATATTCCATTTCCAAGAAATTCTATTATTGCAGAAACTTCTATAAACATGTAACATAAACTCTCATTATTAATAGTCACAGCACTTGCATCAAAAACCATACTTAAATTTCTTTCAAAATCCAATTAACATTAAAAACTTCACAAACCTTGTGCTAAAAATCAACAGTTGAAAAAAACATACAAAAAATGACTGAATATTAAGAAAAAACACCTGGTAGATAATGTTTTCCACTTCATAAAGGAACTCTACAAGATAATGAGAGGACAGAATTTTTCAAATTTCTCAGAGCTAAGACTAGCAACCTGTTTAAATTCTCTTTGCACAATTCTGAAATAGAAAGCTCACTCATCTCTATGTCACATGTCACATCAACGAAGTCTTCACAAACTGAACTATCATTGTGTCCAGATTTTTTTTTAAGATTTTATTTATTTATTTGACAGAGAGAGAGAGATCACAAGTGGGCAGAGAAGCAGGCGGGGGGGGGGGGGAAGCAGGCTCCCCGCTGAGCAGAGAGCAGATGCAGGGCTCAAACCCAGGACCCCAAGATCATGACCCAGGTGGAAAGCAGAGGCTTAACCTACTGAGCCACCCAGGGGACCCTGTCCAGATATTCTTTTTAAACACAAGTAAATAAGCATTGCTAAAGGAAGATACTCTGAACTACACAAAAGAAACATTTGTGACATAGCACTCCTTCAAACATAAAGGGAACTAAATATTGTACTTGTTTTTCAGAGGATGAACAACAGATTAATAAATTAGTCTCAAACAAAAGAATAGAGAATGCTGCTTCCCATAATTAGGACAAAAATTGTTGGAATTTTAAAAACAAATATGTGACTAGAAAGATCACTTCTTGCAAAATATTATGAATATAGCATTTATTACATTTAAGTCCAGGATGCATTTTCCTAAAGAATCATGATAAACTTGGAGAAGAGGACTTAACAGTAATAATCCTTTTGGTGCTACTTTCTTTATATTCACCTTTACAGAGAATAATTTTTAAACTTCCAGCATAAAAAACTCAGAAAAGATTCTCAAGAGAATTACAAAAATAAGTGGCCAAATAAAATAAGACCATCAACACAGAATTATAAAAAGTCATTTTTAATTTAAAGATTGGCTTTACTTACTTCTGCCTTGTTTTGTTTTGTTTTGGGGGATATGAAAAATGTTAAACTGTGTGACATGTAAAAAGTTTTCTTATTAAACTTAGAGATAATTTAAACAGTCTCTAATATAAAATTAAATGGTGAGTCCTGGGCTTGCCTGACTGCCTTTAAGAGCAAAACAAAGGAGTCTGGAGTTCTAAATTTGTATCATGGGAAATTTTGTTACAAGTTGTTAGTCCTTGAATACTAATTCAGTGGCAAGAAAACACAGACTAGCCATTCCTTGGAAATGAAAGTGAAAAAGTTGAAAGATCAAAGGTGAAATGGATGGCTATCAAGCTATGTGACAAGACAGAAGAGGTATGTGTATAAATGCCACAAATAATTAATTTTTATTAATTAACTTTCTGAGGCTTGTGTTTAAATCTCAAATTAATAACTGCTGATGTGCACAGTTCTCTAAGGGAGAAATGACTTTCTGGGCTGCAATGGCAGTATCATTCCAGGATCAACTAAATTCCAACAAAAGGCCAAAAGTATGCATATTTGTTTTATGGAATCAGTCATTCCTTCTATAAAATGAATACTTAGAAATGGTAACAGAATCATGCCTGGTTTTCTTTTAATTGCGCAGAAGTGAATTATTAAAAAACCTCTCAAAATAACAATGTCCTAGGACAAATACTCTATTTAAATATTTAAATTCTTTTTAAGGAATTACAAACACTATGATAAAGTTTGGTAACAGGCCATGTGTAGTCACAGGAGTCTCATATTTAATCCTTAAAACAACACTATAAGGAAGCATAATTTATTCTCCCCAACTTATAGATGAGTTAACTGAGAATTAGAAGGTTGAATAACCTGCACAAATCCACACAGCCATCATCTCAACTCCAAAACCTGTACTTACAACTAGATTATATTATCTGTAATATAATAAAGGCTAACAATTAAATAACATTTATTGAACAGAGGCAAAAGCTAACCAATTTATAGACATATCATTTTATCCTCAGTCTATGAAGTAAATATTATTTTAGCCTCTAGTAAAATATTTACAATGGTTTCAGAGAAATGCTTGAGACGCAAAAACCTGATGCTTTCTTCAACACATTTTTAGCTTCAGTACTACAAAATATGTATTTTTTAAAAAATACATCAACTTAAAAAAAAAAAAAATCCTCAGCTTGGGGCACCTGAGTGGCTCAGTTGTTTAAGCGCCAACTCTCAGTTTTTGGCTCAGGTCATGACCTCGTGGGTTGAGCCCCATTGGGTTCTGTGCTCAGTAGGGTGTCTGCTTAAAGATTCTCTTCCTGGGGCGCCTAGGTGGCTCAGTGTTAAAGCCTCAGGTCACGATCTCAGGTCCTGGGATCGAGCCCCGCATCGGGGAGCTTCCCCCTCTCTATCTGCCTGCCTCTCTGCCTACTTGTGATCTCTGTCTGTCAAATAAATAAATAAAATCTTAGGGAAAAAAAAAGATTCTCTTCCTTTGCCAGCCATCCCTCAGCCCCTGACTCATACACTCTCCCTCACTCTCTCTCTCTCAAATAAGTAAATAAATCTTAAAAAAAAAAAAAAAATCTCAGCTTTATTGAGATAAATTTGCAAGTAATGAACTGAGCCTATTTTAAGCTCACAGTTAATAAGTTTTGACATAGATTTGCATAACACTAACTAAAATCAAGGTATAGAACATTTCTATCACCCCAAAAGTCTTGTAGGAAAAAATCCCCACCTTCAGATCAAGGCAATCAATGAATTGCTTTCTGTCACCACGGGATTGGTTTTGCTGGTTCTAGAATGTCACAAAAATAGAATCTTAGAGTATATATGTATGTATCTAGCTTCTTTTGTACAGCATAATGTTTTTCAGATTTGTCCATATTGTTGCTTGAATCAAACGTTTTACTACTGAGCAATATTCCATGACAGAGCTAGTGGTTTAGGTGGTGGATATTGGGGTGCCTGGATGGCTCAGTGGGTTAAGCGTCTGCCTTTGGCTCAGATCATGATCTGGGAGTCCCAGGATCGAGCCCTGCATCAGGCTCCCTGCTGGGTGGGAAGTCTGCTTCTCCCTCTCCCTCTGCTGCTCCCCTTGCTTGTGCTCTCTCTCGCTCGCTCTCTCTCTCAAATAAAATCTTACAAAAAAAAAAAATGTACATGGACCCATTATTAGGTCCTAGTAATATTAGGATATTATCAGGACCATTATAAAGAGAGATGCTACAAACATTCATATACAAGTCTTTGAATGATCATATTTTTTCATTTCTCTTAGGTAAACACCAGAAGTAGAATAACTGCATTAGCATGCATTTAATTTATTAAAAAGTAACAAACCATGACAAAACAGTCATACAACAACAACACAAGAGAGTTCCAGATGTCCTGCCACAACACTTGGTGGTATTGCCCATCTTTCTAAATTTTAACTATGGCTTTAAGTTGCACTTCCCTGAGAATTATTTCAAGCATCTTTCACAGGCTTATCTGTCATTCTTAACCTCTACTTTGCTCATGTTGGTCTTAATTTATTTTCAAAGATTTTATTTATTTATTTGACAGAGAGAGACAGCACAAGTAGGCAGACAGGCAGAGGGGCGGGGGGGAGCTGAGCACAGAACCTGATATGGGGCTTGATCCCAGGGCCCTGAGATCATGACCTGAGCCAAAGGCAGGGGTCTTTAACCCACTGAGCCACCCAGGCACCCCTTAACTGTGATTTAAGTATTTGTTTATATACTCTGGATACAAATCCTTTGTCAACATATGTATTACAAATGTTTTCTTCCAGTATATGTTCTACTTTCTCATTTTTAAAACAGTGACTTTCAAGTATAAGAAGTTTTAAATTCTGATAAAGTTTGATTTCTCATTTTTTTATGATTTATGCTTTTCATGTTCCCTTGTGTTTAGCTATCTCTGAAGTGGCAAAGTATTTTCTTCTGTGAATTATGATTCATGCTTTTTGAGTTCTATAAAATCTTTGCCTATCTCCAAAGTAACAATGTATCTTCTCCTGAAAAGTTACAGCTTTAACTGTTATATATAGGTCTATGATCCATTTCTAATTAATTTTTGTCTATGGTGTGAGGTAAGGGTTGAGGATCATTTTTTTCCCACCTGGATATCCAGTTGTTTTACCACTATTCAATGAAATGCTATCTTTTGCCTATTAGCATCTTTGTTCATTTTGGGGGGAAAAAAAAACAAATTGACTATATATGAGTGGGTCTATTTCCTGACTATTTTCCAGGGATCAAGCAAACTTCTCATGTAAAGAACCATTCAGTAAATACTTGCGGCTTTGCAAGCCATACAATCTCTGTCATACCTACCCAACTCTGCTGCTATAGCATGACAGCAACTCAAGACAATACATAAACAAATGTAAATGTTTTGATAAAACAAAATCTTATCTGTGCTCCAATGAAACTTTATTGACACTAAAATTTCAATTTCATCTAAATTTCATGTGCTATGAAATCTCATTTTTAAAATTTGTTTCCTAGCCATTTAAAAATGTAAAAATCATTCATAGATTGTAGGCCAATAGAAAAATAGGCTGGCCAGCCTAAGTCCGTGACCCAGTTTGCCAACCTCTGTTCTATTTTGTTCCACTTATCCGTATATCACTCCCCATGCCAATATTTCACTGCCTTGATTACTGTAACTTTATAACAAGTCTTAGAATCAGGGTATACGAGTTCTCCAAATTTGTCTATCCTCTTCAAAACTCTCTGGCTATTGCAGTGCCTTACATCTCCACACAATTATTAATATCATAAACTTTACACACACACACACACACACAAAAACCCTCCTATGATTTCGATGGGGATTGCACTGCAGCTTTATCTTTGAAATAATTGACATTTTAACTATATCAAGTCTTCTTTTTCTGAAAAATATTTTTTAGTTATCAGTATACAGATTGTGGACATAGTCTGTTAGGTTTAATTCTCAGTATGCCATACATTGTGCTATTTTAATGTTCCAGTTGTTCATTATTATTAAATAGAAATACTTCGATTTTTTGTACATTGATCTTGTATCCTATGACCTTACTCAATTCACTTATTTCAGTACCTTTCCCTTTTTGAGTTCTTAGAATTTTCTAATCATGGTGTTTGCATACAAAGACAGTTTTATTTCTTCTTTCCCCATATTATCCCCCATTTATTTCTTATTATTCTAGAATTCTAGAATACAAGGCCAATGCTAAATGGAAGTGGTAACATGTATTTTTTCCCTTATTTTATAAGTATTCAATCTTTTGCCACAATACATAACATCAGCTAGAGGTTGTTTAGAAAAAGTCCCTTAGCACATTTAAGAGAATTACTTTTCATTCCTAGTGTGAGGAGTCTATATTCTGAATGAGTGTTGACTTTCATCAAATGCTTTTTCTGTGTCTGTAAGATGCTTATATTTTTTCCTTTATTCTATTAATATGGTTAATGCTTTCCTAAGATAAACTCCCTTTAATATATTATTGTATTGATTATATATTATAATTATATATACATGTAATAATTATATTGATATACTATTATTAAATTTTGCTGAGTTTAATTTGCTAATATTTTGTTAAGGATTTTTCCATCTGGGATCATGAAGCATACTGATCTCAAGTTTTCTTTTCTTCTAAGGTCTTTGTCTAGTTTTGGTTTCAGATAATGCTGGCCTCATAAAATTAGTTGGGAAGTGTTTCTTTCTCCTGTTTTCTGAAATACTGATATTATTTCTTCCTTTAATGTTTGACAGAATTTATTAGTGAAATCATCTGAGATTTGGGTTTTTTTGAGAAAAAGTATCTCATACAAATTTAACTTCCTTCAAGTTACTGAGGGGTTTTTTTGTATTTGTTTTGTTTTTGCTTTTTGTCTAATATTCTCTGTGACATCTCCTTTGGTCCATGAGTTATTAAGTTTGATGTTTAATTTCCAAATATTTGTAGAATTTCCAAATATTTTATCACTTTTATTTCTAACTTAATCCCTTTGTAATCAGAGAACATAGTCTGTATTATTTCAATTCTCTTGAATTTATTGAGAATTGTCTTACAGCAGAGCATATCATCTATCATGGTGAATGTTCTATGTATGCTTATAAGAATGCATATTCTAATGCTGTTATTAGATAGGGAGGTCCAGAACACTGATTGACAGTGTTATTGAACTCTACAGCTATCTTAGTCAGCTTGGCCTGCCATAACAAAATACCATGTTTAAGGTGGCTTAAAGAACAGAAATTTATTTTCTCACAATTCCAGAGGCTGGAAGTCTAAGATCAAGGCGCTAACACCGTCAGTTTCTGATGAGAGCTCTCTTCCTGGCTTATAGACAACCAACGTTATGTCCTCACCCAGCAAGGGCAGGGGATATGCGGAGTAGAGAGCCAGGTATCTGGTATCTGTTCTTAAAACAGCACTAAGTTCATCATTCACCCTTATGACATATTGAAACCTAAATACCTCCCATAGGCTCTATAACCAAATACCATCACATTTCAGGTTAGGGCTTCAACATATGAATTTGGGGCGTACATAATTCAGTCCACGCCAGTGCCTTAGTTTTCTTATTTTTCTGTCTAGTTATTCTAAGGCCTGCTAGTAGGTGGGTAGTAGGTTAGTAGGTAACCATTTTAACGGTTATGTCTTCTTGATGTTGTTACCCTTTCATCATTGGTAATTTATTTTTGATAATATTTCTTGTTCTAAAATCTACTTTGATATAAACAGAGCCATTCCAGCTTTATTTTGTGTTTGCATGAATTATCATTTTCCATCCTTTTAGCCAACCTGTGTCTTTATATTGAAAGTGGATTTCTTTACATACCATGTAGTTGTATTTCCTGTTCTTTTATCAAGTCTGCCATTCTTTATCTTTAACTAAAGCATTTAAACTTTTTACATTTAACATAATTACTGATATGGCTGGGTTGAAATCTATAATCTTGTTTTCTATTTATCCCATGTATTCCTTACTCCTTTTTTCTCCCTATTTTCTGCTTTTAGATCATATCTTTTATTCATTTTACAGCCCCCATTGTATTCTTAACTATTTTTTTTTTTTGCTCTCCATCAATATACATCTTTAACTTAACACAACTTCCCTTTACATCTTATTATAGCAGTTGATGTATAACGTAAGAGACTTACCTAAGTTTTCTAGGTGTTTATAGTGGGAGGATAAATCTGGTCCCAGTTATAGGTAGAAGCATAAGGCCCCAAAATGTTTTTAATAATTTTATTTTTGTCTAATATTCAGGGAAACAGATGTTGGGGAACTTTCCTTTATTTTATATTTCACCTCAAAGAAAAAAGGTGTATTTCTATTTCATAAAATGAAATGTGTCATATCTGATCTTATCAAATAAGTAAGAGTTGCAATGAGTTTCCCTATAAAGAGTTACAATGGCGGGGCGCCTAGGTGGCTCAGTGGGTTAAAGCCTCTGCCTTCAGCTCAGGTCATGATCCCAGGGACCTGGGATCAAAGCCCCTCATCAGGCCCTCTGCGCAGCAGGGAGCCTGCTTCCCTTCCTCTCTGACTACTTATGATCTCTGTCTGTCAAATAAATAAATAAAATCTTAAAAAAAAAAAAGTTACAATGTCCACTAGTTCTTATCCTTAATTATAAATACCGCCTGCCTAAGAGAAGAGCTTTTGGCCCAGAACTAAATCCTTCATTTGCCTGAAATCATTTACCTTACTCTCTTTAAAGGTGTGTACTTGGCTGACCTTTTCCTGTTAGGGGACAGCATATGAAACCAACATATTTATAGGATAAGAAAGGTCAAGTATTAGTGATTTTATATGGCTTAACCTCTCATTTATCAGTTAGCCACTAGCCTTAGAATACTAACCAGTGTGAACTCACCAAGTCTGTATGTTGTTTTATTAGTATACAAGCACCATCTGGTGGCAGAAAGCAAAATTGTAGGCTTCTCCTGTTTATACCACTACTGTTACAAATACATTTTTTTTCAACTGCTCTACTTTCCAACATGTTTTTTAATAGTGCATTATAAACTACTGATGGACACTTAGATTGACAGTTTGAATTGTACACCTAAAACCAACACTGTATGTTAACTATACTGGGATTAAAATTAAAAACTTAATTAAAAAAAAAGTTTGAACAAGCTCAAAATAAACAGCACACCAACACACTGGCAGCTAGTTATTAGCTTATATAAAAAACTTAGAAATACAGTATTTCAAAAACTAAAATCTTGATTATTTCTAGTTTCATTAATAACATAATGAAATAAAATCAGTTCAGATACTTCTAAAAATTTCCTTCACCCTATCAAATTTCCACTGGTAGCTACAGCTGTCCGGAAAGTTCTTTCCAAGTCTCAACAGAGGGTAGACCATGAAAATTCAAGTAGCTACCTGGCTCTGCCCAATGGAACAAGTAACCTCAGCAAAACAGTCCTCCTTTCTTGTTTAACTTACTATGACTCATACCAAACATCTTAACAGAAGTAACTTTACTAACCTGGCTACAAGTGACTGGACCAGGAATTGGATACATTAGTAAACAAATACTGTCTTGACACAAAATATACCAACCACACCTGAGGATGGAGGTGCTTAGCAGGGGAGCATGCCACCCAATTTTTCCAAATCAAATAATGACAAACTGGCATAACCAAATCCTTTTGGGAAGGAAGTATAAATCCTAGATGAACAAACAACAGATTGATCATTCAAACTTAGGTTGAATCCTAAACAATGTCATTTTCTGCAAGATGCATTCTGATGTGTAAGCTTCAGGGACACTCTAGACCCTGAAGTCCCTCTTCACATGTGCACTTCCAACAAACCTTCAAAGCCAAAGCTGATCTTCCCATACCCTCCACTAAGGCTTTGAAGAGTAATAAAATGGACCCCTCCTAAGTATCTCATAGGCAATTTAAACTCAACATAGTCAAAACAGAATTCCTCATGTTTCCAAAGACCCACTCCAACTCCTCATGGTGGACAATATTACTAGTGATCCAGATATGTGAAAGTTATCTTAATCCTCCACCGCCCCGGTCAACCAATCAACCCCCAAGTGCTATCAAGTCCATCTTCTAAATATCTGGACACTGCCCTCGCCTCCATCTTCACAGTTCCAGGCTCTCATTATGTTAGGTCTGAATTACAACATCCTGTAATTCATCTTTCTCCCTTCAATTTTAAGCCTATCCAAACTATTTTCCCACATACTGCCAAAGCAATATGCCTAAAACAGATGCCCAATTATTTTATCCCCCGCTCCCAATCACCTTCAGGACAAATCTAAACCTCTTCCCAAGGCCATTTGAGGACATCAGATCAGTACCCTGCCCGAGCTTCAGCTTTTCATTCCAGATGTACCAAATTCCTTGCACCTCCATGATAAACTGAACTTCTCAGGATTCCCTGAAGTTGTTCCCAAAAACTGATTTGCTTTTCCTTCTCTTCTTCACCTGGCTAATACCTCATTAACCTTGAAGATTCAGTTCAAGTGTCAGTTCCTTCTGGGAGGCTTCTCTCAGTCCCCAGTCTGAGGGAGGCATTTGTCCTCAATGTCTCCATAGCACCATATGGTCACATCTATCTCTCTGTTACTATTTCTCTGCAATATTTTCATCTACCTGAATAGACTGGCTTTCATCAACGTACCTACTCCTAACACAACATGTAGCAAAGAGGAGGCATTCAGTGAATATTTGCTAAGTCCTTTCATTTGGTCTTATTATCTCTACTTAGCAAATGAGGAAACTAAGGGAAGTCTACTACCTTGCCCAAAACCACACAGCTAAAAGCATCACGATGAGGATTTGAACTGAATGTTCTGACTGTAATGGGAATGACTTTCCTTCAGAATCTTTGCCTTCAGGGAACCATTCATTTAAAAACAAAAACAAGGGGCGCCTGGGTGGCTCAGTGGGTTAAAGCCTCTGCCTTCGGCTCAGGTCATGATCCCAGGGTCCTGGGATCCAGCCCCACATCGGGCTCTCTGCTCAGTGGGGAGCCTGCTTCCTCCTCTCTGCCTGCTTGTGATCTCTCTCTGTCAAATACATAAAAAATAAAAAATAAAAATAAAATAAAAACAAAAACAAAAACAAAACACCTGTGCTCTGCAAGCAGCTTGGATGGGATTACTTCCTGTTTCTCCAGGCTGGGCACAAACCCAAGCATGGCCAATTAAAGTATTCCCTCACACCAAATCCAATCTGAATGACAAAGAGATGGACAGTCTCCTCAAAGTCTGTCTTGGGACTTAAGAACTATACAAAAATGTCTTCCTTCTCTGCTACTACAAGTCTAAGGACTATGTAGCATGAGGTACAGTGAAAGGAAAGTGAACTTCTTTGAAAAAGAAGTCAAGCAGAGGAAAAATGAGACAAGAGTTAAAAGGAGAAATGGAAAATGAGGGAAAAGAAGACTAAAGCCCTATATTTAACCATGCCTGACGATCTCCCCAAGAGACCTCTCAGTTACATATGGCAAAAATCCCCATTTTCACACAGTCTAGTTTGCATTGTGGGCCTTTGGCCATCTGCATCAGCAGACTGGGGACATTCTGGCCACTAGCCAAGCAGTAATGCTTCCTGCTTCTGCACATACACAAAACTAATAAACTGTCTATGGGAAGCCTGATTTCAGCCATTCTGTTCTTAGGATCATGTATATCATTTTTTATAACCAAGACAGGAGAACAAAAACATAAAAGGTTCTCTAACCTTTATAACTTACACTTTGTGATATAATTTTTGTAGCTTTCTTCTTTATATCTGTTAGTGAACAGTGCTCCAAATGAGAAAGGAAAAGATGTAACTGGATATATTCATTTTCAAACATCTTAAGTGTATCAAAGAGAGACAGGCACACTTCCAAGTCCAGGTTGCACCCAGATTTTGTTCATGGATAAATCTTTTTTTCCCCCAGCCATCATAAACCAGGGCAATGAAGGGGCAGTGCTTTCTTCAAGTGCCTCCTTAATTCTTCGAATGAATTTAAGTCAAGAAGCCTCATCAGGAAAAAACAGAATTTAGGGGCGCATGGGTGGCTCAGTCAGATAAGCTTCTGACTCCTGGTTTCGGTTGAGGTCACGATCTTATTTCCCTGTGTTGGGCTCCATGCTCAGAGCAGAATCTGCTTCAGATTCTTTCTCCCTCTCTCTCTGCTTCTCCCTCGCTCATGCTCTCCCATTCTCTCCAAATAAATAAATAATCTTAGAAAAAATATAGGATTTCATAAAAATATATATTTCTTTTAAAAAACCAGCATGGTGATACCTAACTATTACTTACTATTATTTTAAGTAGAAAATGAAAAGACCTTTTTATAAATCCCTCTAAATGATATCTGTTTCTTGGACTTTTTAATAACCTTTCATTCCCTGCCTTATTAAGAAGCTACGGATTTAAAAAAAACAAAAAACAAAAAACAAACAGCTACTGATTCTAATCTAAAGTCTGACAAGGAGAGTCTGGAGTCTGACAAGGAGAAAAGCATCTCCTCCTATCTTTGATTCCAAATTCCCTGTGACGCATTCAGGTGTTGTCATCTGTAGATTAAGGTCATATATGAATTCCTAATTTTTTAAGTATTTTTTTAAAGATTTATTTATTTTTATGTGACAGAGAAAGGCAGCGAGAGCACAAGTGGGGGAAGCGGCAGGCAGAGGCAGAGGGAAAGGCAGGCTCCCCACTGAACAGAAAGCCAGACATAGGGCTCAATCCCAGAACCCCAGGATCATGACTCAAGCTTAAGACAGCCACTTAACTGATTGAATCCCCCCAGACACCCCATGTGAATCCTAATTTTTACAGCCTAATGAGTAAAGGTTAGGTTGCCCTTCTGTGAGCAGAGCTTTTCAGTTGAAACATGGCTTGGCAGCTTACCAGTACTTCCCTATTTTATTTTTACCTTTTTTGTTATTTGCAGGATATTCTCAAGACTCTCCAACAACCTGAAAGCAAAGTCCACTTTATCCATTAAGTGGGAATGGCCTCTTAGTGGCACAACCTCTTAGAGAAGTCAAAACATGACAACCATTGAATCAGATATTGAAACCAGAAATTGCCAACAAAGGAAAAATATCAACATTCTTAACAGAAGACCTACAATAGGAAAAAAAAAAAAAAGAAGTCAAACCATATGACCCTGTCGCATTCTCATATACCAACTACTCTCCTCCTTGGTTCACTCTTTTCCAGACATACTAATCTCCTGGAGAAGATATCAACATGCGTGGCACATTCCTACCTTGGGGGCTTTGCACTTGCTATTTGTTCTGCTTGGAATGTTCTCTCCTCTCGTGATATACACACTACTTACTCCCTCTCTTCCATTAGGTATTTATTGAAAGTCACCTTCTCAATGAATAACCACCTCTTAATGACTGCCTTAGAGGGGCGCCTGGGTGGCTCAGTGGATTAAGCCGCTGCCTTCGGCTCAGGTCATGATCTCAGGGTCCTGGGATCGAGCCCCGCATCGGGCTCTTTGCTCAGCGGGAGCCTGCTTCTCTCTCTCTCTCTGCCTGACTCTCCGCCTACTTGTGATCTCTCTCTGTCAAATAAATAAATAAATAAAATCTATTTAAAAAAAAAAAAAAAAAATGACTGCCTTAGAACAAGAGTTCTGTAATAATGATCCACAGAGATTATTGTCAGACTTTTCATTGCTTTAGCACCAGATTCCTTTCATTTAAAAGTAATAAATCCACTAATCAAAACTCCAGGAAGATTTCAATAAAAATCCACAGATATCAAAATATAATAAATATTTAAATATCCTTATGAGCCTATTCATTATAGTACATTAAAAGTAAAATATCTTGATAGGCAAGGTGTTCCTAACTCAGGTGACCAAATAGATCTACTGTGCTTAAGTGGGCAAACAGTTTTATTTATATTAGGTAACCTCAGGCTTGAGAAAGGCAATAGGTATGTTATACAGAAAAAGAGAAAGTGAAGCAACTAGAAGAGAAATGTTATGTCCTTCTTGCCACCCTTGTGGCGTGGACAGCAGGTTGAGAGCTGACAAGCCTGCCACTGGATGCTCCAGTCAGGAGACACTGTCAAAGAGTATGAGAACGGAACATCCCAGGGAGTCAAAGCAAGTTCAGGATCCGGGTCAAGAGAGCAAGGAAGAGATGGTAAATATTCTGTGGCAGTTACCTGACAGGAAAAAAATGGACTACATGTCTCCAGTTGCAGGTTTTGGCAGGGCAGGAAAGAAAGGTGTCAGCTATCTGGTGGACAAGGGACATCATCACAAAGACCAGAGGAGCTCAGAGGACAATACAGGACACCCACACAAAGGTGAGGGTCCCTCTGTTCCTACCAAAACAACACAGTAAATTCCCCCAGACACACGTGGGAGAAAAGGGGGAGAAGCAGAAGTCTAAGAAGACTGTCCTCATTTTTCTTAGAGAACCTACACAATAATGTTTAAAGAAACCATTTACAATCTGAACAGGACTAAGTTTTAAATTGTAAATACACCACTGCCGAACAAGACACCAAAAGGCATTCTACGATGTACAGACCACATGTATTCTCACATCCAAACTGTAATGTTAGCAAATGTACAAAATGGTTTAAAACAAATGATAATTGGGGGCGCCTGGGTGGCTCAGTGGGTTAAGCCTCTGCCTTCGGCCCAGGTCATGATCCCAGGGTCCTGGGATCCAGCCCCACATCAGGCTCTCTCTCCTTGGCGGGGAGCCTGCTTCTCCCTCTCTCTATCTGCCTACTTGTGACCTCTCTGTTTCTCTCTGTCAAATAAACAAATAAAATCTTTAAAAAAAAAAAAATGATAATTATGTGACATGACAGGGGTGTTAGCTAATACTACAAAAGCAATCATAATGCAGCATAAATGTACCAAATCAGTAGGCTGGACACCTTAAACTTGCCCGATGTTATATGTCGATTATATCTCAATAAAAATATTCTTTTTAAGCATTAGCAAATATCTGATCACAAGAATTTCTCAGGCATAAAAGCAGTTAGAGAAGTCACACACACACAAACACACACACCAATATTAGGCCATATAACTTCTAAAACTGTTGCACATCAAAACAAACACAAAACTAAAAGCTAGTTTTTTCAAAGCAAGAAAATGAAACAAAACAAATTTAATGCTAATATTCCCAACACATTTGAAGACTCGCCAAGCAATGCAACAAAAATTAGCAAATTCAAATAGACAAATCAAAAAGGGCAATCAAAATAACTGAAAATTGATCAGCCCCACAAGTAATCAACAAAACCAAAATTTAAAAACATACCACCTTTTAACTATCAAACAAGACAATGTGTTTTTTTTAACTCAGCATTATCAGAATGGAACAGAATATACTCTAAGTAATTAGTACAAATTTTAATGTAATTGGACAACATATTATTTTTAATCCAGTCTTCCCCTAACTGTAATCTATTTTAAGGAAATAATCAGTGATGTGAACAAAAATTTGTACGCAAAGATTGTTGAACATTATTTATAATTGTCAAAAAAAGGGGACAACTAAGATGATCAAAACAGGTACATTTTGTTTATATACTTATCAAGTATTCTTTGTTTATACCTGTTTGTATCCTTGTAAAGTATACCCTGCCAAATGAAGCATTGTATAGTCATTGAAAATGTTTTTCAAAAATCACTTAAAAATATGAAAAACAGAGGCAGCCGGCTGGCTTAGACAGAAGAGCATGCAACTCGATTTCGGGGTCATTAAGTTTGAGCTCCATGTTCGGTGTAGAGATTACTAAAAAAAAAAATAAACTTTTAAAAAATATGAAAAATGATCACTGCATCAAATTAAAAGAGGGTACAATATTGTATACAAGAAATAAACAGATTGGGATGTATCATGCAAAAGAACACTATTTAGATTAGAAAAGGGCAAAATCCAGATATAAGCAACAAGAATGAATCTCAAAAAAAACAAAAAACAAACACAAACAAGAAAATCATCACATGAAGTGAAAAAATCCAGACACAGAAGAGTACATACTGTATGACTCTATTCATAAGAAGTTCAATAACGTGCAAAACTAATCTATGGTGAAAGAACAACGGCTCCTCCTAGGAGGAGGTATAATGAGTGCAAACAGCTCTGAGGAAATTTTCACGGTAACAGAAACATGCAGAACCTTGACTGGGGTGGTCATCACGTAAGGACATAAACATATAAAAAGCGATCAAGTATAGATACATATATATATATATATATAAAAATAATAGTCATCACAATGTACATTTAAGATCTGTGCATTTTGCCATTCACATAATACACCTCCATATAGTACTGTAAAAATTGAATAGAAAGATAACTTCACTTTGGCCAACTATATGTGCAAAGAATTTTAAAAAGTGTAAAATACATCAAAATATTAAAAGTATTTAATTCTGGGGGCGCCTGGGTGGCTCAGTGGGTTAAGCCACTGCCTTCGGCTCAGGTCATGATCTCAGGGTGCTGGGATCGAGTCCCGCATCGGGCTCTCTGCTCGGCAGGGAGCCTGCTTCCTCCTCTCTCTGCCTGCCTCTCTGCCTACTTGTGATCTCTCTCTCTCAAATAAATAAATAAAATCTTAAAAAAAAAAAAAAAAAGTTTAAAAAAAAAAAAAAGTATTTAATTCTGGAATTACAAGTTATTTATATTTGCTTTTTAACATTTTGCATTTTCCACATTCTCCACAATGAGTTACATGACTTTTATAAATGATCAGGAAAAAAACTAACTTTTTGAAAAAATTCTGCCTTGCCCGTAAAGGAAAATCCTGTTACACCTGTAACTATCACAAAATTATGCAATGTGTAGAAAGACTTAGTAAATCCTTCCAACAAACTTCCTATACATTAAAAATACTCATGTCTGCAATGTATTTGGACAAATAAAGAAAACCACTAATTAAGCTAAGTATCTTCTTGGTAAATAAATGAGCAAGTCAAATGAGAAGTCAGCACTATATCATGGCATTATTTTAAAACATGGTCCTGCCTGCAACAAATATAGGGCTCACATGCCTCAATAAAAACTAGTTCCTGAAAACCAGTTATTTTTTTAAATGTATTACTTTAAATATTCCTTGTGATCCTAGACTTATCTAAACTCCATGCAAAATGCCCAAGGTAAATATTCCTTACACCAAAAATAGTCCTTGAGTTTCAGAAACTTTTACAATATGTGAAAAATAATAAAAAGAACAAAACCAAAGAAGATATACAAACCTCTGATTGTACATGCCCCGAAAGTTGTAATTAGCTCTATAATTTGGGAAAGGCTTTGGATCTAATGGCCTGTAGATGGCAGGCTCTCCCCTTTTCATAGCAAGCCCATTCAGTTCCACAGTTGGAGTTATACTACCTGTTTAAAAGAAATATTGAAAGCACACAAGTAAAATATTTCCATAATAAATCACACAAGCCATACTTACATTACATGTAATTACCATGAAAGAAGGTGGGAGTTGATGGCCTGTCCGTATGATTTTCTCAGGGGGGTATAGACAAACTACATAAACAGGAAAATTGTTTCTAATGAAATCTCTCTGGAGTTTTTGCAACATTTTTTGTATATTCACGACCAAAAATTCAACTTGAAAGTCAAACTGTTTCAAAACAAAGGGAACAGAAGATTCACAGATTGCTTAATTTGGATACTATAAAGAAAGTATTGAACATCAGTATTATTCACCCCAGGAATAACCCAGTTATTTAATCATTAAAAACATTATCATCTGTGAATAGTTTTATATTTTGCTGATCAAGCAACTGAAATTAGCAATGAATACAGGGTCATCAGTAATTCTTAGACTTATCTCATGAAAATACATTTTGAATTTTTTCTATAACCAACAACAGAACAAAGTAAATCTACTAACACTTTCTGGAAATAATCTTTAAAGATAGATACTGAAGCATTTACAGACGAAGTAATACATCTGAGGTTTCTTTGAAAATAATTCAGAGGAGAGACATGAGAAACAAGACTCGCCACCACATGTGGGTAACTGGTGAAGGCAATGATGGGTATGAAGATGTTCAACACCTTATTCGCTCTACTTTTGTAAAAGGCTGAAATATTGTAACACACACAGTAAATTATTACATCACGTTATTTTGAGTATCAAAAGAGGTTATTTAGTAAAACATTATGTTCCATATAACAAATAATGTTCGTAACAAATGAATTCTGTTCATAACAAATGAATCTGAAGTTTTTATAGAAAGTAAAATTTATTTTTTTCAGTGTAAATCCTGTACTATTTTGTTGGAATTATGCCTTCTGCAACAAACATTTAAGACTCCATTCATCACATACAAAAACAGGTTCCCTCATTGCAGCAGAGAAACTGGGACTGGCAGAAAGCACCCGCGGGGGGTGGTGGAACCTGACACAAAGCACAACCAGCAGCCACATCCTTAAGCTATCCATCAAGAGTCAGTAACTGCTCACTTTGTGTCCCAGTTTCAAAGAATTTATGTGAAACCACTAAAGAGGGCAATAAGAACAGGAACTAAACCAAGGTTAAGGGGAAAAACAAAAAGCAGTAGAACGACAAAGGAGGCGGAAAAGAAAAAAGATATGCATAAGAAAAGAATGTTAAGGGACGCCTGGGTGGCTCAGTTGGTTAAGCAGCTGCCTTCGGCTCAGGTCATGATCTCAGCATCCTGGGATGGAGTCCCACATCAGGCTCCTTGCTCAGCAGGGAGCCTGCTTCTCCCTCTGCCTCTGCCTGCCACTTTGACTGCCTATGCTCACTCTCTCTGATAAATAAATAAATAAAATCTTTAAAAAGAAAGAAAGAAAAGAAAAGAATGTTAACGTACTGAATAGTAAGTCCAATTAGTCCAAACCCCTAATTTAATACCAACACTCAGGGCAGAGGAAGAGAAAGTCACGAATAAAGGGATTATCTTCTCTTTCTTTCCTATAGTATTTTACTGAGGGATAAGTAAAATGCACAAACCTTAAGCATACAAATCTACAAATCATTACATATTGTACACACTCAGGGACCACCATTCAGATATGAATGTTTTCATCACCCAGAAAGTTCCACCATGGCTATTTCCAGTCAATACACCCCTCCCCAGGTTACCTAATCCGACTTCAGTCATCAGAGTTTTGCCTGTTCTTCAAACCTGAATATGTACTATTCTATCTTGCTTCTTTCACTCAATATAACAATTTTGTTAAATATTTCAGTATTGTAAACATTTTTTTTTTTAAATCACTGAATAGGAGTCTACTGAATGGATACATCAGTTTATATATTCTGCTGTTGACGGGACATCGAGTTGTTTCCAGTTGGGAGCAATTAAGTCTAAAGTCACAGTGTTTAAGCAGATAAACACACTCAGTTCTCTTAGGCATGTCTATAGCAGCAGAACTACTACTAGATCATAGAGTCTGTTTATGGTTAGCTTTATTAGAAACTGTCTAACAGTCTTCTAGAGATCTAACACCAAAGAGCAGTCTATATCTTTTTAAGAAGTTTAAGTTTTTCTTATTTCATATAGATTGCAGTTTAATAATTAACATGTTAGTCAGCTGTTAAGATTTATGTCATTCTGCATTCTACTCTGCAACAATCATACAGACACAAATAGCTAAAAGTTCAAATGGAGAAAAAAAGAAAAGGTAAAAAAGTTTTAAAGACCTCATCCTTTAAGTAGGGCAATAAACAGGAAACTAATGTGTCTAAAAATCATCAGTGAGGTGATTTTAATGCCCTGGTAGGATATACTATACCAAAACAGGGTTTTAAGCTAGGTAAAAGGATTGTATTCATATCATTTAAATTAATGATTTCATATAAATTCCTCATTTGAAAGTAAGGCTGCAGTCTATGTTCTTCACAGAAACGCTAGCTGATCTTCATGAGGGAGATGGAGAAGCAACAGACAAGTGTGAACTGTGCTGAAGAGGTTTCGACTCTGGGAGCCAAGTATCTCCACCTGTTTCAGAAAGAACTAGTTTGCCACCACGGCGTGTGCACAGCCTCTCTACTTGCACAATAAGGCGTCCACGATAAACACTTAGAGAGTAACTTCCAACTATGAGAGCCTGCAAGTAACGCTAAGTACCACTCCAGCAGGTGCGGGCAGGAGCCACGTTGCATAAAGAGGATCACGACACAGCATCCTCAGGCGTCAAAGCTGACACCGTCAACATAGAATCCGTCTCTGGTGTTTTTTTGGTAGATTAAAGGAAACTTCTGTATTTATCAGTGATAAATATAACAAGGCTAACTGGTTATATACACAAACATACGTAACTACTGTGGATTCCCATTATGTGGAAGGTGAAAGAGAAATGCAACAGCTAGTTTTCAAGGAGCTACATATTGCTAACACTCAAGGAAACAGCTTTGTAAGCAGTTAGAATAGTCCCTGGAATACAGCAGTCACTCAGTATATATTTGTTCAAAGAATGAACTGATTGATTAACCAACCAAGGCTCCTTAAAGAAATGGCTGGTGCCAGAGCCAGGATAAGGAACATATGAGATGACCTTGGAACATCTTACTGAGCCAGTGCTCAAGAATGATAAAAACAGTAGAAGACACTAAAAACTGGAACCAAACCCCTGGTCAAGTCTGTGACAAATTAAGAATCGAAATAAATAATGATAGATTATAAACCTGTAAGTAAAACAGAAATCCAAGAGTCTATAGTGATAGAAATAAACAAACAAAAAAAAAAAAAAATGAGAGGAAAGAGAAAATTCTAGGGTAGAATGCCACCTAATAAAGCTTTAACAAAAAAAAAAAAAAAAACTGGAATCAAAACATCACACTTTAAGAGAAAATAAGTTTCTGTTGTTTTAAGCCACATAAATCAATCAATCAATCACCCTGTGCACTCTTCAGAGTATTATTGATTCGGAAAAGAATCGTTAGTAAATGCCAAATCTGGTAGGTGAAAGTAAGTTTCATGAGGAACAGAATGTTTATATAGTCCCAAAGTTTCTCCTCAGAAAATACTTATTAGTTCCTTATTATTTAATAAGAAAACATACTTACTAATTAACTTTACAATAGAGAAGCCTAACAAACATACTCTTCACCAAGTGACAAAAGTCATCGCTACTGGGACAAATCAGTATCAGGTTTATCCTGATAGGTAACAGTAAACTAATAAGCCCACAACACTGGGACATTAATGCTAAAAATGCATAAAATCATGAGGCAACTCCAGATAAACTCAATTGAGGGGCAGTCTACAAATGATGTGGCCTGTACTATTCAAAAAATGTCATGGTCCTAAAAGACAAGAACTCCGAGGAACTATTCCAAATTGAAGAAGAATGAAAAGAAATGATAAATACATGACCCCTAATTAGATCCTGGACCTACAAAGGATATTACTGGGACAGCCAATGAAGGAAGAATGGAGTCTTTGTGATACATGATAATACCAGATCAATGTTAACTTCCTGACAGGAGAATGGCCATGTATTCGGTAACAATACACCGAAATACTAAGGGGAATGGGACCACAGGTTTTTTTAAAATGGAAAAATTATATCAACCGGCACTCTACAACAGAGGTCTCAATACCAAAAACCGTATGAAAAGGTGCTCATCCTCATTAGTTTTTAAGGAAATGAAAGTTAAAACAACACTGAATTATTACCATACACGCAGAAGAACAGCTAAAATTTTTAAAGCTGAAAAGACCAAATGTTGACAAGATGTAGAGAGCTCTCACACATTGCTAGTAGGAAAGGAAAATTATACTTTGACATGATGTATTATGTATGCATTTATTATGTGTGTATTTTTTTCAGGTATGAACCTGGAATAGGGAAAACATTTTATTTTATTTTATTTTATTTATTTATTTTTTTTGGAGACAGGATTCCCTAAATTGGGATGGGGCAAAAAGAGAGGGGGTTTTGCTCTGTTGCCCACGTTGGAGTGCAGTGGCTATTCATAAGCACAATCCCACTACTCCGATGTGTTCTATTTCCAACCTGAGCTGGTTCACCACGCTTTAGGAAACCTGGTGGCCCCTGCTCCCAAGGTCACCGTATCAGTGCTGAACTTAGTGCAGACACTCCATCAGCATGGCGTACTGCAGCCCAGGACATCTGGACCAACTGACCTTCCTGCCTCTGCCTCCTAAGTAGCTGCAACTACATGCTGGCCGTACATCTCATGAACGTTTGGGCGTTTTTTTTTTGGTTTTGATTTTCATTTTTGTTTCTGTTTTGTCATCCTTACCATTTCATTGTTGAAATTAAAAAAATAAAAGAGGGCGCCTGGGTGGCTTGGCTGGTTGGGCCACTGCTTTCAGCTCAGGTCATGATCCCGGAGTCCCGGGATCGAGTCCCGCATTGGGCTCCCAGCTCTGCGGGGAGTCTGCTAATCCCTCTGACCTTCTCCCCTCTCATGTTCTCTCTCGCTCTTTCTCAAATAAATAAATGAAATCTTTAAAAAAATAAAAATAAAAATAAAAGATACTTTAACACAATGGTGAACAAACAGGGCAAAAGCAAATAATAAAATTTAATGTTGAGTTAAGTAGCAAGCTAAATGCTTGGGCCTCCAAATTGCTTAAAAATGGTATGTTCACAGTTTACAGCAGTTGGCTTATAGGTGAGAGAAACATCAAAGTTTTTCCAGCTGAATGTCCAAGGAAATTCTCATTTCATAATTGCTGTTCTAATTCACTATTCAAACTGGTCAAAACTATGATAGTTTCCTTACACTGTGTCTAAAGATGGCTCAATAGCTTTCTTACCTTTCCCAATAGGTCTAGGAATAAAAGACTGTGATGTAAGAACAGCAGCTATGATACCTGTCTCATGTATGCTCACTGACTTTTGGTCTTAATCCTTATTCTGATTTGCATGAACACATGCATAACCCACGACCCAACAGTTCCTATATTAGGTACATTCCCAACAAAGATGTATACGTATAAGACTGATCACAGGAGTTTTACTTCTAAGAACCCAAAACTGGAAACAATCTAAATGTCCATCAATAGCAAAATGAATAAATAAATTGTGGTATATTCATGAAATGGCTACTGTATAGCAATTAAATACTATATACTGTTAAATACGACATGGATGGATCTCATAGATTTAACACTGAGAAAAAGAAGCTATCACAAAAGAGTACAGTGCATGATTCTAACAAGCAGGCACAATGAATTTAAGACCGACAAACAGAATAGGGGCTTCCTTTGGAGTTGTATGACCACTTGAAGGGGGTATGAGGGAAGCTTCTGGAGTACTGATAAAGCCTGTGGTACTGGTAAAGTGTTCAGAGTGCAAAAAACCATGAAGGCTTTACAATTATAATTTGTGCATGTAACTTTACCTTCAAAAAGCTACTCATTTTCTCAGCTCACTGCAGCACTCAACAGCAGAAACTCATCTCCACTGGTCTTTCAGACTCTCCTATTTCCTTCCCCCGACTCCCTTGCTGGTTTACCTCCCATTATAATCCTCTAAAGTGGACCTGATGCAGATGATGGGCACACACTGCTCCTGCTTCACACTATATGCTCCGAACAGCTCACTCTCTATTATGGCTTCAACCACTGGATCAACAACACTGGTCCTTCTGTTCCATTCCCACTGCCATTCCCAAAGCTCTCATAGATAGAGCAGGGAGCATATAGTACTCAATGCACGGGAGTTTCTTTTCTTTTCTTTACCCATAAACTATGGCAATGGTTTCCTAACTGATCTTGCTTTTAGTATTTTCCATCTTCAAGCCACATATAAACTGAATTTCCTAAAATGCTGTTGTAAACACATCATCCGCTAGCTTGTGAACAATAGTCGCCTAAACTACAGATAAAATCTGATCTCCTAAACCTGGCATTCAAGTCCATCACAATTCATCCCTACTGTATCTCCAGTCTTATCTCTTCCTAGTCACTTACCCACTGTAATTAAAACCACTCCACCCAATTTTTTTTTTTAACCAAAACTATCATCCACAATCCTATTTTCAATGCCTTTCCTCACCTTCGGCCTAGCATATTTTTTCCTCAACTCTATACCTGCCTACTCTCCATTCAAGGACGTTATCTTCCCTCAAGTACTCCCATCCGTGTCTATCATTACTTATAATACTGATGAGTGTTATTATTCACTTGGTACTTAATCTTTACCATTAAATTATGTGCTTTATGTATACAAGTGTAAAATTTTCACAGAAAAGGACAATGTTTTATATCTCTTAAATATATAAAAGCAAGTGCTTAATACATAGAGACAGCAGTGTGGTACTAATGATCAATCAGTAATCTAAAGAGACTTTTAAAAATTATAAAAGCAGACCGTCTCTTACCAACTTCAAGTGACTAGAATGGGTGTTTTTCTTTGTTGCAGTAATATTTTGCTTATTTAAACTTCCTTAATAAATACTACAATCAGTTGAACAGAAGGAAAAGGAGTAATAGGAAATTCATGCAATTTTGGAAAAAGCTGTTCTTGAAAGAATAGACTACGTCTACTTTGCATATGCCACATGAGAAAGAAAGAAGCATTAGATGATTATAAGCAGGAGCATATGGACTCTAATTAAATATACAGAGTTATTTGTGGCAGGAAAAAGTTTTTTTTTACTCCATCACAAAAATACCAAAAGTATTATTTGTTAGAAGGTAAACTCTTAAATTAATAAATTAATGAGTAAATGGAGGTAGAGTTAGTACTAAACTTGGAACTTTATTAACTTGATGTTATCAATTCATGCATATGTCCGCTATAGGTTTGTCTCTTCCAAACAGATGACTGGATGCACAATGTTGTTGGTATTACATGCAACTGGAACAACTCTTTAAAATTATTCTTAGGAGATAAAAATTGGAAAACTTGTTTACTTAGCATTATATCACACACAGGTGGTTTTTTTTTGGATTTGTGGGTTTCTTAATAAACTTCCAAAAGTATTCTAAATTTGAGCGGTTCTATCAACCATTTCTACACCAACAAGCAAAATAAGATGTTTAGGCCTAACTGTATAATTTTTTATTAAGCCAAAGTAAAGAATAACTATTTTTAATTATTAAACTGTACATTTTTATATGTTATATAAAAAGAGAGATTAATCATTTCTTTTTTTAAAAGATTTTATTTATTGATTTGACAGAGAGAAAGCACAAGTAAGTAGAGCAGCAGGCAGAGGGAGAGCAGCAGACTCTCTGCTGAGCAGGGAGCCTGATGCGGAGCTTGATCTCAGGACCCCGGGATTGTGACCTGAGCCGAAGGCAGCCTCTTAACCAACTGAGCCACCCAGGTGCCCCCTCTATCTTTATTTCATAAAAAACTCAGGCATTGCAGCATTATTTACAATGACCAACTTGTGGAAGCAGCCCAAGCATAGACAAGCATCTATGTCAATCCATAGATGAATGGATAAAGAGGCAGGAGATAGATAGATAGATACGTATCGGAACATAGGAATATTACTTAGCCATAAAAAAAGAATAAAATCTTGCCATTTGCAATGACTTGGATGGGGCAAGACAGTATTAGGCTAATTGAAATAAGTCAGTTTGAGAAAGACAAATACTGTATGATTTCACTCATATGTGAATGTAAGATACAAAACAAATGAACAAAGGAAATAAAAGAGAGAGAGACAAACCAAGAAATGGACTCTTAACTACAGAGAACAAAATGATGGTCATCAGAGGAGAGGTGAATGGGGGGATGGGGGAAATAGGTAACAGGAATTAAAGAGTACACTTATCAGGATGAGCACTGAGTAATGTGTAGACCTTTTGAGTCACTACATTGTACATCTGTAACTAACATAACACTGAATTAAAATTAAAAACACTGAATTAAAATTTAAAACCTTAAAAAAAAAACCTCAATCATACTTTCTGTTCTTTGTATCCAAATGTATTTTTGCAACATTTAAAAAGTAAATAATGCATCTTTAGAGTATTAACAAAGCAAATTTTTAAAATAATTATAATTACCTTCCTCATTCTCTCACCTTCAATTACTATTCAGTTGTTTTGTGTGTGTGTGCTATTAATACCTCTTGACTATACAAATGGCCTGCTATAAAGAAAAATACAGAGAACAGCACATATAGAACACAACAACACAACAGAAGGAAACAAGTAAGTGCCATACCTGGGTTATTATTAACATTACTTTTGGGTGGTTTCTGAACTGGTTTGGGAAGTGTTGATTCAGTCAAAGCTTTGTTAGCAACGGCTTGTTGGGCCTTCTTTATGCTGCTCCCTTCGGATTCCCATGTCTGCTCACCAAGACTCAGTTGCACTGAGAACATCTTCAAAAACATAAAGAGACAGAAAATATTAAATTTTTCAGGAAATAAAATATGCTGTCTGAGAGAAAAACAGATATACCATAGAATCAAATTTTAGAGCTAGGGGTGACCTTACAAATTACTTGCACAAAAATATTATTCCACCTAGTGAAATCATTTTAAGAGACTGTACCAGATCTTGTTCTATCCATTCAAAGGCATAGGAGCAGCACTAAGTGAACAAGTGAGCAAGAAGAAATCATTTCCCTAAATAGAACGAATTGTTAATGTCATTCAAATAGCCATCATAAAAGCAGAATAAGTAAAGGAAGATGAGAAACTAAGAGAATCCACAAGGCCCTGCCTCTGTAATACTTATAAAATCTAATACCTTAAATGTCATACTTAGTACAATCTAGTCAAAGAGTCAGGAAATCCTTCTAAATATTATGTCACCAGGAAACTCTCAATCCTCCACAATCAACATTTAACCAGTCACCAAATTCTGTTAATTTTAACCTCACAAATATTTCTCAAAGCTCTCTCTCTAAAAACAAACAAACAAACAAAACTCCTCAAATCCAACTGTATCACCTCAACCAACGTCAGGTTAAAAATCTTTCAATGGTCCCACTTGGTGTGGTACAAAAGTTCTTTTTGTCCATCTTCATTTCATTACCACCCTTTCCTATATCATCTAAATATTCCATTCACACCATTATTTCCATGAGAGTTCAAAACCTATCGTTCACCTTCTAATATTGAGGATCAAGTTACGGACAACACAATCTGCTGTTTTCCACAGAAAGCCTACTACTTTGTAGGAATACAAAATATTAACCCTAAGATACTTTTAATTAATTAATTTTTGCTTGACTCTTGAGACAGCCCCATGAAAGAACCGCTCTCCATTTCATGCAGAGATAAGGGAACAGGCTTAGAGAGAATGAATTTGCCCACAGTCCTATAGTTCGTAACTGATTCAACTTCTGGCTATTCGGACACCAACCAAGGTCACAGCATGCCCCGCTGCCCTCATGAGTGGAGTAAACTCAACTCCTAAATTTGTTTTTTTTTTCCTTCCTGGGTGTTTCAGTATTAAGTTTGTTTTTGTTTTTGTTTTTAGGATTTGACAAAGAGAGAGAGAGAAAATGCTAGCATGAGTGCAGAGAGGAGCAGAGGGGACAAGCAGACTCCCTGCTGAACCTGGGGGACCCTGAGACCATGACCCAAGCCAAAGCAGACGCTTAATGGGCTGAGCCCCCAGGAACCCCCATGATGATGTATTCTTTCTCACAATTCTAAATTCTTAATTTAGAATTAAATTTAATTCTTTAATTCTTGGGGTCAAAATATTAACCCCAAGATACTTTTAATTAAAAAGATATTTTTAATTGAATTTAAATTTTTTTAATTAAAAAGAAATAAATATATATTTGCAGGAAGGAGATCACGTAGAACATACCTTAACCAACTGATTAAAGTTAGCATCATCAATAATCATACACACTAATACCATGTACCTCCTGATATGACCCAATGAGAAGCATTTAGTATTTTTTGCCAAAAATGCTTAACCTGAATCTAATCACAGGAAGAGAATTAGACAAGCTAGATTATAGTATATTCTGTAAGACAACTGGCCTAAACTCTTTAAAAATGTCAATGTCATGAAAGGGAAAAAAAAAAACCACAACAAAAGAATATATCATAATCTAGGTTTTTCTGGTTTTTCCCATGATTAATCCCTATGATTTAACCTTTACTGCTTCCTAATCCTCTAAATGTCACTATTTTCCTAGGCTCACAGGCCATACACCTTCAAGAGGTCTTCCTTGTCTCCTTTTCTCTCTCCATTCTCACCTGCATCCAGTTATCAAGCTGCTGATTCAACTTCAAAAATATTTTTCAGATCTGGCCTCCTCTCTTTATGCTCTTCACCAGTGTCTTAGCAAGGAATATCAACCTCTCTCCCCTAAATTACTGTAAGACCATTCTAACACCATTCCCTTAATGTAAGACATTCCCATTCAAACTATCCTTGTGACCACCACCAACATGAACATTCTATAAAATACAAATGTATCTAAGTCAAACCTCTGCTTTTCTGAAACTTCTCTAAAGGATCCCACTAGCTTATTGTACACCTAAAACGAATATAATATTTTATGTCAATTATATCTCAATAAAACTGGAGAAAACAAAAAGAATCCCACTACAATACAAATTTAATAATTTAAATAAGAAATGCTAGGACTCATTTATGAGTTTAAGTGGTAGGTTTATCATTTATTATGTGCAAAGTTAGAACAGTTACCTATTCTTTCTGTTTCCTTATTTCTTTAATAAACTGGGACTAAAAAGAACACACAGAATTGTTGTGAAAATTGGGGCGCCTGGGTGGCTCAGTGGGTTAAAGTCTCTGCATTCGGCTCAGGTCATGATCTCAGGGTCCTGGGATCGAGCCCCACATCAGGCTCTCAGCTCAGCGGGGAGCCTGCTTCCCCCTCTCTCTCTCTGCCTGCCTCTCTGCCTACTTACTCTCTGTCAAATAAATAAATAAAATCTTACAAAAAAAAAAAAAGAATTGTGAAAATTAAAACAAAAGGAGGTAAATGCTGCCACTTAAAAGGCAGAGATTGTAAAATTTGATTAAAAAAAGAAAAAGCAAAATCTGGGGTGCCTGGTTGGCTCATTCAGTTAAGCATCTGCCTTCAGCTCAGGTCATGATCCTGGGGTCTGAGATTAAGCCTAGCATTGGGTTCCAAGCTAGGCAGGAAGTCTGTTTCTCCCTCCCCCATTGGCCCTCTGCCCTTCTTGTGTGCTCACTCTCTCTCTCTCTCTGCAATAAATAAAATCTTTAAAAAAAGCAAAATCCAACTACATGCTTCCTACAAGTAATGCATTTCAGCTATAAAGATGACAGAAAGAATGTATCGTGCTAACATAAGTCAATGAAAAGCTAGATGACTATATTAATATCAAACAAAGTAGATTTCAGAGTAAAGATTAATACCAATGATAACAAAGGTAATTTGTCAAGGATAAAGGGATCAATTAATGAAGAAGACATAACAATCCAGAACATTTATTAACTAATAACACAGCTTCAAAATATATGAAGCAAAAATAAATGGAACTACAAAGAGAAGTAAGAAAAAATCCACAACTTACATCAGAAATACAATGTCCCCTTAATAGGTGACATAGCAATTAATAGGCAATCACAAAGAATATAGTAGAAATGAACATACTATAAACCAACAAAGCCTGATGGGCATTTTTAGAACTCTCTACCCAAAAAGAGCAGAAAATACATCTGCTCTCAATTTCTCACAAAACATTCACGAAGAAAGAAGATATTCTAGACCATAAAACAAGTCTCAATAAATTCAAAGGATTCAATGAAGCAAAGTATGTTCTCTGATCACAATGGAATTAAGTTAGAAACTAATAACAGAAAAATCTCTGGAAAATCTCCAAACATTTAGAAACTAAGTAATATATTTCTAAATAATGCATAGGTAAAAGATTAAATCAAAATGGAAATTAGAAGGTTTTAAAACTGAATAAAAATGAAAATACTACTTCTTATAAGATTACATTAAAATAGTTCTAAGAGGAAATCTCTAGAACTAAATGCCTATTCTAGAAAACTAAGGTCTCAAGTTAACTTTAGCTTCAATCTTAAGAAACTAGAAAAAGAAGAGCAAATCAAATCTGACATTACAGGGGCTCAGGCAGTTAAGTATCTGACTCTTGATTTCGGCTCAAGTCTCAGGGTTGTGGGACTAAGCCCCATGCCGGGTTCTGTGCTCAGTGAGAAGTCTGCTTGGATTCTCTCTCTGCCCCTACCCTTCACACATGCATGTGCATGCTCTCTAACAAATAAATAAATTTAATTAAAAAAAAAAAACTGAAGAGAAAAAAAAGTATTAAAGATAAAAGTAAACAATGAAACAGAAAATAAAACCAAATAGAAATAAAACCAAACAGATCAATAAAATAAAGTGTTGATTCATCGCAGAGATTAATAAAATTGGTAAACCTATAGCCAGACTAATCTTGGGGGGAAAAAAGGGACATAAATCACTAATATCAGGAAATGAGAGAAGCAACATCACTCCAGATTCCTAAAGTATTAAAAAGATAACAAGGAAGTATTTTTAACAACTTTAAACCAATAAATGCAACAACTTAAATTCTGTGAAAGACACAATTACTAAAGCTCATTCAAGAAGAAATAAGTAATCCAAATAGTCCTATAAATGTTAAAGAAATTGAATCTGTAGTTTAAATTCTTTCCTCAAAGAAAACTCCAGGCCCAGATGGTCTCAATGATAAATTCTACTAAATATTGTAGGAAGAAATAATACCAGTTCATATAAAGTCTTCCCCAAAAAAGAGTAAGGTATTATTAGGGAAAACAATATAAATCAAAACTACAGACCAAGATCTCTGATAAAGTCAGATGTAAAAATCCTCCACAAAATATTAAAATCAAGGAATGCAAACTGGCACAGCTACTCTGGAAAACAGTATAGAGGTTCCTCAAACAGTTAAAAATAGAACTACCCTATGATCCATTTTGTATTTACCCAAAGAATACAAAAACACTAATTCAGAAAGACATATGTAATCTAATGTTTATAGCAGCATTATCTGTAACAGCCAATTATGGAAACAACCAAAGCGTCCATCATCTGATGAATGGAGAAAGAAGATATGGTACAAAGGGAAGACCCATAAGGCTAGCCCCAGATCTCTCAACAGAAATTTGGCAAGCCAGAAGAAAGTGGCATGATATACTCAACATGCTAAATGGGAAAAATCTGCAGCCAAGAACACTCTATCGATCCAACAAGGCTATCATTCAGAATAGAAGGAGAGACAACAAAAACTTAAGGAGTCCATGCCCACTCAACCAGCCCTGCAAGCAATATTAAAGGGAACTCTTTGAGTGGAAAGAAAAGACCAGAAGTGACAAAGACAAAAAAAGAACACAGAAAATCTCCAGAAACAATGACAAAACAAGTAATAAAATGGCACTAAAGGGGCTCCTGGGTGGCTCAGTCAGTTAAGCGTCTGTCTTCAGCTAGAGTCATGATCCTAGAGTCCTGGAATCGAGCCCTGCATCAGGTTCCCTACTCAGCGGGGAGCCTGCTTTCCCCTCTCCCTCTGCCTGTCGCTCCCCCAACTTGTGCTCTCTCTGTCCCTCTTTCTTTCTCTAATAAATAAATAAAATCTTTTTTGAAAAATGTCACAAATATATTATCAATAATTACTCTGAAGGTAAATGGACTAAATGCTCCAATCAAAAGAGATAAAGTGTCAGAATGGGTAAGAAAACAAGAGTCATCTATATGTCACCTACAAGAGACTCATTTTAGACCTAAAGACACATGCAGATTGAAAGTGAGAGGATGAAGAAACATTTATCATGCAAATGGATGTCAAAAGAAAGCTGGAGTAGTAATACTTTCACCATGCAAACAAGATTTTAAACCCAAGACTGTAACAGGAGATGAAGAGGATCCCTATATCATAATAAAAGATACCATCCAATAAGAAAAATCTAACAATTGTAAGTATTTATGCCCACAACATGGGAGTACCCAAATACATAAAACAATTAATAACAAACATTAAGGAAATCCTTGATAATACTACAATAATAGTAGGGGACTTTAATACCCACTTACAGCACTATATAGATAGTCTAAGCAGAAGATCAACAAGGAAACAAGGGCTTTGAATGGCACACTGAAACAGATATATTTAGAACACTCCATCCTAAAGAAACAGAATATACATCTTTTGCAAGTGCACATGGGACATGCCCCAGTACAGACCACATACTGAATCAAAAAACAGGCCTCAACAAGTACAAAAAGACTGGGATCATACCATTCATATTTTCTGACCACAAAGCTATGAAACTTAAAGTCAACCACAAGAAAAAATTTGGAAAGACCACAAATACAAGGAGGTTAAACAACATGCTTCTAAACAATGAATGTGTCAACCAGGAAATCAAAGAAGAAATTAAAAAATACATAGAAAACAAATGAAAATGAAAACACAATGAACCAAAACATCTGGGATGCAGCAAAAGGAGTCCTAGGAGGGGCACCTGGGTGGCTCAGTGGGTTAAAGCCTCTGCCTTCGGCTCAGGTCATGATCTCAAGGTCCTGGGATCGAGCCCCACATCGGGCTCTCTGCTCAGCAGGGAGCCTGCTTCCCCGACCCCCACCTCTCTCTGCCTGCCTCTCTGCCTACTTGTGATCTCTCTCTCTCCCTCAAAAAAAAAAAAAAAAAAAAAAAAAAAAAGGGAGTCCTAGGAGGGAGATATATAGCAATACAGGCCTACCTCAAGAAGCATACACAACCTAACTTTACACCTAAAGAAGCTAGAAAAAGGACAACAATGAAGCCCAAAGCCAGCAGAAAAAGGGAAATAATAAAGTTTAGAGCAAAAGTAAAGAATGAAGAAACTGAAAGAACAGAACAGATGAAACCAGGAGCTGGTTCTTTGAAAAAATTAATAAAATTGATAAATCCTGAGCCAGACTCAATGAAAAGAAAAAAATACCCAAATAAATAAAATCACAAATGAGAGAAAAGAAATCATGAACAACACCACAGAAATACAAACAATTAGTACTATGAAAAACTATATACCAACAAATTGGACAACCTGGAAGAAATGGATAAATATAAATATATAAGCTACCAAAACAAAGAGGAAGAAATAGAAATTTTGAACAGACCAATAACAACCAAAGAAATTAAATCAGTAATCAAAAATTTCCCAAAAAATGAAAGTCTAATTTGCGAGGCAGAGTTGGGGGTTTGGAGGGTAGGAAAGGAAAAAATGAAACAAGATGGGATCGGGAGGAAGACAAACCATAAGACTCTTAATCTCACAAAACAAACTGAGGGTTGCCCGGGGGCTGGGGGGGCAGGGGGGCGGGGAGGTATAGAGAGGGTGTTTGGGTTATGGACATTGGGGAGGGTATGTGAAACGGTGAGTGCTGTGAAGTGGGTAAGCCTGACAATTCACAGACCGGTATCCCTGGGGCAAATAATACATTATATGTTAATAAAAATAATTAGTAAATAAATACATAAATAAAAATGAAAGTCCAGGGCCAGATGGTTTCACAGATAAATTCTACCAAAATTTTTTTTAAAGATTTTATTTCTTTGACACAGAGAGAGAGAGAGAGAGAAAGCAGAGAGAGGGAATACAAGCAGGAGGAGTGGAAGAGGGATAAGCAGGCTTCCCGCTGAGCAGGGAGCCCAATGTGGGCTTTGATCCCAGGACCCTGGGATCATGACCTTAGCCAAAGGCAGATACTTAATGATTGAGCCACCCAGGCACCCCTCTACCAAACATTTTAAAGAAAAGTTAATACCAAAAAATAGAATGGGAGGAAAACTTCCAAATTCATTGTATAAGGCCAGCATTACACTGATACCAAAACAAGACTCCACTAAAAAAGAGAACTACAGGCCAATATCACTGATGAACACAGATGCAAAAATTCTCAATAAAATACTAGCAAATCAAATCCAACAGTATATTAAAAAAAAATCATTCACAATGTTCAAGTGGGATATATTTCTGTTTGCAGGGTGGTTCAGTATTTACAAATTAATCAATGTGATATACCATATCAATAAAAGAAAAGATAAGAACCATGTAATCCTTTCAATAGAAGCAGAAAAAGCATTTGATAAAGTACAACATCCATTCATGATAAAAACACTCAACAAAGCAGGTTTTGAGGGAACATACCTCAACATCATTAAAAAGGCCATATTTAAAAAACCCACAGCTAATATCATCCTCAAGGGGGGAAAACTATGAGTATTTCCTCTATGGTCAGGAAGAAGATGGGAATATCCACTCTCACCACTATTATTTAATGTAGTACTGAAAGTCCTAGCCACAGCAATCAGACAACAAAAAGAAATAAAAGGTATGAAAATCAGAAAGTAAGGAGTCAAACTTCTACTATTTGCAGATGATAAGACACTCTAAGTAGAAACCCCAAAAGACTTCACCACAAAATTGCTAAAACTGATACACAAATTCAGTAAAATCACATGATACAAAATCAATGTACAGAAATCTGCTGCATTTCTATACACCAATGAAGCTGAAAAAGAAATTAAGGAAACAATCACATTTACAATTGCACCAAAAACCATAAGATACCTAGGAATAAAACTAACCAAAGAGGTAGAAGATCTATACAACACTGAAAACTGTAAAACACTGATGAAATTGAAGAGGACACAAAGAAATGGAAAAACATTCCTTGTTCATGGACTGGAAGAACAAATACTATTAAAATGTTTATACTACCCCAAGCAATCTACACATCTATTGCAATCCCTATCAAAATACCACAAGCGTTTTTTCACAGAGTGAGAACAAACAATCCCAAAATTTGTGTGAACCCCAAAAAGCCAAAGCCATCTTGAAAGAGAAATGCAAAGCTGGAGGCATCACAATTCCAGACTGCCAGTTGTATTACAAAGCTGTATTGATCAAGACAGTATGGTACTGCATAAAAACAGACACGTAGATCAGCAGAACAGAACAGAAAACCCAGAAATGGAACCACAACTTATAAGGTCAATTAATCTTCAACAAAGCAGGAAAGAATATCCAATGGGAAAAAGTCCATCTCTTCAACAAATGGTGTTGGGAAACTGGTCAGCAACATGCAAAAGAATGAAACTGGACCACTTTCTTATGCTACACACAAAAATAAATTCAAAATGGATGAAGGATCTAACTGTGAGGCATGAAACCATTAAAATCCAAAAGCAGAACAAGGCAGTAACTTCCTTGACATCAACCATTGCAACTCTCTACTATAGAGATTATCTCCTAAGGCAAGGGAAACAAGAGCAAAAATAAACTACTGAGACTTCATCAAAATAAAAAGCTTCCGCAGAGCAAAAGAAAGAATCAACGAAAATAAAAGTCAACCTATGGAATGGGAGAAGATACCTGCAAATGACATATCTAATTAAGGATCAGTATCCAAAATACATAAATAGATACAGAGAGATCCAAAATATATAAATATATAAAACTCAATACCCAAAAAACAAATAATCCATTAAAAATGGGCAAAAAAAAAACCATGAATAAACATTTTTTCAAGGAAGACATACAGGTGGCCAACAGATACCTAAAAAGATGCTCAATGTCACTAATCATCAGGGAAATACAAGTCAAAACCACAACGAGATATCACCTACCTCATAGCAGTCAGAATGGCTAAAATGAACAACACAGAAAATAACAGCTGTTGGAGAGGATGCAGAGAAAGAAGATTGCTCTTACACTGTTGGTGGGAATGCAAACTGGTGCAGCCACTCTGGAAAACTGTATGTTGGTTCCTCAAAAAGTTAAATATAGAAGTACCCTATAATCTGGCAACTGCACAACTAGGTATTTACCCAAAGGATACAAAAATACTAATTCAAAGGGATACATACACCCCAGTGTTTATAGCAGCATTATCTACAAAAGCCAAATTATGGAAAGAAGCCAAATGTTCACTGACTGATAATGGATAATGAAGATGTGGGAGATAGATGTGTGTGTGTGCGTGTGTGTGTGCTTGTGCGGGCTTGTGTGTGTGTGTGTGCGCACACACACACACACACACACACAAAAATGGAATAGTATTCAGCCATTAAAAAAAAAGAATGAAATCTTGCCATTTGTAATGACCTGGATGGAACTACAGAGCATAATCCTAAGCAAAGTCAGTCAGAAAAAGACAAATACTTTATGATTTCACTCATGTGGAATTTAAGAAACAAAACAAAGGTGGGGGGGGAGAAAGAGGAAGGCAAACCAAAACAGACCTTAACTATAGAAAACAAACTGATGGTTACCAGAGGGAAAGTAAGTGGGAAGATGGGTAGAATAGGTGATGGGGACTAAGGACTACACTTGTGATGAGCACCAGGTGCCATACAGAGTCCTGAATCACTATATATTACACCTGAAACTAATATTACATTTTATGTTAACCAACTGGAATTTAAATAAAAATTTAAAAATACATTAAATGGGATTCATCAATATGGAAATGAGCTAATACATTACAAGAAAGTGTTTTATCCCAGAAATGCAACGGTAGAGTCTGCATTTGAGAGTCAATCAACATAATTCAAAATATTGAGATCAAAAAACAGAAAAACCATATATTACCATCTCAATCAATGTAGAACCATATGACAAAAATCAACATCTCTTCATGTTAAAAACTCTCAGTAAATGTTAAGTAGAAAGGAATTTCTTCAGTCTGATAAAAGGCATCTACAGAAAAGATACATCTAACATGACAATTAATGGGGGGAAACTGAAATGACTGCCCATAAGATCAGGAATAAATTGAGAGCTGTCTGCTGTCATCACTTCTATTCAACATTGCACTTAAGTTCTACCAATGCAATTACCAAGAGAAATAAATAAGACATTAAGATTGGAAAGTAGGATTAAAAACTGTCTTCATGAGGGCCTGGGTCACTCAATCAGTTAAATATCTGCCTTCAGCTAGGTCATGATCCCAGGGTCCTGGGATCGAGCCCCAAGTCAGGGAGCCTGCTTCTCCCTCTCCTCCCCATTCATGCTCTCTCTCACTATCTCTGCCTCTTTCTCTCTCAAATAAATAAATAAAATCTTTAAAAATAAAAAAATAAAATAAAAATTTATTCAAAACATCTTTATTTAAAAATGACATGTGGGGGCACCTGGGTGGCTCAGTGGGTTAAAGCCTCTGCCTTTGGCTCAGGTCATGATCCCAGGGTCCTAGGATTGAGCCCCGCATGGGGCTCTCTGCTCAGCGGGGAGCCTGCTTCCTCCTCCTCTCTCTCTCTCTCTCTCTCTGCCTGCCTCTCTGCCTACTTGTGATCTCTATCTGTCAAGTAAATAAATAAAACCTTTTTAAAAAGATGACATGTAGAACCCCCAAAAAAAATCTAAAAAGGAATTTTTTAAAAAGCAACTCGAACTGATAAATGAGTTTAGCAAGATTTCAGAACACTGCATCAATACACAAAAATTGCTGTATTTTTATACAAGAGCAATAATCAATAAGAACAAGAAACTAAATTTTAAAAAACGTGACCACAGGCAATAGCATCAAAAATATGAAATACTGGGACATCTGGGTGGCTCAGTCAGCTAAACATCTGCTTTTTGCTCAGGTCATGATCCCAAGGTCCTGGGATCAAGTCCCACATTCTTGCTCAGCAGGGAGCCTGCTTCTCCCTCTGCTAGACACTCCCCCTGCTTTTGCTCTCTCTCTTTCTCTCACAAACTAAAAAATAAATAAATAAACTCTTAAAAAAAATAAATGATATACTTAGGGATAAGTCTAAAGATGTAAAATACTTGACTACCAAAAACTACAAATATTGTTGAGAGAAATTAAATAATATCTAAATAAATGAGAGATATTTTGTTGGTGTGTTGGAAGACTCAATTTTCTTTCCATGTCAATTTGCCCCAAAATGAGCTATAGAGTCACAGCAGTTCTATTCAAAATCCCAGCAGGGTGTTTTATAGAAAAGACAAGCTGATTTTAAATTCATATAAAAATGCAAAGGAACAATCTGAAAAAGAACAAAATTAATAGGCTACTACTCCCAGATTTCAAGAATTATAAAGCTACTGCAAACCAAACAGCACAGCCTCTGCATAAAGATGAGAAAATAAATCAATAGAATAGAAAAGACTCCAGAAATGAACACATACATGGACAGCTAATTTTTGACAAAGATGCACAGCAACGCTGTGAAGAAAGGATAATCTCTTCAACAACTGGACATCTATTTGCAAAAAAATAAATAAGCCTTGCTACATCTCACATGACATATAAAAATTAACACAAAATGGCAGTTAGATCTAAATGTAAGAGCTAAAGCAATAAAGTATCTAGGAAAAAAACATAGGAGAAAATCTTATGATCTTATAGAAGGCAAAGATGTCTTAGACATGATACCAAAAGTACAGGGAACAAATGGATAAACTGGAATTCATCAAAATTAACAAGTACTGCTCTCTAAAGATGCTGTTTAAAAAAAGAAAAGATAAGCCACAGAGTAGGAGGAAATAATTTCCAAACATATATCTAATAAGGGACTTGTACCCACAATAATCAAAGAGAGACATCAGAGAAGACACCAAAGTAGGAAGATCTGACTAAGGAAAAGTGCCTATGATATAGGAAATATCAATATCAATAGATATTTTGCCAAGGATTTTTTTAATCCTATATTCTACTAACAAGCATTGACATAATTATCTGAGTACCCCCACTATCAACATAGTTGCTAAGAATTTACAAACCATCATTCCATTATACTACACTAGAACAGATACCATATTTCTCAAATTACAGATGAGAAAACTGAAACTCTAAATCACTTGTTCAAGGCCACATAAGCTGGATAATGTAGAACAAAGATCAAGCTTGACAAATCTAGCTAGCATAAAAGTAAATAAATTAAAAAAAAGACTACTTGGCTTCAAGGTCACTGGGTGATACTGCCTCCCTCAGTGAAACCTATTCCAAAGTAAACCTCAGTGTGCAGCTACTGGAGCTTTCTTAACACTGACTCATGCATACCGAAAACTTCTCAAAATTGGGAAATAGAGGAACAGAAGAAAATACATTTTGTCTTCTTTCTGGTTCTCTTCCTTATACTTTATATTGTAATAGCTTTCTTTACAATTTTGAAAAAGTCAAAATGACAACACATAAGAAAAAAAGAATGAACTATATTTAGGTACCTAGGAGGTAAAGCAATGTCACAATAACTCACACTAATATAAGTGATACCAAATTACTTCAGCATTCAACTTGAAAGTGAGCAGATAAACAAAAGGGGGCAAGGAAAGCATTACAATTTGTTATTTAATAGTCACATGTTAAAAGTTGCGTTAAGTTGTTCAGATTCTGTAAGACTCAGTGGAGGAAAGAAGAAAGATCACTACTTCCCACCAACAAGTATGTACGAAAAGATAATTCTACACCACTTTGAAGACATTTATCTTGTGTTTCTCAACTCTGGATGCACATTTGAGTCATCTGAGAGCTTAAAAATATTCCCAGTGTCTGGGCTTCATCCAAGACCAATCAAATTAGAATTTCTGAGGGTAAGACTCATGCGTAAGTGTTGTTTAAAGCTTCCTTGGTGATTTCAATGAACAACCAAGGTTGAGAACCACTACTTTTAAGTATGTGTACATATAACATACAAACATATATACGTACATAAATATGTTAATTGTCTGTAACTGGTTAATCTCCCAAGAAAATAAGTGATACTTAGCAAGTGCTAACCAAGGGGAAGACTGCTGAGTGTACATACAAAGCATATGGAATTTAAGCTGGGTAAGAACCATATGAGGACTGAGGGGAGTGAGAGGTAGTAAAAGGGTGGTAGAATCAATAGATTTGTGGTATGGAAGAAGTACTAAAATTAAATAGAGGGAATGAACTAGAAAGTTAGGAGGTGTCAGACAGAGATGAATGCTTGAGATTAAGACTATGGAGGGTCTTGCAGTTACTGGTTATGATAAAGTCAAAAATATCACAGGAATGAGCAGCTAGAGGAGAGGGAGCAAGATAACAAAAGTACAATGACTGAAATGTCAGCTTGTTGGAACAATCATCTACTTAGTGAAATCATAGAAAATTAAAACATGATGAGTCAGAGTAAAAGTGAGGCATGAGAAATGTGATGGAATCACCCAAAGGTCAACAAATGATTACTTTGAGTTGACATGGGTTAGCCTATTAACATGAAATTGAAAGCTGGGGAATCACCTCAAGGAAGAATTCCTGGAATTAGAATGAGGAGCTAGGAAGACAGTTCCTATAAGAGCCATAAAATATAGAAGAACAATAACCTTAATAAAGCTCAGTCTAGTACAAAATAATGACCAACATGTACAGCACAGCAGTGACTACACCTGAGGAAGACACGTCCTGCTGAAGGCCCAGTAGAGGAATCAGAGAAGTTTCACAAAGGTTTAGAAGATGTGCTGTGTGAGCTTAGTGTTCAAAAATGCATAAGAACAAAAGGACCTTCAAGGCAGGGAGACACTACAACATAGGGGAAGCAGAGAGATGTGAAAAAAGCATGAACCGTTCTAAGAAATGCAACAGGTCAATGTGATAAGGGCAGAACAGGAATGAATACGAAATGAGTACGAATTAATGGGTACAAAAGAGAGTCAGGATAAATGACTTAACAGGTAGACCAAGGCCACAACTTTATTCTCTACATAAATGATATAATGACAAATTAAACTGTTGTCCATAAATCCTTCATAAAAGTCTCTAATAGGGAAGAAAATTAACAGATTTCAGTTTAATCTCATATATCTTACTTTGAAG
This sequence comes from Mustela nigripes, assembly GCF_022355385.1. Classification (NCBI taxonomy): domain Eukaryota; kingdom Metazoa; phylum Chordata; class Mammalia; order Carnivora; family Mustelidae; genus Mustela; species Mustela nigripes. The sequence goes on from NC_081559.1 coordinate 138,380,130, forward strand.
GAGGTACTAGAAAACAATTATATAATCCAATAGCCATTGCTTTATACAGATTAACCAACTTGAGGATCAATTGTTTCATCATAAAAAACTAATGATCATAAATACAAGATTAAAAATGTACCATGGAAATTTGTGTACAACTGAGGCTTTTTAAAACACATGAATAAAGCTCAAACAAAAATGTATTAATTATAGACTTCTTTATAACATATATACAAACATATATATGAGGCTATATGTAAATATAAATTGCTCTCCCACTCAAGAGAACAATATTATAAATGAATGCATAAATAACAATATTGCTACATACAACTTTTATAAATGATGAAACTTATAACTGCGTATCACACTGGAAAAGATGTCTCACTAGGTAACTTGTTATATTTACTCTGTGTCCATTTTACTTTAAAAGTTATTAATTTAATGGAAAGAACACTGCATTTGGGAGCCAAAGAACACATATTCAAGTGCTGGCACAGGCACATATGAGCTATTATTAAGCAAGTCACTTAACTTCTCTGTGTGTAAGTTACTTTACAAAACAAAAATCAAAATCCACATCTCCTGATCTGTTAAGGTTTCTGCGAAGCAGCAAATCTGACAAAGCTTTGTAAACCATAGTGAGCAATAAAACTGTTTAGTTACAGACTTCTAAATATTATTAATATAGAACTAAAAGCCTTTAGGTCATCTGCTGCCCCTCCCTCCACCCCCCAATGAAGCACAATTAAAACCTGAGATGATAAATCTGATAGACTTTGATAAGCATGTCTCACCACCTCTCTTCATAACCTTACCTTCGAATGAGCAGGCCCTCTTTCTTTCAGAAGTTTATACTGGGGTTGGACTCTATTGAAACGGGCTAACTCATTTACCAGACACATTGGAGTTTTCTCTTTGGGGTTTGCCATTTTATCTTGGAGAGAAGCTGTAAATAAAAAGGCTTTAAAGTTTTTGTGAAGAATGACTTTAAAATGGAAGAAAAGCTAATTTTGACTTTTTTAGATCGACGTCAGATTGTAAATTTGGATTAAATTATTTTCATGAATTTTATATAAAAAACTCAAACCATCTAAAGTGTTCCATTACATGCAACAGAAATATGTATCACATTTAAACAATAAATTCAGGTAACGTTTTCCCTAAGTACCTAAATTGCTCTCTATACATTTTTTGATAACAGCACACATACCGATTTTTAAATAATACGATTATAATGATTTTTAGTTTATCTTATAACTTTCCTTTCCTCTCAAAAAATTTTAGCATAAACACATAATTCTCCTGATTCTTATTACTATAAAACTATATTCTACCTTATTATCATTTGATCTTACTTTTTTTTTTCCTTCTTATTTTGAGGCAGCATATTAATTGAAAAAGCTCTAGACTTGGGAATGGAGTCTAAGCTTAAGTACTAGCTCTTTCAACTACTATTTTTAGTAACTTCCTTTCCTTTTTGGGTTTTTTTTTTTTTTTCATAAAATTTTAAAAGAAGTAGAAAGGACAATTTAACAAATGTCCAAGTTCTTACCCCTTAGAACTGAAATTAATATTTTCCAAGTTTAAGTCTCATTAAAACAAAACAAAACAGTATTATATTCCAGTTAAGGTCCGTTTATCCTTTCCAGAAACCACTACTAAATGATTTTAGAATATATCCCTCTGGAATATTTTATAATACATTTACATGCATGTATGTATATCCATGAAAATACAATCTTGAGATATATATGGTTTAGCAGTCACATTAATAGTAATATAACATATAATTTTCAAACTTTCTTCACTCTTCATTATGTTTTTGATATTATAACTTATATAGATCCATTGTGTTACTTTTAACTGCTGTATAATTTCCATCACAATACCACATCGGTTTTCTAATACACTCCCCTACTGACAGACATTTAAATTGTTTCAATTCTTTACCTTTATGAGTAAAAACATGCTGCCAAAGGGCACTCAGAATGACTGTACCAAATTACCTTCTGCTGGCAGTATGAGAATTACCACTTCCCTTCAACCCTGAAGACATGGAGTATGGTCAGGTATTTTAATTTTTGATAATTTGATGTCTGATGAATTGTATCCCTCTATTAGTTTTTGTTTTCCCCGCTATTACTTTAATTTGCATTCCCATTTTCCTAGTGAGTCTAATCACCTTCTCATGTTATTGATCATTTGGGTTTCCTCCTTGGGAACAACTCCTGTCTTTTTTTCTATTGATTATTTTATGTATAATATTTATCAATATTTTCTTTTACAGTCTGTGCTTGCTATTTGTTTAAGAAACCCCTCCCTGGGGCGCCTGGGTGGCTCAGTGGGTTAAGCTTCTGCCTTCAGCTCAGGTCATGATCTCAGGGTTCTGGGATCGAGCCCCACATCGGGCTCTCTGCTGGGCAGGGAGCCAACTTCCTCCTCTCTCTCTCTCTCTCTCTGCCTGCCTCTCTGTCTAATTGTGATATCTCTCTGTCAAATAAATAAAATCTTAAAAAAAAAAAAAAAGAAACCCCTCCCTAACCTGCAAGGTATTAATGATTTTTACTTAATTTAACTAAGCCTTCTATGCTTTATCCTTAAGAATATAATAAATCTATCCTACTTAACTCACAAGTTGTTTTGAGGTTAAGATTTTTTAACGTACAATATTCTAAATTCTACCACAATTATTACAGCTTCAAAATATTTTCCTAATACTCTATTGTTTTATCCTGTATTAGTCATTCATCTCATTTATAGACACATTAACTACGTTTTAGTCTTCTTTCATCTCCTATTAAATCATACCAAGAAATATTTTAAAACCTTAGCATAAAACACTCAAGTGGCTTACTTTCTGCTCAATTAAACTAGTCACAGTGTGTGAAAAATACATTAAATAAATAGAAATAGCTCAATTTAGAAACTTTATGAACTTTCTATGGCAAATTTAATGAACAAAACAGTATTCTCTTAACTTTTTCATACTCTTTTCAGGATCAATAATTTAACACAATAATTTGATCACATTACAATTTAGAAATTATTTGATTAAAAAACTACATAAATACCTACTAAAGCACAAGTGAAAGAAAGGAGAACCTAAACAACCACCTGTAGGACCAATACAGTTGACAACTGATTCTACAATTAAACTACTCTAAGTGGCATGTAAAACAAACAGAAAAACTAGTAATTTTTACTTTTTGGAACAGCACAAAAAAGACAAGAGTAAGTCAAGAGAGGTTTGAGGAAATCTGCATCTTACTTATTTCACTGTAAATTTTATAAATTGTACCATAAGTCAGTCATCATATAAAATACTAGGTGACTTGGGTTATAATCAGTTTGGGTCCTTGCATACCATGGCATTAAATAACTCAAGTACAACAGAAGACACAGATACCTATGCCTGTATCAAGAAGCAAAGAAAAATGACAATTTGTTAAAAATGAGAAAATATTAAAGTCTGGTAAAAATCAGCTAATTTTGCATAACACTTAAATAGCACATATACTACTGTATAATTTTTATAACTCAGCAATGCAATATATTCATCTGTTAAAATGCAAAAAATATTAGGAGCATATCAAGCACAATGTGACAATTTTATAGTCACTATGAAAATTTTTCATAGTACAGATTTTTAATATATTAAAATGATAAAATATATATGTTGGCTGATTGAGTTTAAATTTTTAAAAAATGATGTTCACAGCCCTGTATACTTGCTTGGTAAGAAAACCAGATCTAAATACTTTAGGGGCGCCTGGGTGGCTCAGTGGGTTAAGCCGCTGCCTTCGGCTCAGGTCATGATCTCAGGGTCCTGGGATGGAGTCCCGCATCGGGCTATCTGCTCGGCAGGGAGCCTGCTTCCTCCTCTCTCTCTCTGCCTGCCTCTCTGACTACTTGTAATCTCTCTCTGTCAAATAAATAAATAAAATCTTTAAAAAAATAAATAAATAAATAAATAAATAAATAAATACTTTAAAGTAAAATGTCAACTAATAACATGGTGTTAAACGTATATCTCATTAACTTTGACTTTTCACTGCATAAAAATAACATAAATCCTATAAAATTTTTTAATGTGTTTAAAATGTTTAATAAACATTTTTTAATGTGTCGCTTAAGATTTGGTGTGAAACGTGTGCAAATACACACAGAATCTCATTTAAATAAAGCTTTATAACTAAAATTTAAAGGTTTAAATTTGGTAGATTTTAAAATATTTAGACCTAGTTGTAATTTATTTTACAGAATGATTAAAACTTTATTTTAAATAGCTACACCTCTATTTAATCAGGAATCTTATTAGTATTAACTACTTGACAGAGCTCAGTGATAGAGCAATAATTAAAATTTAAGCCAAAATTTTTGGGATGCCTGGGTGGGTCAGTCAGTTCAGTGATAAACTCTTGATTTTGTCTCAGCTCATGATCCTCAGATCATGGGATCTAGCCCTGTGTGGGGCTCTGCACTCATTGGGGAATCTATGTGACATTCTCTCTCTTCCTTTCCCTCTTCCCTCGCCCAACTGCACAGGTGCATGATCTTGCTACTCTCTTTTTTATACCTTTTTATATCTTTTTCAAAAAATTAAACCAAAATTTTAATAAAGCATCTACAAAACTATAAAACTAACCTATAAAAGTTAAGACCTACAAGCTTAATTTATATATAACTTCTTAGAAAAGTCAATAATGCAAAAAGGGAGAAATACATATACTGTTGTATAGGTATACAATTTGAAAAGACCTGTGAATGTTTTCATCAAGATATTTTGAAATAGGCTTCAAGTCAGTTTGGTGGCTGGGATAGAAGCCTACTTAGAAGTAAATAAAATTAATGATAATGGATTTCACAATCTAAGACTTTCCCATTTTGAGAGAGCAACTGCCGTTTGATGGTTAGGAACCTGCTTTGGATATCTCAGCTACTTACTGATTCCATATGAGTTTGAGAAAGTATTTAAAGGTCACTTTCTAGGCAGTAAAACAAAAATAATAGTTGCTTTTATATTACTGGATAATTTTATGAGTTGAATGGGATAACATAAGACCTGTTAACAATGATAAGAATCCATTATTATTCTGATTATAAATAATTTGTTAAAGCACACTACCATCAAATTATGAAAAGAGTGATACAGTTTTATAAACGTTTTTACATAGCCTTCCAAGTTAAAATATTCTGAATTAAAATGTTAGGAAAAGCTGATTTGATTCACACAAATAGACTTCTTTAATATTCTGTAAAAAGCATGTATTTGTTATTTTTTCCAGACTTACGACTATGACTGACTTATAAATTTGGTTCCACTGAAAAATTTCCAGCTGTGCTACAAAAGACATTTTAAGATTTCTCATATTTGTGTTAGGGAATATTCTATGTTGGTATTAAATTTGTTTACATGTAACTCACCATAACTTTGATGAGTAATACTAGTAAATAGATATTTATAACCCCAGTATCAGCACATTCAACAAAAATTAGTACACTCTAGTCTTTTTGAGACAAACCCTACTTTTGTATTTTTATAAAATGTCCTGACTCTCTGGGACTTAAATCTTCAAACCATACCAAAATAATGTAGCTGAGAATTTTTAATCAACAGGCAAAATCCCGGTCCCAAGAAAGCTCACAAAATGGCATAAGAAACAGGCACATACCATAAACAAATACAATACAATACAAATGCTAATGATAAGGTTGCTACAGGGAGTTCTTAGGTGAAAGAGGTACTAAAAGAGCAGTTTTCAAGAGGTGGTGATTAGTTAAGTAAGCCTGCAAGGGTAGAACAAAGACAATCCAAGCTTGTCCACAGCACACATGCAGGAGAAAGCACATAAAACACATCACATTCCAGCAAATACAAGTAGATCGTTAGCAGAAAACAGAACGCATATAAGGAAACTGCAGAAAAAACTGAACCAGAATCCACCAAAATACCAAAAACTTCCTAAGCCAGAACTTACAGTAGCAACATTTTTAAAGTAGTTAAATTGCAGCCAGAGCTGTTGCTAATACTTAGTCTACCTCACCTGCCAAGGCAAGTCTCTCCATAGAAGAATCTATTTCCATCCCTGGTCCCAGAAATGACTTGGACACAGTTTCTAAGTCTCTTTGCTGGCTTCCCTTCCCCTAGGCCCTGCTATTGGAAGTGACTCATCCTAATACCCAAGTTAAAAAATTTAAAAAAAAAAAAAAAAACAGAGTCAAAGGAGCAAAGGAATTTGCCTTCCACAGGCTCTTGCCTTCTAGGAGAAAGAAATAAGACTACCTCTCCACAGCTGTAACTAAAACAAACCATGTAACTTCAGATTAGACTATAACCTAAGGTTGTCCAAGGAAATCAATACCCAAAGATCAAACTGTTCTAATTGCCTATCGATTAGGGAAAAATTTAAGTTCCTACCTTATATAAACATAAAAATAAATTCCCTAAGTATAAAAATATAAAATATAAAAATATGATAAAAGCACAAGAAAATTTGGCTAAATTTGTCATAATCCTGTAAGACAAACAACTTTTCTAGGTAAGAAGGGAAACCTAAAAGTTATAATGGGATCTACTAATAGATTTAATAATAACATAAAAATGTAGAACTCCCATACTAGCAAAAGATACCACAAATTATGCTTTAAAAAGTCTACAAACGGGGGCGCCTGGGTGGCTCAGTGGGTTAAAGCCTCTGCCTTCGGCTCAGGTCATGATCTCAGAGTCCTAGGATAGAGCTCTGCATGGAGCTCCGCATGGGGCTCTGCTCAGTGGGGAGCCTGCTTCCCTTCCTCTCTCTGCCTGCCTCTCTGCCTACTTGTGATCTCTGTCTGTCAAATAAATAAATAAAATCTTTTAAAAAAAAAAGTCTACAAACTGAAGAAATACTTGCAACATATAAAGAAAAATTGTTGACACCCATAAAACACAAAGATGATAAAAAAATTTTTTTAAATCCAGTAGAAAAAAGGGCAAATGTACTCACAATCAACTCACAATATAATTTGAGTAAACACGTCTGCTCAAAAACTAATGTCTAAAGAAATAAATATTTGAATTTCAATGAAATGTAATTTATCACACTAAACTGATAAAGACCGTAAAATGATCATATAAGTATTGGCAAGGATGTAGGAAAATGGGTGCAAACTCTACCAATGCAAATAGAATGTGGACAAACTTTTTGGTGAGCAAACTGGCAATACTGATTAAAGCTTCAATTGCAGGGCACCTGGGTGGTGCAGTTGATTCAGACTCCAACTCTTGGTTTCAGCTCAGGTAGTGATCTTAGGGTTATGAGATCGAGTCCCGCAATGGGCTCTGCACTCAGTGCAGAATCTGCTTGAGCTTCTCTCCCTTTCCCTCTGCTTCTCCATGCTGTGCACATGCACTCTCTCTAAAATAAATAAGTAAAGCTAAAAAAAAAAAAAAAAGAAAGAAAAGAAAAGTTTCAATTGCCTCTATTTTTAAAAGAGCAACTCTACATCCAGGTATTCATACTATAGGAAGACTCACATAAAATATACACAGTGACAATATGCATAGCAAGACTATAATTCAAGAGCTACAAACAAGCTAAATATTTATCCAGCAATAATTAACTGGTTAAATAAACTACAGTGGGATGTGCAACCCTGAAAAGATGAGGTACAGATCTTGTGCACTGACATGGAAGATGTTACAAAAGTGTTAAATGAAAAACAGGACAGCTTACTGTCTGATCTTTTTTTTTTTTTTTTTTAATCAAGTAAGTGCCTGTGCATAACAGAAGAAATGCAACAGGCAGGGAACAGAAAGACTCCTCATTTTTTTTTCCTTGCCTTTTATTTATTTATTGTCAGAGAGAGAGAGTAAGTACATGCACAAGCAGTGGGAGCACCAAGCAGAAGAAGAAGCAGGCTCGCCACTGAGCAAGGAACCCTATGCAGGACTTGGTCCCAGAACCTTAGGATCATGACCTGAGCCAAAGGCAGTTGCTTTACTGACCTACTGAGCCACCCAGGTATCTGGAGAATCCACAATTTCTACTTTATAGTACCCCATTGTTGTACCTTTTTACAATGAATAGGCATATATATATATATACTTTACATTTAAAAAAATATTTTACAAAACCATACCAAAAGTAGGGAATGGTTTACAGTTTAAGTTTTAGACTCTGCCATTGTTCTTTCCAATCTTTACAGGGCCACCAAGGTTCTGAAAAACAAGATGCTCAAGGACCTGATTCAAAGCAGGCAGTAAGTGTGGTGTCTACAATCCCTGACTTTTACAAATGAAGCCACCTTGGGATTTAAACACTGCTAAAATATAGTGTAGCTTTACCAACATTTGATACGGTCGGTCTTCTTAACTTTAGCCATTGTAATAGCTACATAATGGTATCTCATGGTGAAGCTAATTTACATTCCCTACTGAGTACACATGTGATGTTTTCATATTTTACACACGATCTATATTTATCCTGTAATGAAGCATCCACCAAAATAGCTTACCCATTTTTCAATTGGGTTACTTTCCTTATTGTTTTATCTGAAGAGTTCTTTACTTATTCTAAATATGTCATTAGATATATGTTTCACAAAGATTTCCTCCCAGAATGTGGCATCTCTTTTTATTCCCTTACCAGTGTCTTCTGAAGAGCAGACTTTAATTTTAGTAAGATCTAGTTTATCAATTCATCCATTTACATATTGTGCTCTTGGTGTTGTATCTAAGAAATCATTAACTAGGTAAGGTCTCAAATATTCCCATTTTCTTCTAGCTTTATAGTTTGGGGCTGCACATTGAGGTCTCTGGGCCATTTTGAATTAATTTTTGTACATGGTGCAAAATATGGATTCATTTCCATTTTTTGTAGATCAATGTCCAGTGCTCAAGCAGTATTTGTGAAAAATGCTATTATTTTTTCCACTGTATTGCTTTTCATGGCTTTGTCAAAATCACTTATCAATATGTAAGTGGGTTTACTTCTGGACTATCTCTTATATTTCAGTAATATATTTGTCTATTTGTATGCCAATTCTACTTTTACTGTAGCTTTACAATATTTCTTGAAATTAGGTAGTGTTGGTACCCCAACACTGTTCTTTTTCCCACTTGTTTTGGCTATTCTAAGTTCTTGTATTTACATATGGATTTTATTCTAGGCAAAAATGCCTGCAAGGATTAGAGAAGAATTCCCTCGAATCTACAGGTTAATTTGGTAAAAATCAAATGTTTTCTTTCATTTTTAAAGTATTTCTTAGGTTTTTAATTTTTTTTTTTTAAGATTTTATTTATTTATTTGAGAGAGAGAGCACACCAACAAGCACGGGGAGCAGCAGAGAGAGAGAAGCAGGCTCTGGCTTAGCAGGGAACCCAATGAGAGACTCTATCCCAGGACCCTAAGACCACGACCTGAGCTGAAGGCAGATGCTTAAACAACTGAACCACCCAGGCACCCATTTTTTTTTTAATTTTTTAAGATTTTATTTGAGAGACGGAGATATGGCTAGCATGAGCAGGGGGAGGGGCAGAGGGAGAGAAGCAGACTCCCCACTGGGTGGGGAGCCCTACCTGAGGCTCCACCACAGGACCCTAAGAACATGACCCAAGCTAAAGTTAGACGCTTAACCAACTGAGCCCCTTAATTTTTTTTCTTTTTTAAGATTTTATTTATCTGACAGAAGGAGACACATGGAGAGAGGGAACACGAGTAGGGGGAGTGGGAGAGGGAGGAGCAGGCTACCTGCCAAGCAGGGAGCTCGATGTGGGACTCGATCCCAGGATCCCGGGATCATAACCTGAGCCGAAGGCAGACACTCAACAACTGAGCCACCCAGGTACCCCATTTTTTTTTATTTCTTTAAGATTTTATTTTTTATCAGTTCTATACCCAACATGGGGCCCAAACTCAAAAACCCAAGATCAAGAGTCTCATGCTCTTCCAAAGGAGCTAGCCACCCATGATCTCAGGCATCTCAGAGATCATTTTTTAAAGATAACTCCTTTTTAAAAACCTGTAAGAGAGGGGCGCCTGGGTGGCTCAGTGGGTTAAGCCGCTGCCTTCGGCTCAGGTCATGATCTCAGGGTGTTGGGATCGAGTCCTGCATCGGGCTCTCTGTTCAGCGGGGAGCCTGCTTCCCTCTGTCTCTCTCTGCCTGCCTCTCCATCTACTTGTGATTTCTCTCTGTCAAATAAATAAATAAATAAAATCTTTAAAAACCTTTAATTGAATTACAGTTACTGTAGCCAAGTTTCCGCCAATTTTCTTGTCCGGAATAGTTGGTTGTAAAGTTAGAATTCTGTAAATTGGTGATATGTTCTGAGTTCTCTGTATCTATCTATCTTCCCAAGACAAATTTGTGTGCTTTCGGTTTTTTTCTTATTGTTTTTGGGTGAGAAAAATGAAGTGTGTGTGAGAGAAATGAAGTTATAATAATGTGTGTGAGAGAGAAATGAGGTTATAATAAAGAAATACGACAGGTTTAGAAGAGACTTTGAAGGTCATCTTGTTCAATGAGAGAAGGTTTGAATGAGAGAGAGTGCAGAGGAACCCCTCCCCACGAGCAACCTAAGTTAATGCATTGTGTAGAACAGCTCGGATCTGTGGATGCTCCCCAATTAGGACCTCACTCTTCATTTACAAATTTTTGCAGTGTGTTCCTAACTTGGATATTTCCCTCATGCCATGACCTATCTTTCAGGTCTCCATGCCACACTCATTTTCCCCATGCCTACATTCCCCCTGACCTACAGCTCTTCAGACCTATGCTCCCTGCCTCCTTATAAAGTCTAGAAACTTAAGGTTTGTGATAGAACTATACTTCAGTTATGCAGCTTAGCAAACTCCTTTTTTTTTTAAATTTTTTTCTAAAAGTAAGCTCTATGCCCAATATAGGGCTTGAAGTCATGACCCCAAGATCAAGAGTTGCATGTTCTACTGACTGAGCCAGCCCAGAAACCTAGGAAACTCCTTCTAAAATTTACACCCAACCTCTCTCCTGCCTACCAGACTGAAAGGTTAACTGCTCGATGAACCGCACCAGCTGAGGTCTACTAGGACCTCAAGCTTAAGCTATCTAAACCAGCCTTGGGTTTGCACCCCTCCTGCCATCCTTATTTCTCTGAAAGGCATCACCTTGCAGTAACCCCAGCTTGAAACCACCGTGATTTCTCTCCCATCTCTCGTGTTCAATTGCCAGTGTTGCAGAGTTTGTTTCTAAAATATCTCCTCACGGGGCGCCTGGGTGGCTCAGTGGGTTAAGCTGCTGCCTTCGGCTCAGGTCATGATCTCAGGGTCCTGGGATCGAGTCCCGCATCGGGCTCTCTGCTCGGCAGGGAGCCTGCTTCCTCCTCTCTCTCTCTCTCTGCCTGCCTCTCTGCCTACTTGTGATCTCTCTCTGTCAAATAAATAAATAAAATCTTTAAAAAAAAAAATAAATAAATAAAATAAAATAAAATAAAATAAAATATCTCCTCAGGGCTCTTGGGTGGCTCGGTGGGTTAAGCCTCTGCCTTCAGCCCAGGTCATGATCTCAGGGTCCTGGGATCAAGTCCGGCATCGGGCTCTCTGCTCAGCAGGGAGCCTGCTTCTCTCTCTCTCTCTCTCTCTCTCCGCCTGCCTTTCTGCCTATTTGTGATATCTCTCTGTCAAAAAAATGAATAAAATATTTTTAAAAAATGAAATAAAATATCTCCTCTGTCCTTCCCTTTTTCTTTACTCCCTTTAACACTAAACCAATGCACATTCTCATTACTTCTCACCAATCTGTGGTTTCCCCTTGCTTCAATCCAAAAAAATCAACATTTTAACAAATTTCAGTTTTCCAACTCATACACAGGTTATACAGTTAATTTTCAATATTGAAATAACATCTCATAGATAATTGTGTTTTATAACATCACCATGAACAATGAATTATCAAATATCAACTCACCGCTGCTAGGGGAAAGACAGGTTCCTACAAACCTCTGGTCATATTTTTCTCAATCAATATATAACACTGCTATTCATGTGTTTCTGGTTATAGATCCCCTACTTAGTATATATTGTTGATTAACACTGAACTCAGAGCTGACAACACTCTAACTCCTGCATGAACAAAGCTAATCTAAATACATGTACTTTCTCCATAAGTCACATCACAACGTTCTTGTGCTTAGGAATACTACACAGCACCTTAGCACCATGCTTAGGAGACATTTTAAACGGGCAAATAACCAACCAAAAAACACAAAAATGCTAAAAATGTGGCACTAAACAGAGCAAGAAAAAGACGCTTGCTTAATGCATGAGAGCTAAAACAAGAAAACAATGTTCCTCCTCTGTTCGGACTCTGCACATCAGGCAACTCTATCTAATTTTGTGCCAGTCGGCAGAGCACTGCAAGTATTGATTTGAGGATTACAAATAACTTTTACCCAATGGTTCAATTCAAAATATACAATCTGTACCAATTCTATCTCTAATGTATTCAGGTATCCTTCACTTTCAACAGTATTTTGTAGCTTTCAATTTTCTTTAACATATTTTGTTAGATTTATCATAAGTATTTCATATTTTCATATTTTTAAATCATAACTTTTATTTCAATTTCTCATTCCTCCTTGCTACTTTATAGAAATCCAACTGATTTTTTTATATTAATGTTCTATACTTCAACTTTACTAAACTCTATTGATTAGTACTAACAGGATTCTGTGTGATTTTCAACATAGACAATTAGGCCATCTGTGAATAAGGATAGCTTTATTCCTTCCTTTCACATGTGAATAACATTTTTATTCTTCCCTGATTGCATTACCTAGAATCGCCAGGAAAATGTTGAATACGACTGGTAAAAGTAAACATCTCTATCTTGTTCCTGATTGTAAAAAGAAAGTATTCAATCTTTCACCAGTAAGTACAATGTCAGTAAATGAGGTTTGTCATGAATGTCCATTACCAGATTGAGAAATTTTACTTATTTTTTTTAACATAATTTTGTTTATTTTTTTCAGTGTTTCGAGATTCATTGTTTATGCACCACACCCAGTGCTCCATGCAATACGTGCCCTCCTTAGTATCCACAACCAGGCTCACCCAAACCCCCACTCCCCTCCCCTCCAAAACCCTCCATATGTTTCTCAGAGTCCACGGTCTCTCATGGTT